>NC_056433.1:30180976-30548476 GCF_018296145.1 Oncorhynchus tshawytscha | reverse complement strand
ATGAGCTTGAGAGATGGAAGAGGAGGGGGTGGAGGAGAAGGGGGGAACAGAAGAAGAAGATAAGAGGGAAGAGGAGAAAGAGGAGGACGTGGTGAGGAAGAAGAACTGCTAGGTTAGTACGGTAGCTAGTTGTAGGTGGGTACCAGAAGTGTGCCAGGCCCCCTCATGGCGCTATAGCTGAGGAGCGTGGAAAGATGCTTAACACAGCACCAGCCCTTTCTCTACAATCCTCTCTCTCTCTCTTCCCCCCCTCTCTCTCTCTCTCTCTCTACCCCCCCCCTCTCTCTCTTGCTCCCTACCTCCCTCTTCCCCCTGCTGTCTCTCTCTCTCTCCCCTCTCTCTCTCTCTCTCTCTCCCCCCCCTCTCTCTCTCTCTCTACCCCCCTCTCTCTTGCTTCCTACCTCCCTCTTCCCCCTGCTGTCTCTCTCTTTCTCCCCTCTCTCTCTGTGTAACTTTAGTGCCGTCTCAGCAGGGAATAGTGAGACGTTAAAGCAGTGTGATTAATCTGTAACTCATAGCTGTGGACACGTTGAGCTGCTAGGCCCAAGGAGGCGCAGGGAACCAACACAATCTGCGTAGTGTCAATACAACACAACAAATGGCTTTTCAACACAGGGGAACAGCAGCTACTCCCAATGAAAAAGACATCAAGTGTTATTCCCCATGAGTAAACATGCAAGAATAATACGAGTCCCAATAAACCAATCAAATGCCTCCATTTCATTGTCTGACATAGGCAGAATGTAAACACCACTCTCCTAGAATGATTTATAAGTTTCTGTTTGTTTAGCGTACATCAAGGCTATTATTTCTTTTGAAGAACATTCTTGCACATTTTTAGGCAGCAATGTTTTTTTTTTTTAAATCTTTCGTTCTCTTCGTGTCTGTAGAGGAATCAGGGAAGTACGATTTGGGGCATGTGTGCTAATTGGCCAAACCCGTGGGGACAAAAGCAATCAGCGGAGCTAAAGATGCATGCTTCCGAGCCATGCCTTTCCACCGCACCACACAATCATGACAACCATGCGTCATCCATCTCTACTAGGGGTGTATGTGTGTGTGTGTGTTTTTGCCTCTGGATTTTCTGGGAAAATCCGGTCAGCACAGAGTGGCACAGGGCATGGGAATGGGAATTGGCCTCCGTCCCTGGCTCTGTTACGTATGGGGGCATTTTATGTGTGCCCACCAGTGCCCACCAGATTGTGCAGGGCTGGCACGGAGGGGAAAGAGCCATCTGTTGTAGGAGATTATGGTTTTACACACACACACACACACACACACACACACACACACACACACACACACACACACACACACACACACACACACACACACACACACACACACACACACACACACACACACACACACAGGGGAGGGGATTAAGGAGAGGATCATAGATCATGCAGGGGAGATGATGTAATAATAATCACTCAATGATTTCACAGGTCCACAGGTGCCTGCTTGGCATAGTGTCTTATGTAGCACAGTCTCTATTCAGGACTGGGTTATGTAAAGTTTCGAAGGCAGGGTTAGCTGTATGTTTGCAATTTATGTCTCAGAATCAGGTGCCTGCTTGGCATCGAGTCTTATGTAAGACTGCACCAGAAATAATCTTCAGGTCTATGTTACAGAAGGATGGGGTTAGCTTTAATGTATATCTCTTGTCTTATCTCTAGGGGATTTCTACCAGAACACCCTTCCAAATACGCCAGTAGTAAAGGAGCATTAGATAGAGAGACATCAAGATTGAGAGAGAGAAACAGAGAGAAGGATCAAGACTGAGAAAGTGTTAGGGAAAGAGTTTTGTTTGGAAACTTGTGAATTGTGTCGTCCTTACTATTCTGACAAGGTTGTTATTATGCAACAAAGTTGTTTTTTGTCATGACCAGGATGCAGTGACACTAGGTGATGAATGAGCTGTGTTTCCAGAACGACAAGGTGTCAGAAGGTGAGAGGAAGGTTCTTATTGGCTTGGCAGAGATGACGCCCCCAGGAAGTTGAGAGGCAGCTCGCGACCTCAGGAAGTCCTAGCCCTTCACGGGACCATCTGTGTCTCCTAGGCTTTCTCTCCCTCTATCGCTCTCTCTCTCTCCCTCCCTCTATCGCTCTCTCTCTCTCCCTCCCTATATCGCTCTCTCTCTCTCTCTCCCTCCCTCTATCGCTCTCTCTCTCTCCCTCTATCGCTCTCTCTCTCCCTCTATCGCTCTCTCTCTCTCTCTCCCTCTATAGCTCTCTCTCTCACGCTATCGCTCTCTCTCTTCCCCCTCTCCCCCTCTCTCTCTCTTCCCCTCTCCCCCTCTCTCTCTCTTCACCCTCTCCCCTCTCTCTCTCTTCACCCTCTCCCCTCTCTCTCTCTGCCCCCTCTCTCTTGGCTTTCTGGCCCTCTTTGTCCCGCTTCCTTCCCACGTTCCGCCTCGGCCAACCTCAGAACCACACATACCCTGCCAGAGAACACACTCACACACGTTCCGGCCCACTCCGACCCTGCCAGATCCATGGTGGCTCAGCCAAGTTACAGAGACACCTGCTGCAACCCAGCCTCCTAAAATAACACACACACTGCCTCGACTGAGGACGGGCTACTCTGACACACACAGACACACACCCACGGGGCGGCAGGTCGCCTTTTGGTTAAGAGCATTGGGCCAGTATCCGAAAGTCCACTGCTTCGAATCTACGAGCCGAGAAAAGTGGTAAAATCTGCTGTTCAGCCCTTGAGAAAGGCAGTTAACCACCAACAACTGCTCCACGGGCGCCGATGACATGGACGTTGATTATGGCAGCCCCCCGCACCTTTCTGATTCAGAGGGGTTGGGTTAAATGCGGAAGACACATTTTGCATTCAGTTGTGCAACTTACTAGATATCCCCTTTCCCTTTCCATCGCCTTGCTTTACTTTTCAGACACACATGCAGGCACACAAACAGTGTGTTCAGAAAGTATTCAGACCCCTTCACTTTTTCCACATTTTGTTACATTACAGCCTTATTCTAAAATTTATTAAATTAAGGTATTTCTTCATCAATCTACACACAATACCCCATAATGACAAATAGAAAACAAGTTTATAGAAATGTTTGCAAATGTATTTAAAAAAAAATATTTACAGAAATATTCAGACCCTTTGCTATGAGACTCGAAATTGAGCTCGGGTGCATCCTGTTTCCATTGATCATCCTTGAGATGTTTCTACAACTTGATTGGAGTCTATCTGTGGTCAATTCAATTCATTGGACATGATTTGGAAAGGCACAAACCTCCTGTCTATATAAGGTCCCAAGATTGACAGTATACGTCAGAGCAAAAACCAAGTCATGAGGTCGAAGGAATTGTCTGTAGAGCTCCGAGACAGGATTGTGTCGAGGCACAGATCTGGGTAAGGGTACCAAACCATTTCTGCAGCATTGAAGGTCCCCAAGAACCCGATGGTCACTCTGATAGAGTTCTAGAGTTTCTCTGTGGAGAAGGGAGAACCTTCCAGAAGGACAAACATCTCTGCAGCACTCCACCAATCAAGCCTTTTTAGTAGAGTGGCCAGGGGGAAGCCACTCCTCAGTGAAAGGCACATGCAGCCTGCTTGGAGTTTGCCAAAAAGGCACCTAAAGACTCTCAGACCATGAGAAACAAGATTCTCTGGTCTGATGAAACCAAGATTGAACTCTTTGGCCTGAATGCCAATCGTCATGTCTGGAGGAAAACTGCTACCATCCCTACGGTGAAGCATGGTGGTGGCAACATTATGCTGTGGGGATGTTTTTCAGTGGCAGGGATTGGGAGACTAGTCAGGATCGAGGGAAAGATGAACGGAGCAAAGTACAGAGAGATCCTTGAAGAAAACCTGATCTCAGGACCTCAGACTGGGGAGAAGGTTCACCTTCCACAGGACAACAACCCTAAGCACACAGCCAAGACAATGCAGAAGTGGCTTCGTGACAAGTCTCTGAATGTCCTTGAGTGGCCCAGACAGAGCCCGGACTTGAACCCGATCTAACATCTCTGGAGAGACCTGAAAATAGCTGTGCAGTGACACTCCCCATTCAACCTGACAGAGCTTGAGAGAATCTACAGAGAATAATTGGAATAATAATAAACTTCCCAAATACAGGTGTGCCAAGCTTGTAGCGTCATAACCAAGAAGACTCGAGGCTGTAATTGCTGTCAAAGGTGCTTCGACAAAGTACTGAGTACAGAGTCTGAATACTTATGTAATTGTGATATTTCCCTTTTTTTTTCTAAATTAGCAACAACAAAAGAAAAAAATGTTTTTGTTTTGTTATTATGTGGTATTGTGTGTAGATTGATGATGGGAATAAAAACAACTATTTTTGAAGAAGGCTGTAACCTAACAAAATGTGTAAAAAGTTGAGGGGTCTGAATGCCCTGCAGAACCTACAGAGAAACTCTATCTCTCTGATCTGAGCGGCCAGACCCTCTGGACTAGGCCTAGTGATGAGGTAATAAAACAGTAGTCATCCCTGAGCTCCTCTCCAATGGATTATGGGATTAAAACACTGCAGTCAACCTATTCCTCATTTCTCTTGCTTTACGGTGTGGGATAGTGCCAATCAGAGGTAATCAAAGGCTAGAAGAGAATTACAGTATAAAAACCTGTTTTGCTCTCTTGTCAAGTAATACTGCTCAAAGACTGCCATCCGACACACTCTAAAACGGCTCACTAACATGTCAGAACATTTTACAATGAGGAGAGAGTGATGGGGAGAGGGGCGAAAGCGATATGATTGGTAGAGATAAAAGAGGTAAAATAGAAGCGCCTTTGAAACTGTGGTTATGAACGGCCAGACCACAGCAAGACCACAGGCTCAAATGTAGTCATTGGTCACCCACTGATGTAAGCCATCAACCATTTAATGATTCCTAAAATACTAAATCAATGTGAAAACACGCAAACCATTTCACTAACCTGCATGAGTTAATGGCTAGCAACTGGAGATCTGCTTGGAGGTATTGCGTTATAATCCGATCACACACACACCACAGGCCTTCAGAGAGGTCAGTGGTAACGGGTGAGAGGATAATTCCTCCAGTCTTCTCTAACAGGGAAGGAGATCTATGCTGCGTCCCGAATGGCACCCTATTCGCCTACCTAGTGCACTGCCTTTAACCAGTGCATAGTGCATGAATACGGTGCCACTGGGACAGAGATCTAGAGAGATGGCATTACCGTCACCACCGTGGCCATGATCACACTGTCATAAAATCAATGACAGTTTATGAGGAAATCATCACTCAGGGTTTCTGTCCAACTGTCTCTAAGCCACAGACGCACACACATAAACACACACACACACACAGCCGCGAGGAGCAGTGGCAAGTGATAGTACTATCCCTGCTAGCGCTGCCCAATCGATAGCGACTTGGCTTCGGGTTGCCGAGGATAAACAGAAGAGAGAGATCGAGGATTGCTCCGGGGATAGCATTGATGTTTGTGCGTGTGTGTGCCTGTGTGTGTGTTCGTGTGTGTGTGAACGTGTGTGTGTCGCTCCGGGGCTAGCATTGATGTGTGATTAAAGAGAGTGAATCCCCCACTGTCCTGAACCTTCTGAGTGAGATCTTTGACGCTAGGCTAATTGGTCCTGGAGAAATCAATGGCCTAGCGTTGGCTAGCTATCTGGGGCTCAGGAATACACTAGTAGGCTACGGCGATAGCAGGACTATAGTATGCATGTGTGAAGGGGGAGGAGGTACTACCAGGGCTCAGGAACCCAGCATGGTACTATGGTAATGGAGACAGAGATGGAGACTGGGCATGATAGCATGTTGAAGGGGACTTCTTTTTTGAGGCTATTAGGCAGACCTGGGTTCAAATACTATTTAGGGTATTTCAATTACTTTCAAAGACATTTGTAGGTAAGTATATCGATTTTTTTTGGAATGTATTTAGAAATACACTTGAAAAGTCTTTGAAAATACTCAACTACAATCCCATGCATTTAACCCAGGTATTTGAAAATAGTATTTGAAAAAAGTATTTTAAAATACTTTGAAATAGTACTCAATTTATAGGAAATTATTTGAAAATTGTAGTTGATTTGGGCCACATTATTTGAAAATACAAAAATAAATAGCTTAATAGAATTAAATAACAATTACTCCAATACACTCTAAAAAGCAAAGGTTCCTGGAGTGTCCTTCAGGGGTTCTTCAGCTGTCCCCATACACTCTAAAAAGCAAAGGTTCCTGGAGTGTCCTTCAGGGGTTCTTCAACACTCTGAAACTGTGGGGAAGTGTCCTTCAGGGGTTCTTCAGCTGTCCCCATACCCTAAAAGCAAAGGTTCCTAAGGGGTTCTTTAAAGAACCCCTTTTTTAATGGATCCTCAAGGAACCTTTTGGGGTTCATTTTGAACTACCCTTCCTCCCCTATTACTATTATTAATATTAATAATAATATGCATAACAATAACACCAATAACACGGTATTTTAGTTCTCAGTGTTTATTATGATTTTAGTGGCAAAGCAGAATAAACAATCTAAATATGAGGTAAACTCCCAGCAGAGCCCCAAGTCCAATGGCGTGTTGATGTTAATGTGTTGATGTTCTCCACATCCATAGCCAGAATGATTTTGCAGAGCATGGTGATAACAGGTTTCCTGTTATATTCATCAGAGGTGTAGGGAGGGTGAAGTCTGTGAATCCCAAAGAATAACATCCACACTACAGTATTCATACCTTGTTTTTTGTGGTAAATGGGAATGAAAAACAACGGTTTTGATAATGGTTTTCATACACATACCATGTCCATAATGTAGAGGCCTATGGGGTATTCATTGGAGAGGTAAGAGAGGAATATGGTAAATGTGATCTGCATAATAACATACCAACACCTATTGACATACCTTTGTATGCCTCCTCGTCTTCATACCTGCAGACACAGACACAAAGGTGAGCAGTTTAGTCATCTGCACTCAATACAGCTAGGCTTCAAAATATTCTTACCTCTTTGTTGATTGATATCCATTGACTTGTGTCCATTTTCTGTTTTGGAAAGATTGGCACAAATATGAAAAGATAGATGGTATCATCATTAAACAAAATAAATGTAGATCATACAAAGGACAAACCTTACCTTAAATTGATGAGATCTTTACGTTTTTCAGTGAAGTGCCTGCACCTATATGTTTCAGTTGGGCAGTTAGGTTCCTGCAAGAACCCCCACTAACTAAGGAGGTTTCTTGATGAACCCCACCTCCTATTGGGTTCTTGGAAGAACCTTTTGGGGGCCACGTTCAGTGCCAAGAACTCTAAGGTTCTTCAAAGAGCTTTGAGGATCTTAGAAGAACCCTTGTTGAACCCCTAATTTTTTGAGTATACACATACTGTATATTTGAACCCAGGTCTGCTATTAGGATTGTCATTGATCACAGCCTTACAGAACGTCACGATGGACACTTTAAGGCCTAGTTAATGTACTCTGTGTGCATCTGGAGAGTAAACTAAGACAGAGGTTAACCCCTTAAAATAAAATAAAAAGACAGGTTAATAATGAACACTCACCGTGCCTTGGTGACGAATGGCAACAAAAATGTGCGTCTCTAACCCTACTGTCTGTCCCTTGCTGTAAACTAGCCTGCGTGTCACTGTTTTGAATAACACCTTGGTGACAAATGGTGCAATTCATTACTTGTGCATTTAATGCTGTGTTTTTCATCTCTTGCTGTGCACTAGCCTGCGTGTCACTGTTTTGAATAACACCTTGGTGACAAATGGTGACAATTCATTACTTGTGCATATAACGCTGTGTTGTTCGTCTCTTGCTGTGCACTAGCCTGCTTGTCACTGTTTTGAATAATGCTCCTCAGGACCAACACTACAAACATTAATTCCAAAAAGGTCATTGATGATGTGACACATTGCATGGCCCTCGCCATATCTCACCGCCGGGGTGACAGGGGGTGTCTCGGAGACAGCCCACGCACACCAATTTCCGGGAGACCTTGTACCAATCACAAATCAAATCACGTCGCATCAAATGACCCCAATCTGTTTTTGATTCCACCGGTGCTCTCGGAGCAGATCCACAGATCCAGTCCCACACTTGAATCTCGCTCTCCAGTCCTCCTTCCCATCCCTCCTTCCAACTCTCTTCATGCCTGCGGTCACGGCCGTGCACAGACCATTTAGCGGGCATGTTTTCAAACAGAACAAAGGGCACCCCCGGAAAAAAATAAATCTGCAACCGCGGTCACAGACTCGTTGAGCAATTATTACAAGAGTGGCAAGCAGCACAATCTGATGAGGAAAGGCTGTACTTACTAACATTGACCAACACAGCTTTGTCCGAAATACTGTAGCCTACCATTACTATATCCATCCAAACTCCCTTTGTTGCCACTATCCTGTATCCCAGTGGTTTCAAACTTTTTGACCTGTGACCTCCAAAAAGGAGTGGTACAAAATGTGGTGACCCCGACACACGCACACGCACGCACGATCGCTACGCAAATGTAGCCTGTCGTTACAGCCATGAACAGGTGATGCATTTTCAGAAATAAACTGCGTGTTACACCTGCATTTGGAGCTGAAAGTCCAGCCAATATCAACTAGGCATATATCATGTCTCTTCTCTGGAGTCCAGAGCAAGCTAAATCACATGGCCTACTTTCAGCAGACGCTGCTGGATTGGATGGATGTTCCGTCTGCACCAGCTATCACTTGCAGCCTGTCTGCAGACAGTGGTATGTATTGATGGATGCCAAGGGAAGCCAGGCTTTACCAAAAATGCACCAATATTTTTTTTAAAATGACATATCAAATGATTTGTCTTTCGTCTCTATGTATATCATAATTTCGTTCAATTCGCAAGAGGCTGAATGTATCTCACTGGAGGAAGCATCAGAGCGAGCAGCGCCTCAGTGTCTCTGCCTGTGTAGCCCATACTGTCTGGTCAAAAAGAGTAGGACATTGTTGCCGCGTGTAGCATTGAATGCAAGTGAAGCCAACAAGCGTTTTGCCTCCCTTGATAAAAAAAGACAATCAAATAATAGCCAATCAGCATTGAGCTAAACTGAGTGAGCTCAAATGTGAATGGTCCTGGCGGAACAAACAAACATGTCAAGGAAAGCCAGTTTGGATTTGGCTTCACACCAATCATATCACATTGAGAGCAAAATGTAAGAAAACTTGAATTGCTGCATCTTATTGTTGTCCTCCGTTGTCTAGCTAGCTAGTTAAAATTGGCCCTTTCCTAAATTAGCCATGGATGGAGATAGGAATTTAGACTTGTGGTTTTACTTAATTCTCTGCACTGGCTAATGATTATAACGACAATTGTGATCCAACCATTAATTCATACGTTGTTGTGTCCCTGGCCTGAGAGGATGGACGTTCAACATGTAGCCTAGATGTAGTAGGCTAATGTCAACTGGCTGGCTAATCGTTGCCCATGAAAGGAAGTTAGGCTAGCGAGCAAGCATTTTAGCCCGGTAGCATATGACAACAAAAACTAAACGCGTGCTGTTATAGACGGAGTCATAGACTGTTTCGTTGACATGAAAGAGAGGAGGATGGCATTGGCATTTCTCTACAAGTAGGGTAAGTCAACATGTCTTTTCTGCTTGAATGAATGCACACACACACACACACACACACACACACACACACAAATCACAACCATGGACAGCCAAATCATATTTAGCTTACGTTGATTGGGCTAAATTGTTTATGGTATATTTTAATTGTCACTGTATTAGACTAGGCATAGCTGATCTGATGATGTTGAAATGTTGAAGTTGGAATGGTGCTGGAATAGTGGAGGCAGCTCCTGTTTTCTTTGTGACTTGCGGTAACTCTCTGTGGTTCTTACAGTTTTTTCCAACTGCTTACACACAAAAGCTATTTCTCAGCCTTTGACTCAGTTGTCAATTGCATAAAACACTTTTTTTCAAAATACTACACACAAGTCTCAACCTAAAACACAAAAATCTAACAGGAAGTGACTTGCATTCCTTTCCCAAACACAACCAATCAAAATGCTACACTTATTCACCAGGTCACACACACACACTCCTCACATGTGCAAACACTAATAACTTAACTGATCACTAACCAATCACTGCTTTACTGTAGTATAGGCCTATAAATAGGTCAAAGGTCAGATTACCTGTTTTGAACAATGGATGCCAACAATGGACAGAGAGCAAGAGGAGTAGGAGGGAGAGGAAGAGGACGAGGGCAAAGAAGAGAAGGAAGGAGAGGCATCTCTAATGAGATTAGGGCTAAATTTGCTGGACTGAGAGTCCAGCCCAATTTTAGTTGATTTAAAGTGGCGTCCATAATTCGAACCTTCAGAAATGAGAACAGGTATGCAACTAGCTAATGACTATTTTAGCATTACAGTAATGTACTGTAAAATATGTATGACTGCATAGTATTGCATAAACATTTGTAACTCTAAGCCATCCATTTACTGCACTGCATTGAATGAATGAGGTTGGTTATCATGCTGTACTACATTTTGTTGTACTTTTTTTACAGTTCCTATGCTGAACACATATTGTGGTTGAATTCTGTACAGAGTGGAAAGGCAAAGACATCATGGAGGACGAGGACACTTGTTTACAGATGTACAAGAGACTGCAATTATAAATATAGTCTATGTGGGGACATAGAGGTTGCCTCTGTCCAAGGTTGGATACGCCATGCTAGGAGATTCTTCCCTCGATGTTTGGCAAGAGAAAACCTATCTTGTGATGTGGACGAAGTATCGTGGCCAGACTCAGGCTGGAGAAGAGATGAAGCGTAGCTTAGCACTGGTGACTGCCCCCCTACCAATTCCTGTACTGCCCCCTTGGGACGCCACACACACAATTGTGTTCTTTACTGTATTCTAAAGAATATACTTTTGGTTTACATATGTTTATGGTTTTGTTGTATGCTACTGTATACAACAGTAATGTTTGGCCTAATAAATATGTTCTGTTTCTACATTGCATTGGTGTTTACAGTGTACTTGTTACCCCTCTCAGCAGATTACTTTCACTGTAGAACATTGTATTGAAATGTAGATATAAGCCTATGAAAGACCAATGAGCTTTAGATTTAGAACAACAGTGTTTACATGGTATATCCAAAAATGTACTATTATGAAAGCAGTGTTTGCCATTTGATGCAAATGCTTCATTCTGACATGTGTTTATGGCATTTTGAATGCAGTGTTACATTTTGAAGGCATTTTGCATTTTGTGTGTGCAGTTTTGGGAATTGTGTGTAGAGTTTTGAAAAAAAAGGAGACAGTTTTGAAAACTTGTGTAAGCAGTTGGAAAAAACTGTAATCAATAGTAGTTTAGAGGTCCGACATTAACTTGCTTGACCATGCTGTAGTTCATTTAACTTTCACTTACATGCAATATGGTTTGTGGACTTCACCAGGCAGAGGTTGCTCTCTGGTTTTATGATGAAACCAAGGTGTGGTAGAATTGATTATATGTTACATATTCATCCCATAATATTGAAGGCAGTGCAATGTTACAGCCACTTATCGTTAGCCAGTAGCCACCCAAACTAGGCCTATCTGAAATATGAAAATGATCAATTAAATCGCCAGGTAGTCTATTACTCTGGCAAAGATGAGTCAGTAGTAGATTGCTAAACAATATTTTCTATGGATGGTAAACGTAGTTCACTAATCTGGAGATGTGTGCCCGCCTTTACACGCCAGCGCTAATGACCGGTCATTGGTGAACAATCAAGACACGCAACTTTTTGTTTTTGAAGTATAGAATTTAACGACGACCTCCGGGGAGTGGGATCAAATCAAATCAAATCAAATCAAATCAAATTTTATTTGTCACATACACATGGTTAGCAGATGTTAATGCGAGTGTAGCGAAATGCTTGTGCTTCTAGTTCCGACAATGCAGTAATAACGAGCAAGTAATCTAACTAACAATTCCAAAAAAAACTACTGTCATACACAGTGTAAGGGGATAAAGAATATGTACATAAGGATATATGAATGAGTGATGGTACAGAGCAGCATAGGCAAGATACAGTAGATGATATCGAGTACAGTATATACATATGAGATAAGTATGTAAACCAAGTGGCATAGTTAAAGTGGCTAGTGATACATGTATTACATAAGGATGCAGTCGATGATATAGAGTACAGTATCAACGTATGCATATGAGATGAACAATGTAGGGTAAGTAACATTATATAAGGTAGCATTGTTTAAAGTGGCTAGTGATATATTTACATCATTTCCCATCAATTCCCATGATTAAAGTGCCTGGAGTAGAGTCAGTGTCATTGACAGTGTGTTGGCAGTAGCCACTCAATGTTAGTGGTGGCTGTTTAACAGTCTGATGGCCTTGAGATAGAAGCTGTTTTTCAGTCTCTCGGTCCCAGCTTTGATGCACCTGTACTGACCTCGCCTTCTGGATGGCAGCGGGGTGAACAGGCAGTGGCTCGGGTGGTTGATGTCCTTGATGATCTTTATGGCCTTCCTGTAGCATCGGGTGGTGTAGGTGTCCTGGAGGGCAGGTAGTTTGCCCCCGGTGATGCGTTGTGCAGACCTCACTACCCTCTGGAGAGCCTTACGGTTGAGGGCGGTGCAGTTGCCATACCAGGCGGTGATACAGCCCGCCAGGATGCTCTCGATTGTGCATCTGTAGAAGTTTGTGAGTGCTTTTGGTGACAAGCCGAATTTCTTCAGCCTCCTGAGGTTGAAGAGGCGCTGCTGCGCCTTCCTCACGATGCTGTCTGTGTGAGTGGACCAATTCAGTTTGTCTGTGATGTGTATGCCGAGGAACTTAAAACTTGCTACCCTCTCCACTACTGTTCCATCGATGTGGATGGGGGTGTTCCCTCTGCTGTTTCCTGAAGTCCACAATCATCTCCTTAGTTTTGTTGACGTTGAGTGTGAGGTTATTTTCCTGACACCACACTCCGAGGGCCCTCACCTCCTCCCTGTAGGCCGTCTCGTCGTTGTTGGTAATCAAGCCTACCACTGTTGTGTCGTCCGCAAACTTGATGATTGAGTTGGAGGCGTGCATGGCCACGCAGTCGTGGGTGAACAGGGAGTACAGGAGAGGGCTCAGAACGCACCCTTGTGGGGCCCCAGTGTTGAGGATCAGCGGGGAGGAGATGTTGTTGCCTACCCTCACCACCTGGGGGCGGCCCGTCAGGAAGTCCAGTACCCAGTTGCACAGGGCGGGGTCGAGACCCAGGGTCTCGAGCTTGATGACGAGCTTGGAGGGTACTATGGTGTTGAATGCCGAGCTGTAGTCGATGAACAGCATTCTCACATAGGTATTCCTCTTGTCCAGATGGGTTAGGGCAGTGTGCAGTGTGGTTGAGATTGCATCGTCTGTGGACCTATTTGGGCGGTAAACAAATTGGAGTGGGTCAAGGGTGTCAGGTAGGGTGGAGGTGATATGGTCCTTGACTAGTCTCTCAAAGCACTTCATGATGACGGATGTGAGTGCTACGGGCGGTAGTCGTTTAGCTCAGTTACCTTAGCTTTCTTGGGAACAGGAACAATGGTGGCCCTCTTGAAGCATGTGGGAACAGCAGACTGGTATAGGGATTGATTGAATATGTCCGTAAACACACCGGCCAGCTGGTCTGCGCATGCTCTGAGGGCGTGGCTGGGGATGCCGTCTGGGCCTGCAGCCTTGCGAGGGTTAACACGTTTAAATGTCTTACTCACTTCGGCTGCAGTGAAGGAGAGACCGCATGTTTCCGTTGCAGGCCGTGTCAGTGGCACTGTATTGTCCTCAAAGCGGGCAAAAAAGTTATTTAGTCTGCCTGGGAGCAAGACATCCTGGTCCGTGACTGGGCTGGGTTTCTTCCTGTAGTCCGTGATTGACTGTAGACCCTGCCACATACCTCTTGTGTCTGAGCCGTTGAATTGAGATTCTACTTTGTCTCTGTACTGGCGCTTAGCTTGTTTGATAGCCTTGCGGAGGGAATAGCTGCACTGTTTGTATTCAGTCATGTTACCAGACACCTTGCCCTGATTAAAAGCAGTGGTTCGTGCCTTCAGTTTCACACGAATGCTGCCATCAATCCACGGTTTCTGGTTAGGGAATGTTTTAATCGTTGCTATGGGAACGACATCTTCAACGCACGTTCTAATGAACTCGCACACCGTATCAGCGTATTCGTCAATGTTGTTGTCTGACGCAATACGAAACATCTCCCAGTCCACGTGATGGAAGCAGTCTTGGAGTGTGGAGTCAGCTTGGTCGGACCAGCGTTGGACAGACCTCAGCGTGGGAGCTTCTTGTTTTAGTTTCTGTCTGTAGGCAGGGATCAACAAAATGGAGTCGTGGTCAGCTTTTCCGAAAGGGGGCGGGGCAGGGCCTTATATGCGTCGCGGAAGTTAGAGTAACAATGATCCAGGGTCTTTCCACCCCTGGTTGCGCAATCGATATGCTGATAAAATTTAGGGAGTCTTGTTTTCAGATTAGCCTTGTTAAAATCCCCAGCTACAATGAATGCAGCCTCCGGATAAATCGTTTCCAGTTTGCAGAGAGTTAAATAAAGTTCGTTCAGAGCCATCGATGTGTCTGCTTGGGGGATATATACGGCTGTGATTATAATCGAAGAGAATTCTCTTGGTAGATAATGCGGTCTACATTTGATTGTGAGGAATTCTAAATCAGGTGAACAGAAGGATTTGAGTTCCTGTATGTTTCTTTCATCACACCATGTCACGTTGGCCATAAGACATACGCCCCCGCCCGTCTTCTTACCAGAAAGATGTTTGTTTCTGTTGGCGCGATGCGTGGAGAAACCCGCTGGCTGCACCGCTTCGGATTGCGTCTCTCCAGTTAGCCATGTTTCCGTGAAGCAAAGAACGTTACAGTCTCTGATGTCCCTCTGGAATGCTACCCTTGCTCGGATTTCATCAACCTTGTTGTCAAGAGACTGGACATTGGCAAGAAGAATGCTAGGGAGTGGTGCACGATGTGCCCGTCTCCGGAGTCTGACCAGAAGACCGCTTCGTTTCCCTCTTTTCTGAGTCGTTTTTTTTTTTTTTTGGGTCGCTGCATGTGATCCACTCGGTTACACTGGTTGTAAGGCAGAACACAGGATCCGCATCGCGAAAAACATATTCTTGGTCGTACTGATGGTGAGTTGACGCTGATCTTATATTCAGTAGTTCTTCTCGGCTGTATGTAAAGAAACCTAAGATGACCTGGGGTACTAGTGTAAGAAATAACACGTAAAAAAACAAAAAACTGCATAGTTTCCTAGGAACGCGAAGCGAGGCGGCCATCTCTGTCGGCGCCGGAAGTACAAGATCAGAACAACAACGTCAACAAAATGTTTTTTTGGGACAGCGGAAGTAGTTCAACCAATTACCACCTTAATGAGGTGGTCCCTGGTCACTCTCCCTCTCCCTCTTCTGACTGTCTCTGTACACCAAAGAAGCATGCTCCCTCTGAATCGCTCCCTTTACACCAAAGAAGAAGAGCCCACAGAAGGTTTATATACAGTAGGTCCTGGATTGGCTTCTGAACAAACTAGCTAACCTGTATTTGTTCTATTTATCACGACTGTCCCTGGTCTCTGTCTGCCTGCCTGCCTGCCTGTCTGTCTGTCTGTCTGTCTGTCTCTCTCTGTCTCTCTATCTAAGGGCTTTTTTGGCATGGGAAACATACAGTGTCAAGAAAAAATATGTGAACCCTTTGGAATTACACTGGATTTCTGCATAAATTAGTCATACAATTTGATCTGATCTTCATCTTAGTCACGACAATAGACAAACACAGTGTGCTTAAACTAATAACACACAAATTATTGTATTTTTCTTGTCTATATTGAATACATCATTTAAGCATTCACAGTGTAGGTTGGAAAAGTATGTGAACCCCTAGGCTAATGACTTTCCAAAAGCTAATTGGAATCAGGAGTCAGCTAACCTGGAGTACAATCAATGAGATGAGATTAGTGATGATGGTTAGAGCTGCCCTGCCCTATAAAAAACACTCACAAAATTTGAGTTTGCTATTCACAAGAAGCATTGCCTGATGTGAACCATGCCTTGAACAAAAGAGATCTCAGAAGACCTAAGATTAAGAATTGTTGACTTGCAATACGCTGGAATGGGTTACAAAATATCTCTAAAAGCCTTGATGTTCATCAGTCCACGGTAAGACAAATTGTCTATAAATGGAGTAAGTTCAGCACTGTTGCTACTCTCCCTAGGAGTGCAAGAGCACAGTGCAGAATGCTCAATTAGGTTAAGAAGAATCCTAGAATGTAGGCTAAAGAGTTACAGAAATCTCTGGAACATGCTAACATCTCTGTTGATGAGTCTATGAGATGTAAAACACTAAACAAGAATGGTGTTCATGGGAGGACACCACAGAAGAAGCCAAGAAATATTGCTGCATGTCTGAAGTTCGCAAAGGACCACCTGGATGTTTCACAGTGCATCTGGTAAAATATTCTGTGGACAGATTAATTAAGGATCCAACCCTTTTTTTAAACATTTTCGCTTAAAATGACAATACCAAATCTAACTGCATGTAGCTCAGGACCTGAAGCAAGGATATGCATATTCTTGATACCATTTGAATGAAAAAACATTGAAGTTTGTGGAATTGTGAAATTAATGTAAGAAAATATATCACATTAGATCTGGTAAAACATAATACAAAGAAAACACATGCTTTTTTTGTTTGTCTGTTTTTGTACCATCATCTTTGAAATGCAAGAGAAAGGCCATAATGTATTATTCCAGCCCAGGCGCAATTTCGATTTTGTGTGCCAATTTCAGTGTATGTGCCAAGTCTTAAACTGAGCCAATGAACCATTGCATATCTGTTCGAAATGTTGTATCAAGACTGCCCAAATGTGCCTAATAGGTTTATTAATACATTTCAAGTTCATAATTGTGCACTCTCGTCAAACAACAGCATGATATTATTTAACTGTAATAGCTACTGTAAATTGGACAGTGCAGTTAGATTAACAAGAATTTAAGTTTTCTGCCCATATCAGATATGTCTATGTCCTGGGATATTTTTTTGTTACTTACAACCTCATGCTAATCACATTAGCCTACATTAACTCAACCGTCCCGTGGGGGGACACGGATCCTGTAGAGGTTAAACTAAAGTTGAATTGTTTGGAAGTAACACAATAAAAAAATGGAACAGCACACCAACATAAAAACCTCATCCCAACTGTAAAGTATGGGGGAGGGAGCATCATGGTTTGTAGCTGCTTTGCTGCCTCAGGGCCTGGACAGCTTGCTATAATCAATGGAAAAATGAATTCCCAAGTTTATCAAGACATTTTGCAGGAGAATTTAAGGCTATATGTCCGCCAATTGAAGCTCAACAGAAATTGAGTGATGCAACAGGACAACAACCCAAAACACAGAATTAAATCAACAACAGAATGGCTTCAACAGAGAAAATACGCCTTCTGGAGTGGCCCAGTCAGAGACCTGACCTCAACCCGATTTAAAATGCTGTGGCATGACATCGAGAACGGTTGACACCAGACATCCTAAGAATATAATATTGCTGAACTGAAACAGTTTTGTAAAGATGAATGGTCCAATATTCCTCCTGACCGTTGTGCAGGTCTGATCCCCAACTACAGAAAACGTTTGGTTGAGTTTATTGCTGCCAAAGGAGGGTCAACAAGTTATTAAATCCAAGGGTTCACATACTTTAACCACCCTACACTGTGGAAAAAGTACACCGTGTGTTCAATGAAGACATAAAAACGTATAATTGTTTGTGTTTTTAGTTTAAGCAGACTGTTTGTCTATTGTTGTGACTTAGATGAAAATCAGAATTTTATGACCAATTTAAGCAGAAATCCAGGTACATTGGCTTGCGAAAGCAATCACCCCCCTTGACATTTTTCCTATTTTGTTGCCTTACAACCTGGAATTAATATAGATTTTTTGGGGGGGGTTGTATCATTTTATTTACACAACATGCCTACCAATTTTAAGATGCAAAATATTTTTTTTATTGTGAAACAAACAAGAAATAAGACTGAACTTGACTGTGCATAACTGTTCACCCCCCCAAAGTCAATACTTTGTAGAGCCACCTTTTGCAGAAATTACAGCTGCAAGTCTCTTGTATGTCTCTATAAGCTTGGCACATCTAGCCACTGGGATTCTTTCCCATTCTTCAAGGCAAAACTGCTCCAGCTCCTTGAAGTTGGATGGGTTCCGCTGGTGTACAGCAATTTTAAGTCCTACAACAGATCTTCAATTGGATTGAGGTATGGGCTTTGACTAGGCCATTCCAAAACATTTACATGTTTCTCCTAAAACCACTCAAGTGTTGCTTTAGCAGTATACTTAGGGTCATTGTCCTGCTGGAAGGTGAACCTCCGTCCCAGTCTCAAATCTCTGGAAGACTGAAACAGGTTTCCCTTAAGAATTTCCCTGTATTTAGCTCCATCCATTCCTTCAATTCTGACCAGTTTCCCAGTCCCTGTAAATGAAAAACATCCCCACACCATGCTTCACTGTGGGGATGGTCTTCTAAGGGTGATGAGAGGTGTTGGGTTTGCGCCAGACAGTGCGTTTCCGTTGATGGTCAAAAAGCAACATTTTTATCTCATCTGACTAGAGTACCTACTTCCATATGTCTGGGGAGTCTCCCACATGCCTTTTGACGAACACCCATACTGTTAGCTTATTTTCTTCTTGAAGCAATGGCTTTTTTTCTGGCCACTGTTCCATAAAGCACAGCTCTGTGGAGTGTATTTTTTATTTTTTATTTTTATTTTACCTTTATTTAACTAGGCAAGTCAGTTAAGAACAAATTCTTATTTTCAATGACGGCCTAGGAACAGTGTGTTAACTGCCTTGTTTGGCTTGTATGGCTTAAAGTGGTCCCATGGACAGATACTCCAATCTCCTCTGTGGAGCTTTGCAGCTCCTTCAGGGTTATCTTGGTCTCTTTGTTACCTCTCTGATTAATGCTCTCCTTGCCTGGATCGTGAGTTTTGGTGGGCTGCCTTCTCTTTGCAGGTTTGTTGTTGTGCAATATTCTTTTTAAAAAAATGGACTTAATGGTGCGCCGTGGGATGTTCAAAGTTTCTGATACTTTTTTATAACCCAAACCTGATCTGTACTTCTCCACAACTTTATCCGTGACCTGTTTGGAGAGCTCATTGGTCTTCATGGTGCCGCTTGCTTGGTGGTGCCCCTTGCTTAGTGATGTTGCAGACTCTGGGGCCTTTCAGAACAGTTGTATATACAGTTGAGGTCAGAAGTTTACATACACTTAGGTTGGAGTCATTAAAACCCGTTTTCAACCACTCCACAAATTTCTTGTAAACAAACTATAGTTTTGGCAAGTCGGTTAGGACATCTACTTTGTGCATGACACAAGTAATTTTTCCAACAATTGTTTACAGACAGATTATTTCACTTATAATTCACTGTATTAGGCTAATTGACATCATTTGAGTCAATTGGAGGTGTACATGTGGATGTATTTCAAGGCCTACCTTCAAACTCAGTGCCTCTGCTTGACATCATGGGAAAATCAAAAGACATCAGCCAAGACCTCAGAAACAAATTGTAGACCTCCACAAGTCTGGTTCATCCTTGGGAGCAATTTCCAAACGCCTGAAGGTACCATGTTCATCTGTACAAACAACAGTACGCAAGTATATACACCATGGGACCATGCAGCCGTCATACCGCTCAGGAAGGAGACGCGTTCTGTCTCCTAGAGATGAACGTACTTTGGTGTGAAAAGTGCAAATCAACCCCAGAACAACAGCAAAGGACCTTGTGAAGATGCTGGAGGAAACAGGTACAAAAGTATCTATATCCACAGTAAAACAAGTCCTATATTGATATTTCATGAAAGGCCGCTCAGCAAGGAAGAAGCCACTGCTCCAAAACCACTGTAAAAAAGCCAGACTACGGTGTGAAACTACACATGGGGACAAAGATCATACTTTTTGGAGAAATGTCCTCTGGTCTGATAAAACAAAAATAGAACTGTTTGGCCAGAATTACCATCATTATGTTTGGAAGAAAAAGGGGGAGGCTTGCAAGCCAAAGAACACCTCCCAACTGTGAAGCACAGGGCTGGCAGCATCATGTTGTGGGGGTGCTTTGCTGCAGGAGGGACTGGTACACTTTACAAAATAGATGACATCACTAGGATGGGAAATTATGTGGATATATTGAAGCAACATCTCAAGACATCAGTCAGGGAGTTAAAGCTTGGTCGAAAATAGGTCTTCCAAATGGACAATGACCCCAAGCACACTTCCAAAGTTGTGGCAACATGGCTTAAGGACAACAAAGTCAAGGTATTGGAGTGGCCATCACAAAGTCCTGACCTCTGCTATAGAATATCTGTGGGCAAAAAATTCACCCTACTTATTGTGGGAAGTTAGCTCAACCACAGGATGGTTGAGCTAATGTAGGCTAATGCGATTAGCATGAGTTTGTAAGTAATAAGAACATTTCACAGGACATAGACATATCTGATATTGGCAGAAAGCTTAAATTCTTGTTAATCTAACAGCATTGTCTAATTTACAGTAGCTGTTACAGTGAAATAATACCATGCTATTGTTTGAGGAGAGTGCACAATTTTGAACATGAAAAGTTATTAATTAACAAATTTGGCACAATTGGGCAGTCTTGATATAACATTTTGAACCGAAATGCAGTGGTTCATTGGATCAGTCTCACACTTTGCACATACACTGATGCCATCTAGTGGCCAAAATCTGAATTGCACTGGGGCTGGAATAATACATTTTGTCCTTTCTCTTGCATTTCAAATATTGTGGTACAAAAAAATACAAAACAACATTGTTGTTTTTTGTATTATCTTTTACCAGATCTATTGTCTTATATTCTACTACATTCCTTTCACATTTCCATACATTTCAAAGTGTCTCCTTTCAAATGGTACCAAGAATATGCATATCCTTGCTTCAGGGCCTGAGCTACAGGCAGTTAGATTTGGGTATGACATTTTAGGCGAAAATTGAAAAAAAAGGGGGCTAATCCTTAAGAGGTTTTAAACATTTTAAAGGCAATGCTACAAAATGCTAATTGAGTGTATGTAAACTTCTGACCCACTGGGAATGTGATGAAAGAAATTAAATCTGAAATAAATCATCCTCTACTATTATTTTGACATTTCACATTCTTAAAATAAAGTGGTGATCCTAACTGACCTAAAACAGGGAATTTGAACTAGGATTAAATGTCAGGAATTGTGAAAAACTGAGTTTAAATGTATTTGGCTAAGGTGTATGTAAACAAAATAGGGAAAAACGCCAAGGAGGATGAATACTTTTGCAAGGCAGTGTAATTCCAAAGGGTTCACATATTTGTTCTTGCCACTGTATGTTTACATTGCCAAAGAAAGTGAAATAGATAATAAACAAAAGTGAAATAAACAATACAAAAATGAACAGTAAACATTCCAAAAGAATAAAGACATTTCAAATGTCATGTTATGTGCAAAATTGTAAAATAAATCAACATAAATATGGGTGTTTGTTCTTCACTGGATGCCTTTATCTTTTGACTTTCTTGTATTTCACCCAAAATATATGGGAGTTTATCAAAACTGGGTTTGTTTTCGAATTCTTTGTGTATCTGTGTAATCTGAGGGAAATATGTGTCTCGAATATGGTCATGCACTTGGCAGGAGGATAGGAAGTGCAGCTCAGTTTCCACCTAGTTTTGTGGGCAGACTGCACATAGCCTGTCTTCTCTTGAGAGCCAGGTCTGCCTACGGCGGCCTTTCTCAATAGCAAGGCTATGCTCACTGAGTCTGTATATAGTTAAAGCTTTTTTAAAGTTTGGGTCAGTCACAGTGGTCAGGTATTCAGCCACTGTGTATTCTCTGTTTAGGGCCAAATAGTGTTCTAGTTTGCTCCGTTTGTTTGTTAATTCTTTCCAATGTGTCAAGTAATTATCTTTTTGTTTTCTCATGATTTGGTTGAGTCTAATTATGTTGTTGTCCTGAGGCTCTGTGGGGTCTGTTTGTGTTTGTGAACAGAGCCCCAGGACCAGCTTGCTTAGGGGACTCTTCTCCAAGTTAATCTCTCTGTTGGTGATGGCTTTCTTAGGGAAGGTTTGGGAATCACTTTCTTTTAGGTGGTTGTAGAATTTAACGGCTCTTTTCTGGATTTTGATAATTAGCAGGTATCGGCCTAATTCTGCTCTGCATGCATTATTTGGTGTTTTACGTTGTACACAGAGGATATTTTTGCAGAATTCTGCATGCAGTCTCAATTTGGTGTTTGTCCAATTTTGTGAATTCTTGGTTGAGGACTCTCTCTCTCCATACCTTCCTCCCTCCCTCTTTTTCTCTCTTTGCCTCTCTCTCTGCCTCTCTCTCTCTGCCTCTCTCTCTGCCTCTCTCTCTCCCTCCCTCCCTCTTTTTCTCTCTCTAACTGTAACTGACGTTCCCCTCTATAGCCTGTGTATTCTGGTAGTTTGCTGTAAAACACAGTTCTTGACCGTGGTGTTGCTTTATTCATGAAGTTCAATAAGGAGGCCTTTGAAGTTGATGAATTATTAAACACAACACTTTTTGAATCATCTTTCACTTTGGTAAATACTTCCTGTAGTCAGTCGCCATGGTAATAAACTAAGTAGTTAGTGCCTAATGATGTCTTGAAGGATGGAAGAGTATGAGGGGGATACAGTCGGCCAGGTCCTTCAGTCTCATACTAAATACATTACTATGGGAGAAGACACAGTTGGCTATCAGACCTGGGTTCAAATACTTATAGAAATCTTTCAAATACTTTTAGTGTTTGCTTTGATCTCCCTGGATTGCCATATGGGAGGGGTTTGCCGTTTTTTGACTCTTCTATTCAATCAAGAACAATACTACATAAAACCAGTGTGTGAACAAATGATAATAGATGCATTACTCATTAGTGATGACCGGCTGTATTCTCCCTAATATAATTACAGTATCTCTCCCTCTCTCAATTTTCAATTTCAATTTGCTTAATTGGCATGACGTAACAACGTACACTACCGTTCAAAAGTTTGGGGTCATTTAGAAATGCCATTTTTTTTGTCCATTAAAATAACGTCAAATTGATCAGAAATACAGTGTAGACATTGTTAATGTTGTAAATGACTATTGTAGGTGGAAACGGCAGATTTTTAAAGGAATATCTACATAGGCGTAGGGAGGCCTATTATCAGCAACCATCACTCCTGTATTCCAATGGCACATTGTGTTAGCTAATCCAAGTTTTAACATTTTAAAAGGTTAATTGATCGTTAGAAAACCCTTTTTGCAATTATGTTAGCACAGCTGAACACTGTTGTCCTGATTAAAGAAGCAATAAAACGGGCTTAACTTTGGACTAGTTGAGTGTCCGGAGCATCAACATTCTGTCTCAAAATGGCCAGAAACAAAGACCTTCCTTCTGAAACTCGTCAGTCTTTGTCTTTACTGAGAAATGAAGGCTATTCCATGTGAGAAATTGCCAAGAAATTGAAGATCTCGTACAACGCTGTGTACTACTCCATTCTCAGAACAGCGCAAACGGGCTCTAACCAGAATAGAAAGAGGAGTGGGAGGCCCTGTTGCAAAACAGAGCAAGATAACAAGTACATTAGACTGTCTAGTTTGAGAAACAGACGCCTCACAAGTCCTCAACTGGCAGCTTAGTACCCGCAACACACCAGTCTCAACGTCAACACTGAAGAGGCGACTCTGGGATGATGGCATTCTAGGCAGAGTTACAAAGTAAAAGCCATATCTCAGACTGGCCAATAAAAATAAAAGATTAAGATGGGCAAAACACAGACACTGGACAGAGGAAGATTGGAAAAAAGTGTTATGGACAGACTTATTTAAGTTTGAGGTGTTCAGATCACAAAGAAGAACATTCGTGAGACGCAGAAACAATGAAAAGTTGCTGGAGGAGTGACGCCATCTGTCAAGCATTGTGGATGCAATGTGATGGTCTGGGAGTGCTTTGGTGGTGGTAAAGTAGGAGATTTGTACAGGGTAAAAGGGATCTTGAAGAAGGATGGCTATCACTCCATTTTGCAATGCCATGCCATACCCTGTGGACGGCACTTAATTGGAGCCAGTTTCCTCCTACAACAGGACAATGGCCCAAAGCACAGCTCCAAACTATGCAAGAACTATTTAGGGAAGAAACAGTCAGCTGGTATTCTGTCTATAATGGAGGGGCCAGCAGTCACCTGATCTCAACCCTATTGAGCTGTTGTGGGAGCAGCTTGACCGTATGGTACGTAAGAATTGCCCATCAAGCCAATCCAACTTGTGGGAGGTGCTTCAGGAAGCATGGGGTGAAATCTCTTCAGATTACCTCAACAAATTGACAACTATAATACGAAAGGTCTGCAAGGCTGTAATTGGTGCAAATGGAGGATTCTTTGACGAAAGCAAAGTCTGAAGGGAACAATAATTTTTTCAATTAAATATCATTCTTTATAACCTGGTCAACGTCTTGACTATATTTCCTATTCATTTTGCAACTCATTTCATATATGTTTTCATGTAAAACAAGGACATTTCTAAGTGACTCCAAACTTTTGAAAAGTAGTGTACATATTGCCAAAGCTTACTTTGGAGATTTACAATATTATCATAATTAAAAGAATAATCTCTCTCCCTCTCTCTCTCCCTCGACGCTCAACTTTGTCAACTGTTTGATTGCTGGGTATTTAACCTACCATCAGATATGCTTGCAGGATGATATCTTA
This sequence comes from Oncorhynchus tshawytscha, assembly GCF_018296145.1. Classification (NCBI taxonomy): domain Eukaryota; kingdom Metazoa; phylum Chordata; class Actinopteri; order Salmoniformes; family Salmonidae; genus Oncorhynchus; species Oncorhynchus tshawytscha. The sequence goes on along the minus strand of NC_056433.1, from coordinate 30,523,771 downwards.
TCTGACACCTGAAGATCTTGTTCTAGCTCAGCTGATTTCGCATGTTAGTAGTGGATTATTGTGTCAGTACTTGACCCTTCAGTGGAACAACACAATCAGAAGAGTATTTTTGGCTGTACTCTGATGACAAACACTACTTTGTTTCTGATCACAGATCGGTCTGTTCATAGTGACACATCCTTTCTTATCAGTAATATGCAACCATTTGATCAATCAATCAATCGCATTTCATTCTAAAGTCCTTTCGATATCAGCAGATTTCATAAAGTGCTTATACAGAAACCAAGCGTAAAACCTCAAGCAATGTTGACGTCGAACCTAGGAAGAAACCTAGAGACGATCCAGGCTCTGAGGGGTGGGCAGTCCTCTTCCGGCTGTGCCGTGGGAGATTATAAGAGCACATAGCCATTAAGGTTAGATCGTTCTTCAAGATGTTCAAACGATAATTCCATAACACACATCAGACTTCGTTCTTATCCACTTTTCCTAGATCAGCAGTAACACCAAGAACACTCTTTCCTACGATGTTTGATTTTCAAGGGCATTCATCAACCCGTCTGTTTGATGTTGTGACATTGGGGAGTAGGGCATGGCTCCTGCAGTGGGATGAATAGATAAATAAAGCAGTGATCTGCCTGTGAGCGGTGTGATGGTGATGGTGTTGGTCTAACTGGCTGATAAAAAAGCAGTTGGTCTCATCAGAGAGAGATGAAGTGAGGTGTTGAAACAACCGCGGGCTCCGTTAATTGCAACTACTTGAATCAACCCGACGGCGGTAAGGTGCTTTGAGCAAGCAGAACAAGTCAATGTGACACAGGAAACAGCTCGGGCAGGTATGAGTGTGTGTGTGTGCCAGTGTTAGAACAAAGAGACCAGGTATCTAACAGGAGCGCCTTAAGAACAGAACAATTTAACAGAACAACATGATCTATGATTAGATAGTCACTAACACCCGCCAGGCAGGAGTAAAGGTTTTGTTCTCCATAGAATTCAACTGGGACACATTTGAAGGTTTTGGACCTGCAACGTATAACATATGTCTGCAATAGTGAGGAATCTTCAACCTTGATTTCTGACTCCATAATGCAACAATAAATGAATGACTTATTGCCCATGTGACATTGAGTGTGTTTATAGTAATGCGAAAATGGTTGTTGGTTTGAACGACTGACATCCACACGCACGCACGCACACGCACACACAGAGACACAGTCTGGAGTTTGAATGAACAGTCAATCAAACAACACTGTCCTGACCTTGCTCGGTTGTCATGAGGCCAAACTTCCTGTGTGTGGTGGAGGTGTGTGTGTGTGCACGTGTGTGTGTGTGTGTGTGCGCGTGTCTGTCTGTGTGTGTGTCTGTCTGTGTATGTGTGTGTGTGTGTGTGTGTGTGTGTGTGTGTGTGTGTGTGTGTGTGTGTGTGTGTGTGTGTGTGTGGTGGGCGGCACAGGGAGGAACCGGGCACCATTGTCATGGTATCACTCTATTAATGCAGTGGAGGAAACACAGACAGGGACTCATTCATCATCATATACAGAATGAAGAACACACACACTCCACTTCCAGAGAGAGAGAGAGAGAGAGAGAGAGTGAGAGAGAGAAAGAGAGAGTCTATTGTATGTGTGTGTGAGAGAGAGAGACCCACAGAGAGACAGAAAGACAGAGAAAGCAGCATTTTTCAGCACTAGGAAAAATGTAGGGAGGGAGGGAGGGAGGGGGGGGGATTCACTTGGCAGGGGAGGAGACGTTTCAACTGGTCTTTTTATCACCAGATTGCTTTCTTCCTCTTCTAGTGTTGTTGTGGTAAGTGATGTGACATCACACACTTCCACTGTTCTCACTTGAGCTCCAAAGAGCTTGTTGAAGCCTGTGTGTCTCTGTCTGTGTGTGCGTACGTTTGGGCGTGCGTCTGTTTTGGCTCTGTGTCTGTGTGCGTGTGTTTGTGTGTTAAAGCCTGTGAGAGTTTCACACCATGCTCAGACTAAATTAGTAGAACCCAATAAAGTAGAGCAGTAGTCTCCAATGAATATGAAAATAAAATGAAATCAACTTTAGCTGAAGTTGAATTAGGGAGATGCTCATATTTTTCGGAGATCTCTGGTAATGTATGGTGAATGCAGTATGTGGTAGGGTTGTCGTCTTTACAGGGACGGTGGATCTGGTTGTGTGTCTTGTATGACTGAGAAAAAAAACATTCAGTCAAACCCTTATACACTGTGAAGAAAACCAGGAAGTGACTGCCCCCTCAGCCTTGTAGTCTTTCAACTTTTGTATATATATTTTTTTATGGCCTTCAATGTGCAAAATCTTAACGCAGTGGTCTTCAAGTGCAAAAATGTAATAAAAAAGCATCAAGTAGAATCATTTAATCCACAAACACAAATAGAATTCTATATGTCTTAATAAATGACTGCGTTTTCATGAATTTGATGATCTAATGGTGAATCCTGTTAAAAACCACAATGTCAGCGATACGGAAGTAAAATGGAAGTGGCCGTCACTTTAACAGCGAATTAAGGAGAGTCCTTTTTTTGTACTGTGTTGTATTCTACTGTATAAAAATGTATGTGGCCGGAGGGGTTCTGACGATGCAGCAGCAGCAGTGTGTGTGTGTGTGTGTGTGTGTGTGTGTGTGTGTGTGTGTGTGTGTGTGTGTGTTATGCTCTGGCTGTGTGTCATGTATGACAGGCTTCTGCAGGACGGGAACACACTCCATCTCGTGACCTTCGCAAGTGCTAATGCGGTTGCCATGGCAGCACGGTGTGACGCTTTTGACAGCTCTGATTTGCCCTTGATAGAAGCAGAGCCACAGGGGGAGATATCACTCATGGAGACGTATGCAGACATACACATGGAGACGTACAGGGCATAAGTACTGTGTATACACACACACACACACACCGATACACACACACTCCTACTATTCAGTCAAACACGCACGCACGCACACACACACACACACACACACACACACACACACACAAACTGTGTCCGCAGATTGATTCATTCAGTAGGTGTGAGGACCCCTGCTGATACATACTGTTAGGAGAAGCAGTATGAAAATAGGAAAAGAGAGCTGGTTATGAGTCTCCCCTTTTATCCTTCCTCCCTCTTTCCATCCCTTGTCATATCAACCTGCAATGTCATCCTAGGGTTCAGGGTTCAAGGAGAGGTGGGGTGATGTCACAAGGGGAAACAGGAGAGAAAAACACTGGTGACTCTATCTAGCAGATAGCGGTGAATCACTACCAGATACGGTATCTCCGTAAACTGCAGGACATTATGGATAGCTGTGGAGGTAGAGAGGCTGGATATCCTGCAACACTAATACAATGTCCTGACTTCCTCCAGATCTGGTCTATCTTTTATCTCTGTCTGCACCGGCAGAGAGGCGTGCGGAGAGACTGGGGACCTAGAGTGCATCTTGTTGACGTTGATAAAGCAGTGTGGGGTGTTTTCTACAGCGTGTGTGTTTGAGAGAGATTTTCTTGGATGTTTTGAGGATGGGGGAAGTTTTGAGGATGGGGGGGAGAGTGAGGGTGGGATATATACAGTACCAGTCAAAAGTTTGGACACACCTACTCATTCAAGGGTTTTTCTTTATTTGTACTATTTTCTACATTGTAGAATAATAGTGAAGACATCAAAACTATGAAATAACACATATGGAATCATGTAGTTACCAAAAAAGTGATAAACAAATCAAAACATATTTTATATTTGAGATTCTTCATGGTAGACACCCTTTGCCTTGATGACAGCTTGACACACTCTTGGCATTCTCTCAACCAGCTTCACCTGGAATTCTTTTCCGACAGTCTTGAAGGAGTTGCCACATATGCTGAGCACTTGTTGGCTGCTTTACCTTCCTTTTCCTTCCTGCAGTCTAACTCATCCCAAACCATCTCAAATGGGTTGAGGTCAGGTGATTGTGGAGACCAGGTCATCTGATGCAGCACTCCATCACTCTCCTTCTTGGTCAAATAGCCCTTACACAGCCTGGAGGTGTGTTGGGTCATTGTCCTGTTGAAAAACAAACGATAGTCCCACTAAGCGCAAACCAGATGGGATGGAGTATCGCTGCAGAAAGCTGTGGTAGCCATGCTGATTAAATGTGCCTTGAATTGTAAATAAATCACAGACAGTGTCATTAGCAAAGCACCCCCACACCATCACACCTCCTCCTCTTCCTCCATACATCACGGTGGGAACCACACATGTGTAGATCATCCGTTCACCTACTCTGCGTCTCACAACAAAGCGTGGGCATTGTGTCAAGAAGCAGTGCGGCTTAGTTGGGTTGTGTTTCAGAGGACCCACGGCTCTTGTACATTCATGTCTTAAAGTAATGATGGACTGTCGTTTCTCTTTGCTTATTTGAGCTGTTCTTGCCATATTATGGACTTGGTCTTTTACCAAATAATGGCCATCTTCTGTACACCAACCCTACTTTGTCAACGCAATAAGAAGGAAAGAAATTCCACATTTTAACTTTTCATAAGGCATACCTGTTAATTTAAATGCATTCCAGGTAACTACCTCATGAAGCTGGTTGCGAGAATGCCAAGAGTGTGTAAAGCTGTCAAACAGTGGCTACTTTGAAGAATTTCAAAGTATAAAATATATCACACTTTTTTGGTTACTCCATGATTCCATATGTGTTATTTCATAGTTTTGATGTCTTCAATATTATTCTACAATGTAGAAAATAGTAAAAATACAGAAAAACCCTTAAATGAGAAGGTGTGTCCAAACTTTTGACTGGTACTGTATGTCTCAAAGGATTCTTGGACCCAGTGGACCTCTGAGACGAAAGGGGTTCAGGGGAATTTATGGAACCCACCTCGGTTTTCAATCCATCAAAAGCATATTGCATGATCTGTTTGATTTTTATCCTCTATAGCTCATGTTAGCTCATTGTTTTGCTTTCCCAACAGTGCACACTTGAATAGCCAATTTTCACCAATTACTGTTTTAATCCAGGCCAATTGATGGCTGGTTGTGTCTGATGCTCTGAGGGCGTGAGGAGGCCATGGTGAATTGATGACCTGACTATCACTTTGCCCCCCTGCCTCCCTCTGCTCTCCTAATTGCCATAATGAGAGGATTACTGCAGAGAGTAACAAGCCTCTCTGTCACTCCTGGCCCAGCTCGGCACACACACTCTCCCAAACCGCCACCGTCGCACAGTGAAGGAGGACACCATTGATAAGCTAGACTGGAGGAGAAGCCCTCTCACTCTGACAAGACACAATTAACCCACACTGACTAGAAGCTGCACTCTATCTCTTAAGTACAGCACTCCTTTCACTGTTTCCTCTGTCTCGTTTCTTTCTGTCTCCCTTTCTCTCTGGCTTGTAGTCTGTTTCTTTCTGTCTCCCTTTCTCTCTGGCTTGTAGTCTGTTTCTTTCTGTCTCCCTTTCTCTCTGGCTTGTAGTCTGTTTCTTTCTGTCTCCCTTTCTCTCTGGCTTGTAGTCTGTTTCTTTCTGTCTCCCTTTCTCTCTGGCTTGTAGTCTGTTTCTTTCTGTCTCCCTTTCTCTCTGGCTTGTAGTCTGTTTCTTTCTGTCTCCCTTTCTCTCTGGCTTGTAGTCTGTTTCTTTCTGTCTCCTTTCTCTCTGGCTTGTAGTCTGTTTCTTTCTGTCTCCCTTTCTCTCTGGCTTGTAGTCTGTTTCTTTCTGTCTCCCTTTCTCTCTGGCTTGTAGTCTGTTTCTTTCTGTCTCCCTTTCTCTGGCTTGTAGTCTGTTTCTTTCTGTCTCCCTTTCTCTCTGGCTTGTAGTCTGTTTCTTTCTGTCTCCCTTTCTCTCTGGCTTGTAGTCTGTTTCTTTCTGTCTCCCTTTCTCTCTGGCTTGTAGTCTGTTTCTTTCTGTCTCCCTTTCTCTCTGGCTTGTAGTCTGTTTCTTTCTGTCTCCCTTTCTCTCTGGCTTGTAGTCTGTTTCTTTCTGTCTCCCCCCTCTCTCTCTCTCTGTCTCTCTCTGTATGTCTATTTATTTTGATTCCATCTCTCTCTCTCTGCTCCTGTCTTCTCATTATCTGTGCTGCGGTACAGTCAGCGTGGTCACTAGAAATAGACTTAGCTATTGGACGTTTGACAAGGTCCTGAGAACGTTGATATGCGCCTTCCTCGGCGCTCGCACAAAACGAAATGGCACCAACCTGTGATGCCCGGAGCCGAAGCGCGCTTTTTAGACCACCAGCCATGAGAATACTTGATGGTATGACGTCGGTCGTTTTGCAGAGCCTTCCCCAAACCACTGCCTTAACCTTAACCACCTTTTGAGTTGTTTCTGTTTTAACCCTGTAACCACACGGAATGAATGCGTCAAAAATAGATCATGTTCATGTGGGCCTCCCGAGTGGCGCAGCAGTCTAAGACCCTGCGTCGGAGGACGCAAGGCTCCCGACCTTTGCCTTTCCCAAGTCCGTACGGGAGTTGCAGCGAAGAGACAAGACTTTAACTACCATTTGGAAACCACGAAATTGGGGAGAAAATGGGTTAAAAAAAATAAAAAATACAAACAAATAAAATAGATGTTCATCCATAATATGCTGAATTTCGAAGAGAAACTATGAAATCGTGTTGAGTACAGTAGCCCGAGGCTGTTCACCTGCAGCTGATGTTGTCGACAGGCTTTAATCATTACCTGGGGCTGATTTAACTCTCTGGTTAAAATTCACTGCTCTTTGTTCTCCTTGGCCAAGCCCCAAATGGAACCCTATCCCCTATATAGTACAGTACTTCTGGCCAGAGCCGTGTGTTTTACAGGCCATCTGGGTGAGAAGATGGAGAACAGAGGAGGAGAGGGGAAACCTAAGGCCTATTCTTTAATTAGAAACAACAGACTGTAAATATCACAATTTGTTTTGATGTCTGTTCTTTTCAATGTTGAGTTCTTTCTACAAACACGGAAAGGTAACCTGCGAGCTCTGTCTGGCCTATATGCCTACCCTAAACTACCCTAATAGGGGCTGTATTCTTGGGACCAAAAACTCCATCTCACCATTTTTTTTCTGTCCGTTCAAGTCAGTGTGAATATTCTTAACAGGCATGCAAAGACAACCCAAAGCTCTATCTCGTTTCATTGCCCTTCCCTTACTGTCTAATTTCTTCAGATTCAAAACTAGTTAAGTTTTCACTCTTGTAAAAAATAAATAAGAAGAATTCTCTCTCCTAAATATCAGCACCTATTTCTTTTGTTAAATTTCACACGAAGGCCCCCTGAGCCCTGTCTGTCCTTAAAGCTGAGATCCGCAATAAGGAGAAATACTGCCACTTGGCACTCCAGGCACATTTGTTATTGTTTTTGTTTTGTCTATTCAGCGGTGGAGAGGAGCTCCGGCATCAAGGTAATACAAACTGTACTGCATGCAGTACATCTGCTGTTCTATTGCACGTGCAATGATGGGCAATGGGTTCATTGTTTGAAATAAGATATCTGTTGTTGTAATATCGCAAACGGACATGGCAGTTTCACCGCTACGGATTCCAACTTTAATAGGCCTGTATTGACTATTGAGGCTGACAGTAGTTTTCACGCCAAAGGTTAACACTATCGCTCAACACACTTAAAATTACAATAAACCATCTCACTGAGTGACGAGTTCAAGCCAGTACTCTACCTTTCCATGCTCTCTCCTCCCTCCCTCCCTCCCTCCCTCCCCCTTTCCATCCCTCTCTCTCTCCCTCTCTGCCTTGCTCTTTGTCGACATGAGATTTTGTTACGCTCGTTAGCTGAACCGCTCAATCAACCCATTCTAATTAAAATGATACACACGCACACATACTGTACACACAGACACATGCATTAATTCACACGAGCCTACACACACACAGATTAGAGGGTGATGAAATTCTTATCTCAGGCATATCTCATAGCCTAGGTAAACAGGACCTAGTCTGTTGTAGACATTATGGGCCTATTGAAATGAACATTGGCCAGTGTACAAACACAAGGTATTCTCTTGTTAAACCATCCATCAGTGTTAAATTCACCGGCACAGCTGATCTCAATTGAAACCATCAATGCCCACTTGGTACAGACCTCAAGTCAACGTCTATTCCACGTTAGTTCAACATAATTTCATTGAAGCAACATTGAGTCAACCAGTGGCCACTATTTACCGATCCTTAAAGTGGACGTGGAAGTTATCTTTAGGTCCTGAATGCTGGCAATTAAAAAATATATATATTTCACTCTGTGGTGGGTATTATCATTTGAACAAATTGATCATGCTTTTTTAGGAGACGAATGGCGATAGATCTATTTGAAAATCATTCTAAACAACTGAAATAAAGTATTTCTTTGTTTACTGTGGCAAATTACCCAACACCTTGTATGAATGGAAAACTGTTCATTACAATTTGTCTTTCAAAAAAAAGTTGTCTTTAAAAAGTATGGTCATTTCTCATCAAGATCGGGGGAAATATCTCTGGACTGTCCATAGTTGAAATGTGTATTAAATCAAGTCAATCGTGTTGTGTTAGGTCTGTATAATCCATATTTTGTATCAAATGAAAATGCAGTCTAATAAAGTTATTTCAAATAGCACACATTATTTAGCCATTTAAGGTGAATGTTTGAATTAAATATACAGTAGGCCTACCACTTCTATATCCTTGTACTAATAAGTATTTTGTTATTAATCAGCCTTGATTTCTGATGCTCCTGATAGGTTGATATTACATTGGGGGTGGGAGTAGAGAGCATAGACGCAGCTGTCTAGTACCATAATCAGTTGACACGGTAACAGCGAGCGATCAACTGATACGCTTGTTTATTCTCGTAGGCAACAAGGCTGGTGACTAAATGGCATTGAAACCAAGTGTGGATTCAGGTTAGTCAGCTTTTGTGTCTTTGTTTAGTCCTGGGGGATGAGTTTACAGCCAACCTCAACATATTACCGGACCGGAGTGTGTATGAGGAGTGTTTCAAGAATCAACCCAGTGCCGCTGGTTTTGTGTGTGTGCGTACGTGTTTTGGCATCTATTGAACATACACACTCCGGTCCGGTAATATGTTGAGGTTGGCTGTAAACCCATCCCCCATGGGGTCAACCTCCAGACTAAACAAAGACACAAAAACTGACTAACCCGAATCCACACTTTGTTTCAATGCCATTTAGTCACCAGCCTGGTTGCCTTGTTGCCTGAAAGATACTAGTTTTTTGAGACACAAGGGGGGTCTAGATAGTATTCCGGTGTAGACACAACTCTCAATAGGGAGTCAGTCTACTCCTCCACTTTGGTCTTGTTCCAATATTTCTATATCCTGAGTGCGTCAGTCTCTATGTGTGTGTGTGTGTGTGTGTGTGTGTGTGTGTGTGTGTGTGTGTGTGTGTGTGTGTGTGTGTGTGTGTGTGTGTGTGTGTGTGTGTGTGTGCGTGAGCGCAGTGGTGGAAAAAGTACCGTATTGTCCTTTTTGAGTAAAAGGAAAGATACCTTAATAGAAAATGACTCAAGTAAAAGTGAAAGTCACCCAGTGAAATAGTACTTGAGTAAAAGTTTTAAAAAGTATTTGGTTTTAAATATACTTAAGTATCAAAAGTAAAAGTACAAATAATTTCTAATTCCTTATATTAAGCAAACCATTACGGATAGCCGGGGGCTTTCTCCAACACTCAGACATCATTTACAAATGAAGCATGTGTGTTTAGTGAGTCCGCCAGATCAGAGACAGTAGGGATGACCTGGGGATGTTCTCTTGATAAATGCATATATTGGAGCATTTTCCTGTCCTGCTAAGCATTCAAAGTATAATGAGTACTTTTGGGTGTCAGGGAAAATGTATGGAGAAAAAATACATTATTACCTTTAGGACTGTAGTGAAGTAAAAGTTATCAAAAGTATAAATAGTAAAGTACAGATACCCCCAAAAACGATTTAAGCAATACTTTAAAATATGTTGTACTTAAGTTTTAAAAAATGCATGCGTGTGTGTTTGTCTGTTGATCTGACTGTCTATGTGTGTGTGCTCCTTTCGTTTGAGTTTTCCCCCAATCTTTCTATATCCAGAGTGTCTAGCAAGTAGCAACCAACTAGCAATCTGCCTCTCCCTCATTCCACATTCAGCAACTCTCCCTGCCTGGCCTTCGATATCAAACTGGCTCTTGTACCACTACTGCTAATCTGCTATTATAGTAATATTATATGTCAAACCTCTTGCTTTTTCCACTCATATCTATAACTCAGGGACAGTTGAAATCCCAGGCTGTAGTAACATGGCCCTATGTGTTTGTGATATGTTTGTCATGTGCTACACTTCCCACTAGTATGACTGCCTGGAATAGGGCGCCATTTGTCTGTGTTCCAAAAGGTGTCCTGTTCCCTACATGGTCCACTTCATATGGAAAAGGGTGCCATTTGGGACGCAGGCCTTGTGTTGCTAACAGTGATATATGGTGGTGTCACCTACTGCGGCCTCGTGATAGCATGATAGCATGATGCACCTGTTCAAGTGTCGATTGGCAGAGAGACGCAAGGGGAGGTGTTGTGGGTCAGATGGCCGGGTCTGTTTGCTATTCCTGACATGACTGTCTGTCTTTCTTTGTCTTTTCATGTCTCTCTCTCTCTCTCTCTCTCTGACTCCATCCTCCACTTCCTCTCGTTTCTCTCTCTCTCTCTCTCTCTCTCTCTCTCTGACTCCATCCTCCACTTCCTCTCGTTTCTCTCTCGCTCTTTCAGTGTGACGCGTGTGTGTGTGTGTGTGTGTGTGTGCGTGCGTGCAAATGCTGTGTGTGTCTTTATGAGATAGCAGAGAGTGGGACAGTGAGGGCTGTAAGTGACTCCTCAGACTCTGGTGACAGGCAGGCAGGGAGGTCAGACTAGTGTTGTGCTGACAGTGACAGATCAAAAATAACAACAAAACAATCAGGATGCACGTCCAGACTTGTTTTTGCCGGGCCGGCGTGCATGGACAGGCACAGTGTCATAAATACGTCCTGCCTGGGAGTTTGCAGTTGTATGTCTGCATTAGCAAAGAGGAATCGGTTTGGCATTGACATGGAATGTCTAGCTATTTCCTGTCTTAGAACAGACGTATTTATCAAAGAACAAGTCGGACGTCTCAAACCCTGTCACCCATCACAACGGCAGGCAGCTTTGCAGCCAAATGATCCAACATGCTGTCTAAAGTATAATGTTCAAAACGAGCGTGTAAGGTTGGGTATGTGCTATGTAGGGACAGAGAGTGTGTGAAGACGGAGGGAGGACAATGGGAAAGGGATAAGTGATTCAGGCTGAGGATCAATACAATAAGATTCACAATGCCTCCCCTCCAATCCTGCTCAATCACAACACCACAGGGAGGGAAGGAGAACAGAGAGGAGGAGGAGGGAGGGAGGGAGGGAGGGAGGGAGGGAGGGAGGGAGGGAGGGAGGGAGGGAGGGAGGGAGGGAGGGAGGGAGGGAGGGAGGGAGGGAGGGATAGTGAGAGGTTGTATAGAGCGGCAGGATAGAGGGGGAGAAAGAGGGGGGAGGGAGATAGTGGGAATGTATGTGAGAGGTGAAGTGAGAGAGTTTGAGAAAGGGGCTGAAAGGGAGAGAGAGGTGAGAGAGGGGGGATATCATATTTGAGTATGTGTCGGTTTTAGATTGTTTGTGGATCAATTGACATTTGACATTCATCTGCCATTTGACTCTGGATATCTAGGAAATAATGTAACCATGGCAATATGATAGCAATGACAGTGTGCCCTTGACTGCAGAACACTTAAATTGATATCACTCACATTATTTGCATGACGTCATTTTTTTATTTGACATTTTCCTTTTCAGGGCTCCTAAGCATTCTCTCTCTGGTCATAATTGTCCACAATGTCCATTACAGAAAGGCAATTAGTAGTGCATTGATAATAATTGTCTGCTTTTGACTGATGCTATTTAAATATTGACCTCAGCTGATGAGTTCTGAGTAAACCCCTCTAGCCCTCAATGTCCTTGTATGACCACCATGCTAACCTTAACAAGGTCAAGCCATAAACACATCCACCCACCGCCCAGCACTCTAAGAGATGTCTCTTCTACTTGAATAATGCATACATTTCCCCTAGAAACAGCAATGTTTGTGCTTTTTTCTGTAGGCTCTCTCTCTGCCTAACCCCCCTCTCTCTCGCTCTCTCCTTCGCCCCCCTCTCAATCTCCCTCCTCTCTCTCTGTCTCTGCCCCCCTCTCTCTGTCTCTCTCTCTCTCCCCCCCTCTCTCTCTCTCTCTCTCTGTCTCTCTCTCACCCCCCCCACCTCTCTCTCTCTCTCTCTTGCCCAACCCACCTCTCCCTCTCTCGCCCCCGCTCTCGCTCTCTCTCTCTCCCCCACCTCTCTCTCTCTCTCTTGCCCCCCCCCACTCTCTCTCTCTCTCTCTCTCGCCCCCGCTCTCTCTCTCGCTCTCTCTCTCTCGCCCCCTGCTCTCTCTCTCGCCCCCTGCTCTCTCGCCCCCGCTCTCGTTCTCTCTCTCTCGCCCCCTGCTCTCTCTCTCGTTCTCTCTCTCTCGCCCCCCTCTCTCTCTCTCGCTCTCTCTCTCTCTCTCTCTCGTTTTCCCACCCGAAATAGAGTGGCTGTTGCTATGGTGATACATCCATTGGCGTTGCCGGGACATTTTTAGCCAAGCGATTCACAGGGGATTTAGCTCACTGTAACTTTCTGTAATTTCTATTCTAATTATATCACTGGGCCACCACATGGGATAAATAGTGTAGAGACGGTCGAGCAGGGATCCAACCATACCACTCTATATGTGTTTCAATCACTGATCTCTCTCTGTCTCGCTCTGTCTCTCTTTCTCAATTCAATTCAAGGGGCTTTATTGGCATGGGAAACATATGTCAATATTGCCAAAGCAAGTGAAGTAGATAATATACAAAAGTGAAATAAACAATAAAAATGAACAGTAAACATTACACTCACAGAAATTCCAAAAGAATCAAGACATTACAAATGTCATATTATGTATATATACAGTGTTGTAACAATGTGCAAATGGTTAAAGTACAAAAGGGAAAATACATAAACATAAATATGGGTTGTATTTACAATGGTGTTTGTTCTTCACTGGTTGACCTTTTCTTGTGGCAACAGGTCACAAATCTTGCTGCTGTGATGGGACATTGTGGTATTTCACCCAGTCTCTCTCTCTCTCTCTGTCTCTCTGTCTCTCACTCTCTCTCTTGTCTCTGTCTCTCTGTTTCTCTCTCTCTATCGCTCTGGTGGCTTCACACTACGATATACTGACGTACCTTGACACCGAGTTGAAGGGAGAGTGAAATGGAGAGTGTGTGTGTGTGTGTGTGTGAACGTAATATGTGAATGCGTGTGTAAGATGCATGTCTAGGCATGCATGAATGTATGTGTGAGAGAGCCAACACACCACATGCTACAGTCTTCACATCCATATGTATAGAGGGCGTTGCAGAATCATTTGGTGATCATTTGAAGGACTAGATGAGATAAGCTGAGGTCTTATTGATGCTGGTGCCAGTTATCATATAGGAACAGCAGGGGTATGTTCTATTAGGCAGAATAAAGCCGGTCATCACTAATGAGTAATGTCATCTATTATCATTTGTTCACACATTGGTTTTAAGTACTATTGTTCTTGATTGAGCTTGCCTGGTGCAATGGACTAATAGAAGGGTCAAAAAAACGGCAAACCCCTCCCATATGGCAATCCAGGGAGATCAAAGCAAACACTAAAAGTATTTGAAAGATTTCTATAAGTATTTGAACCCAGGTCTGATAGCCAACTGTGTCTTCTCCCATAGTAATGTATTTAGTATGAGACTGAAGGACCTGGCCGACTGTATCCCCCTCATACTCTTCCATCCTTCAAGACATCATTAGGCACTAACTACTTAGTTTATTACCATGGCGACTGACTACAGGAAGTATTTACCAAAGTGAAAGATGATTCTAAAAGTGTTGTGTTTAATAATTCATCAACTTCAAAGGCCTCCTTATTGAACTTCATGAATAAAGCAACACCACGGTCAAGAACTGTGTTTTACAGCAAACTACCAGAATACACAGGCTATAGAGGGGAACGTCAGTTACAGTTAGAGAGAGAAAAAGAGGGAGGGAGGGAGAGAGAGAGGCAGAGAGAGAGGCAGAGAGAGAAAAAGAGGGAGGGAGGGAGAGAGAGAGGCAGAGAGAGAGGCAGAGAGAGAGGCAGAGAGAGAGAGGCAGAGAGAGAGGCAGAGAGAGAGGCAGAGAGAGAGAGGCAGAGAGAGAGGCAGAGAGAGAGGCAGAGAGAGAGGCAGGGAGAGAGAGAGGGAGAGAGAGAGGCAGAGAGAGGCAGAGAGAGAGGCAGAGAGAGAGGCAGAGAGAGAGGCAGAGAGAGAGGCAGAGAGAGAGAGGCAGAGAGAGAGGGAGAGAGAGAGGCAGAGAGAGAGGCAGAGAGAGAGGGGAGAGAGAGGCAGAGAGAGAGAGGGAGAGAGAGAGAGGCAGAGAGAGAGAAGGAGAGAGAGAAGGAGAGAGAGGCAGAGAGAGAGAGGCAGAGAGAGAGAGGGAGAGAGAGAGGGAGAGAGAGAGAAGGAGAGAGATAGAAGGAGAGAGAGGCAGAGAGAGAGAGGGAGAGAGAGAAGGAGAGAGATAGGGAGAGAGATAGAAGGAGAGAGAGGCAGAGAGAGAGAAGGAGAGAGATAGGGAGAGATTCAAAGGTAGACAGACATAAAGAAGGGACACACGCACACACAGTGGTCAGTCTCCCTGTTGTATGTCCTGGTGTCATTTTATGCTTCATTAGTATCTCGGATGTTCATTAAACATGGCTTCCCCTCAGCAGATATGGTTCCTACAAACGCATTACCAGTCTGGGAGCTAGCACTATGCTAACAAACGGCTCATCAACTCCCATGGGAGGTTGCGCTATGCTAACACCCTGGATCCTATCAAAACTCATGAAGACTTAGGGCTAGCATGGAGTTAGCCTGCTATTTGTGCAAAAAAACATTCTCGACACAATGTGTCACTTTCTTTATTTGTGAGTTAATGGGACCAGAGATTTTATGTCAGAGAACACTGGTAGGTTGAGGAGGGATGCTTTTTAGAGTATCATTTTAAAGGGAGTGAGGAAAGCGAAAGTAGTTTTATTTTTATAGTCAATTATTGACATAAACCATACCACGAGACATCCATGTCTTCATCACTGCAAAATATAAATGGTTGAGTTTGATTATATTTCAAAGATTACAAACAGTGTTTTCAAGGTATTTTATTATTTCTGAAAAATGTATTTTTTAAGAAATGTGTCATTTTTAAACCTCTCTCTCACCCTCCAATTTAACGTCAATTATCTAAAAACATGTTACTTCTTATGGCTGCAGGCGCAGTATTGAGTAGCTTGGATGAAAGGTGCCCAGAGTAAACAGCCTGCTCCTATGTCCCAGTTTCTAATATATGCATTTTATTATTAGTTTTGGATAGAAAACACTCTGAAGTTTCTAAAACTGATTGAATGATGTCTGTGAGTATAACAGAACTTATATGGCAGGCAAAAACCTGAGAAGAAATCCAAACAGGAAATGGGAAATCTGAGGTTGGTCGATTTTCAACCCAGCCCCTATTGAATACACAGTGGAATATTGGTTATGTTGCACTTCCTAAGGCTTCCACTAGATGTCAACCGTCTTTAGAAACTTGAATGAGGCTTCTACTGTGATGTGGGGCCGGATGAGAGCTCTTTGAGTCAGTGGTCTGGCAGAGAGCCAGGTCCTGGTCACGAGCATTTCACATGATAGCTACCTGTGTTCCATGGCATTTCTACAGACAATGGAATTCTCCGGTTGGAACGTTATTGAAGATTTATGATCAAAACATCCTAAAGATTGATTCTATACTTAGTTTGAAATGTTCTACGACCTGTAATATAACTTTTTGAAGTTTTCGTCCGATGTTCGGATGGACCTGCACAAGCATTTGGATTTGTGTACTAAACGCCCTAGCAAAAGTAGGTACTTGGACATAAATAATGGACATTATCGACCAAATCAAAAATTTATTGTGGAACTAGGATTCCTGGGAGTGCATTTTGATGAAGATCATCAAAGGTAAGGGAATATTTATAATGTTATTTCTGATTTCTGTTGACTCCAACATGGCGGATAATTTTTTGTTTTTTTCTGAGTGCCGATCTCAGATTATTGCATGGTTTGCTTTTTCCATTAAAAAAAATGAAATCTGACACAGCGGTTGCATTAAGGAGAGGTATATCTATATTTCCATGTCTAACAATTGTATTTTCATCAACATTTAGAATGAGTATTTCTGTAAAATGACGTGGCTCTCTGCAATATCACCGGATGTTTTTGGAACTATTGAACATAACACGCCAATGTATACTGAGATTTTTTTTTATAAATATGAACTTTATCAAACAAAACGTACATGTATTGTGTAACATGAAGTCCTATGAGTGTCATCTGATGAAGATCATCAAAGGTTAGTGATTCATTTTATCTCTATTTGTGCTTTTTGTGACTCCTCTCTTTGGCTGGAAAAATGGCTGTGTTTTTCTGTGAGTTGGTGGTGACCTAACGTAATCGTTTGTGGTGCTTTCGCTGTAAAGCCTATTTGAAATCAGACACTGTGGTGGGATTAACAACAAGATTACCTTTAAAACGGTATAAAATACATGTATGTTTAAGGAATTTTAATTGAGATTTCTGTTGTTTTGAATTTGGTGCCGTGCACTTTCACTGGCTGTTGTCATATCGATCCCATTAAGAAGTTCTCAAAAAATACAAATATTTGCATATGTTGTAGCTTAGGTTTTGTGTTGTGCCCTCTACTGGTTGAGATACAACATGCTCTTTAATACAGGCTGAGTGTAATTTCAATCATAGAAATGTAATTCATAGAATGGACCTATCCCTTCAGACCACAGCAATGTACCTGGTACACCATTGATGTTTCAATTTAACTGAAATTTGAACTTCTAATTACTACCACAAAGATGGCCACCGGTCCACCCATATTTGAATGTCAACTTAAATGGTCAGGTTTATTATCTAGAGTCAAAGGTTTGCACACGCCTACTTATTCAAGGGTTTTTCTTTAATTTGACTATTTTCTACATTGTATATTAATAGTGAAGACATCAAAACTATGAAATAACACATTTGGATTCATGTAGTAACCAAAAAAGTGTTAAACAAATCAAGATTTATTTAATCATTTAGATTCTTCAAAGTAGCCACCCTTTGCCTTGATGCACACCCTTGGAATTCTCTCAACCAGCTTCACCTGAAATGCTTTTCCAACAGTCTTGAAAGAGTCCTTCACTCCGCGGTCCAACTCATCCCAAAACCATCTCAATTGGGTTTAGGTCGGGTGACTGTGGAGGTCAGGTCATCTGATGCAACACTCCATCCCTCTCCTTCTTGGTCAAATAGCCCTTACACAGCCTCTAGGTGTGTTGGGTCATTTTCCTGTTGAAAAACAATTGATAGTCCACAGCAGAATGTTGTGGTAGCCATGCTGGTTAAGTGTCACCAGCAGGGCCTCCTGGGTGGCGCAGTGGTTAAGGGCGCTGTACTGGGTTCGCGCCCAGGCTCTGTCGTAACCGGCCGCGACCGGGAGGTCCGTGGGGCGACGCACAATTGGCCTAGCGTCGTCCGGGTTAGGGAGGGGTTGGCCGGTAGGGAAATCCTTGTCTCATCGGGCACCAGCGACTCCTGTGACGGGCCGGGCGCAGTGCTCGCTAACCAAGGTTGCCAGGTGCACGGTGTTTCCTCCGACACATTGGTGCGGCTGGCTTCCGGGTTGGATGCGCGCTGTGTTAAGAAGCAGTGCAGCTTGGTTGGGTTGTGTATCGGAGCCTGACTTTGAACCTTTGTCTCTCCTGAGCCCGTATGGGAGTTGTAGCGATGAGACAAGATAGTAGCTACTAAACAATTGGATACCACGAAATTGGGGAGAAAACAGGGTTAAAAAAAATAAATAAATAAATTAAAAAAATTGAAAGAACGTGTCACCAGCAAAGCACCCCCACACCATTACAGCTCCTCCTCCATGCTTCACAGTGGGAACCACACATGCGGAGATCATCCGTTCACCTACTCTGCGTCTCACAAAGACAGGGCAGATGGAACCAGAAATCTCAAATTTGGACTCATCAGGCTAAAGGACAGATTTCCACCAGTCTAATGTCCGTTGCCCGTGTTTCTTGTCCCAAGCAAGTCTCTTGTTCTTATTGGTGTCCTTTAGTAGTGGTTTCTTTGCAGCAATTCAATGTCAAGATGTGTCTGTTACTTGAACTCTGTGAAGCATTTTTTTTGGGCAGCAATCTGAAGGGCAGTTACCTCTAATGATCTTATCCTCTGCAGCAGAGGTGACTCTGGGCCTTCCTTTCCTGTGGCGGTCCTCATGAGAGACAGTTTCATCATAGCGCTTGATGGTTTTTGTGACTGCACTTTAAGTTTCGAAGTTCTTCAAATGTTCCGTATTGACTGACCTTCATGTCTTAAAGTAATGATGGACTGTCGTTTCCTTTTGCTTATATGAGCTGTTCTTGCCATAATATGGACTTGGTCTTTTACCAAAGAGGGCGTCTGTATACAAACCCTACCTTGTCAC
Organism: Oncorhynchus tshawytscha; assembly: GCF_018296145.1. Lineage (NCBI taxonomy): Eukaryota > Metazoa > Chordata > Actinopteri > Salmoniformes > Salmonidae > Oncorhynchus > Oncorhynchus tshawytscha. Next base: position 30,505,214 of record NC_056433.1, on the reverse strand, counting down.
AACACAACTAATTGGCTCAAACACATTAAGAAGAAAATTAATTCCACAAATGATCTTTTAACAAGACACACCTGTTAATTGAAATGCATTCCAGGTGAATACCGCATGAGAGAATACCAAGAGTGTGCAATTATGTCATCAAGGAAAAGGTTCGATACTTTGAAGAATCTCAAATATAAAATATATTTTGATTTGTTCATCACTTTTTTGGTAACTACATGATTCCATATGTGTTATTTCATAGTTTTGATGTCTTCACCATTATTCTACAATGTAGAAAATAGTGAAAATAAAGAAAAACCCTTGAATGAGTAGGTGTGTCCAAACTTTTGACTGGTACTGTACGGTTCTATGATGTCAATAGGTTTACTATGGAGGATTGACAGTATCATTTAAAACAACATACATTCCCATTCAAGTCAACATTATCTGATGTGTGGACCTCCAACCATCTTTGTAGTACCATTTGAAAGTAGAAATGAACATTTTATTCCCATTTTGATACATTTTTTTAGCTGAAACATGACACCCACCCTTTATTCAAGAGCATGTTGTGTCTCAACCAATGGCCTGCACAGCACAAAAACCTTAGAGGATGTAAAATAAGGTCTAAGCTACAACATATTCAAATAATAAGAACAAAAAAGTGTACGTGTTTTTAGATAATTGACGTTAAAAGCTAAAAGAAATGACAATTGGAATGTATTTTTACATTTTTATTAGAAAATAGTTTGAAAAACGTTTTTGCACGCTTTTAAATGACATCAATCCATACCATTTATCTTTTTCATTGAGAAGGACATGGATCTTATGAGATGGTGGGGTATGCAAAACTCTGTGCACCTTTATCTCTTGAATGTTTTGGCATTCAGGTCCTAAAAGTAACTTTCTGACCACTTCTTCAATAAGCAAACATGTCTGGAAAGTTTTATTCAAATCAAAAGGGGTGCTGTCAAAAAGGGATTCAATTCAAATGGATTTATCCTCTTATGATATGTTTTGTGACCACACTTTAATGCCATCGCTTTCTGAACTGAAAGAATAAAAAAATGTTCTATTGAGTCAGCATTACATAAAGGTCTAGCTCTCTCTCTCTCTCTCTCTCTCTCTCTCTCTCTGCCAGGTATTACAACCATAACACCATCCAGCCTTGCCTTCTGTTGCATGACCCAGATTTTCCCAGTACAAAGGATGAGTAACGTGTCAACTTGTACAAACAAGTTCAGAGTCCCTTAAATGTTCCCTTCATCAACATCTTTGTAGCATAGCTCTGTGTAGTTTCGCTACAAAGCCATGTTAGGAAACTCTGTGCTGTTTTGACGGCCTGGAAAGCCTGTACCAGTTGTGTCTTGATGTGAACTAGCTAGGAAGGTTATCGCAGTCCAGTTGTTCTGTGCCAGCATTCAAACCTTCTATTGGAATCATTTACATGTAGATCATTGAATTAATTTATTCTATGTCTGCTTGGTTAGACCTTTTTGCTCATGTGGAAGGGCGACCATTAGTGAGAATTTGAACAGGCAATGTACCTTCTGGGAACCCTGCATGGTTGGTAAGTGCCTGGCAAATGTTTGACAAATTCTTGGCATTGTTGGAAAAGTTTCCACTCCAAACACTATGAACTTCTGTGCCAAAGTTATTAGTTCGGTCTAACTTTGAGATGATATTGAATGCAAATAAATACCCAATGTCCTTTGCAGAGTATGGCCGTTGTACAAGAACAGATTTTGGAAGTGCACCACCGACAGATTCACAGTGCATTGAATAGAATAGGATTGTCTGTCTCTTTCTCTCTCCCTAACTGTAGACACTATTCCAGGGAGAACCTCCACAGATCATCTCCATTCATTGTGGGTTCCTTTTATTTGTTCACATTAACATCAAAGGGCTGTCGGCCTCTCTGGGGAAGATGCAGCTTATGTATCAGCGCTCGGCTCGCTTTGACTGATCTGTCTCTTTCAGTCAGACCTAGCTGCCCTTCCAATGTCCATCCCTCATCGCACGGAAGTACCGCAAGCATGCACACACACGCACACACAGTCTTGTACAGCTAACCTTGTGGGGACACACAATTCAGTCCCATTTAAAATCCTATTTTCCCTAACCCCTAACTCTAAACTTAACTCTATCCTGTACTCTTACCCTAACCCTAACCCTAACCCTAACCTAGCCTTAACCCTAACCCTAACCGTAACCCTAAACTAAACTGAAATGGTCCACTCACACAGACAGTTGGTGAACCTCAGAAGGCTGAAGAGATTTGTCTTGTCACCTAAAACCCTGACAAACGTTTACAGATCCACAATTGAGAGCATCCTGCCGAGATGTATCACTGCCTGGTACGGCAACTGCACCGCCCACAACCATAAGGCTCTCCAGAGGGTGGTGCGGTCTGCACAACGCATCACCGGGGGCAAACTACCTGCCCTCCAGGACACCTACAGCACCCGATGTGGTAATGAACACTATGGGAGACAGAGAGCTAGTTTCAAGCATAGGGCGCAGCAGGTGTTTATTGTAAAGGACCACAGGAGAAGGTCATACACAGGGGGTCCAACAAGGCAACAGTACAGGCAGGGAAAAGGCTAGTAATGTCGTCCGGGAGATGAGGCAATAGGTTGATAACAGGAAATCAGATAGGCTAAAGTACAGGCAGGGAATAGGCAAAAGGCGTCGTTAGTGAGGCAGGCAAAAATTGCCTCTTTGCATCAACTTCATGTAATTGTCAATAAAAGCCTTTGACACTTATGAAATGCTTGTAATTATACTTCAGTATTCCATAGTAACATCTGACAAAAAAACATCTAAAGTCACTGAAGCAGCAAACTTTGTGAAAATTTATATTTGTGTCATTCTCAAAACTTTTTGGCCACGACTGTATATATCTTATACCATCTATTGCATCTTGCCTATGCCACTCGGCCATCTTTCATCCATATATTTATATGCACATATTCTTATTCCATCCCTTTAGATTTGTGTGTATTAGGTAGTTGTTGGGGAATTGTTAGATTACTTGTTAGATACTACTGCACTGTCGGAACTAGAAGCACAAGCATTTTACTACACTCGCATTAATTAACATCTGCTAACCATGTGTATGTGACTAATACAATTTGATTTGATTTGACACTAGTTCCTAACCCTGACCCTAAAACTAACCCCAACCCTTAACGTAATTCTAACCCTAACACTAATTCTAACCTTAACCCTAAAACCCCTAGAAATAGCATTTGACCTCGTGACCTCGTCCAATTTTTGTTTGTGTACTATTCTAGTTACACACACACACACACACACACACACACACACACACACACACAGAGTCAAAAATGCATATCGCCCAATACCCAGCAGTCAGTGGTAGAGTCCATACAATCCATACCTTCACTGATTAGCGCTGAATTTCATATTGCTTTTCTGAGAATGGCCTTGGGCTCAGGAATTGATGAGCGTGTCTCTATCGGCACCCTATCCCCTATAATTATCAGGAATCACGTTGAGCTCTCTCTCTATCTCTCTCTCTGTCCTTCTCTCTCCTTATCTCTCTCACTTCCCCTCGCTCACTCTCTCTCAACCTCTCTCTCGCTCTACCACTCTCTCTCTCTCTCTCTCTCTCTGTCCTTCTCTCTCCTTCTCTCTCTCACTTCCCCTCACTCTCTCTCTCCCTCTCCAGCTACCCTCCCACCACTCTCTCCCACCACTCAGCTACCCTCCTACCACTCCACTCTCTCTCTCTCGCTCTACCACTCTCTCTCTAGACCTCTCAATTTCTTCTCTCGACCCTTCCTCTCTACTTATCCCAACCCACCTCTTCTCCTCTCTCTCTCTCTCATTGTTAATGTACCCGGATGTGATGACCATTCCAGATTAAAACACACAGGACATGACTCATTAGCCAAGGGCTTCTTTTATCATCTCTCCCTCTCTCTTTACACATTTCTCTCCATTTCTCTGTTCTATCTCAATGTCTCGCTCCTTTCATCTATCTGTTCTCCCTCCTTTGCATGTTCCTGATCCCCTGTTCCACTGTTCCACGCCCCTGTTATGAAGACACAATAGAACCAGCCAGACCCACAAAGGTTACAGGGATCTACAGCCCTCTCTGTGCCTCAGAGGTCAACCTCTCTCAATGGGCCTCACTTATAGACACAAAGCGCGCACGCACACACAAACTCACATGGCCCATCTGAAAGATTCTTTTAGTGAGAAACCAGTCTTCTCAACGGGCTGATATTGTTTTAGCGTCTCTCAATGGGGTTCTGTATTGCATGGTGCTGTGTGCGTTTCAGTCTGACGATATAGTTAGCGTCACGGCTCTGTAGTTGAAATCAGGGGAAGTGGATGAGTAAAAGTCCTGTAAACTATTCAATTGGTTCCATTGTGCCCGGCAAACAAAATCCAACCCAGCTTAAGTATTTGAAACAATCACCGCCCGTGGGTTTTATGGCGAGCTGGACAGTGATATCTCTGCTCAAATGGCATGTCTGGCCCAATGTCTGCGTGTGTGGCATGATAACTATGTCTGTTATGGAGAAATGGTGTTAGGTGATACATTGCATTAGGCTCAACCACTGCAATCACATCCAGCAGGAACTACGACATGCCGGTATGTACTATCAGCTTGTGTTGGGTTTACATACGCGTTAATAGTCAGGATATATAAACCAGTTATTACAGCTATCCCATGTTATATTTATGTTACTCATGTCTTCTCGTTCACTGGTCAGTTCATCATTAATCACACACTAACGACGCATGGCAACTAATGACGGCTGAGTGTTCTTCCTAAAAGATGGAGATGAAGGGTAAACAACTAAACAAATAAACAAACAAACAGCGGAGCTGATGACATGACATCTACTGGGCCAATTAGATGGCGGGCCCAGATTGTCTGGCTGCAGGCTACACACACACACACACACACACACACACACACACACACACACACACACACACACACAGGCACAGGCACAAACACACACGTAAACACATATAACACATATAACACACTTGCGCACGAGCAGAATGGCAAACACACACACGTGTGCACGCAGGTCGGCAGACACACACACACTCATGTACGAGCATACACACACATAGACGCACACAGATGTAGATAAACAGAGCTTACACATATACACTCATGCACACAGGTGCACACACACTTAAAACACACACCATAATTATAAGCACATGGAGATATACATGCAAACTGCATCATCACACAAGAAAGTACACACACACACACACACATACTTAAGCATATACACATCTAAAACTCTACTGAGTGAGGCAGCCATCAAATCATGCTGTCTGTCTGTCTGTCTGTCTGTCTGTCTGTCTGTCTGTCTGTCTGTCTGTCTGTCTGTCTGTCTGTCTGTCTGTCTGTCTGTCTGTCTGTCTGTCTGTCTGTCTGTCTGTCTGTCTGTCTGTTCTCCTCTAGCTCATTGATTTTGTTTGTTTGTCCCAGGGCGATGGGAGGCCGTATTACACACACACACACACGAGAGGAGCGTTCCAAATTGTTCGATGTAAGTGGGTCATGCTTTCCTACGGTCTCTTGAAAGAGAAAGAGCTTTTGTGCATCTGTCGCCGAAAGGCAATCGTACCCGCCATGGTTTTTTGGCTGCATGTTTTATGAGTATTTATGGAATAGGCAGGGATGGTTGTGGAATAGGCCTATGGTGCTTGCCTGACTGGGAGTGGGTCTGGGAATGTGATTGATAGGTGATGAGGGGGTTTGGGGGCTGAAGGTTGGGTCTAGGAGGGTGTTTGGGTACTGAGGGTTGGGTCTAGGAGAGGGTTTGGGGACTGAGGGTTTGGTCTAGGAGGGGTTTGGGGACTGGGGGTTGGGTCTAGGAGGGGGTTTGGGGACTGAGGGTTTGGTCTAGGAGGGGGTTTGGGGACTGGGGGTTGGGTCTAGGAGGGGTTTGGGGACTGAGGGTTGGGTCTAGGAGAGGGTTTGGGGACTGAGGGTTGGGTCTAGGAGAGGGTTTGGGGACTGAGGGTTTGGTCTAGGAGAGGGTTTGGGGACTGGGGTTGGGTCTAGGAGAGGGTTTGGGGACTGGGGGTTGGGTCTAGGAGGGGGTTTGGGGACTGAGGGTTGGGTCTAGGAGAGGGTTTGGGGACTGAGGGTTTGGTCTAGGAGGGGATTTGGGAACTGCGGGTTGGGTCTAGGAGGGGGGTTGGGGACTGAGGGTTGGGTCTGTGACAGGTAATGATGAGTGGTTTTGGGGCTGAGCTGAGCTGCACCACTGTGTAATCAGACAGGCCACGGCTCCACCATTCCATGCACCAGGGAGGAAGTTTGGCACGAAAGTAGAGTGGCTAGACCTGTCACATCAAATGATGCCCAATCATTCACCCACTTTATAGGTCCAGGATATGTGTGGGCTATTCCAAATTGGATGCCCCTGGCCTACAGTGGAGTGCGTGGTGTGTCTGGTCTGTCTGTCCAGACAGCGATTTGAAAGACTATGAGTATGTGTGTGTGTGTGTGTGTGTGTGTGTGTGTGTGTGTGTGTGTGTGTGTGTGTGTGTGTGTGTGTGTGTGTGTGTGTGTGTGTGTGTGTGCGTGGACGTGCGTGAGTGCTATATCACACTGGTTTGAAATGAGCAATGAGCAGTGCAAAGTAATGGTTTGTGAACTGAACTGGAGAGTTACATTTGGTGTTGTGACTGATTTTGTTTCCTAGAGCAAGAGAGTGTCACAGGAAATGCCCAGCTAGCTGCATAAATGAACAATCTACAAAATGATCTATGCTGTCAATCACCCATGCAGGTCATGGTGCATGTCTGCATTAAGTGTATCCAATGTCATATAACAGTTTATAATGAATCTCTTACGATCAAACAGATGGCGCTGGAATGGAAAGCCGGAATGGGTAGCTGACGTTTAACGGCTGCTGGCCAATTCTGTTATTTTGTGTGTATTTTTTTAACATAATGGTTCTTCCATCTTTTCCTGTAACAGGAAAGTGCTTCTGGACATCAAAACAGCTATCGCTAACCTCGATTTGGATTGAGATTTCTATTTCAACATGTCGGACGGCGCAGGACATACTGCTCACCCCGGACCAGGCCCTTACACCCCCGAGACTCGGAAGAGAAAGACAGAGGCCGACGCAATAGAGGCCCACATACCCTGATGAAACTACATGAGCTAGTAGATAAACCTCATCTACCCTCCGTTCTATTGGCGAACGTACAATCACTGGAGAACAAACTGGACGAGCTGCGACTATCCTATCAACGGGACCTGAAGAACTGTAATATCTTACGTTTCTCGGGATCGTGGCTGAACAACAACATGGATAATATACATCTAGCTGTTTGTTCTATGCATCTGCAAGACAGAGCGGCAGCATAGGGTAAACTCAAGGGGGAGATTTGAGTCTCTTTGTTAACAACAGCTGCTGCATGATCTCTGATACAAAGGATGTCTGGAGGTTCTGCTTGCCTGAGTTCGAATACCTCATGATAAGATGTAGACCATACTATTTGCCTAGAGAGTTTTCATCTATGTTTTTCGTAGCTGTCTATTTACTACCACAAATCGATGCTAGCACTAAGACCTCACTCAAGGAACTGTAGACGGCCATAAGAAAACAAGGAAATGCTCATCCAGAGGTGGCACTCCTGGTGGCCGGTGATTTGAATGCAGGGAAGCCGAAATCCGTCTTACCTCATTTCTCCCAGCATGTCACCTGATGAGAAAACTCCAGATCACCTTTACTCCATACACAGAAACACATACAAATCTTCCCTCTCCCTCCATTTGATAAATCTGACTATAACTCTATCCTCCTGATTCATGCTACAGGACTGTTATGCTAGCACAGGCTGGCATATGTTCCGTTCTCATCCGATGGTATTAAGGAGTTTACCACATCAGTTACCGGCTTCATTAATAAGTGAATCAACGATGTCGTCCCCACAGTGACCGTACGTACCTTTCCAAACCAGTAGCCATGAATTATTGGTAACACCCGCACTGAGCTAAAGGCTAGAGCTGCAGCTTTCAAGGAGCGATACACTGATCTGGAAGCTTATAAGAAATTCTGCTACGACCTCCGACTAGCCATCAAACAAGCAAAGCATCAATACAGGACTAAGATCGAATCCTACTACGCCGGCTATGACTCTCATTGGATGTGGCAAGTTTATCACGGATTACAAAGGGAGGCCCAGCCGCGACCTGCCCAGTGAGGTGAATTTACCAGACTAGCCAAATGCCTTCTATGCTCTCTTTAAGGCAAGCAACACTGAACCATGTATGAAGGCACCAGCTGTTCTGGATGACTGTGTGATCATGCTCTCCATTAGCTGATATGGGTAAGACCTTTAAACGTGTCAGCATTCACAAGTCCGCAGTGCGAGACGGATTACCAGGACACGTACTCCGAGCATGCACTGAACAGCCGGCAAGTGTCTTCACTGACATTTTCAACCTCTCCCTGACCCAGTCTGTAATACCTACATGTTTCAAGCAGACCACCGTAGTCCCTGTGCCCAAGAATGCCAAGGTAACCTGTATAAATGACTATTGCCCTGTAGCACTCACATCTGTAGTCAGGAAATGCTTTAAAAGGGCTGGTCATGGCTCACATCAAAACCAAACACTGCATTCCACAGTAAGAACCTCATACCAATGGTCAAGCATGGTGGTGGTAGTGCGATGGTTTGGACGACTTGCCTTAATAGAAGAAACCATGAATTCTCCTCTGTATCAGAAAAGGAGAATTTCAGGCCTAGTCAAAGTCCAGAGCTAATCCCAATTGAGATGTTGTGGCAGGACTTGAAATGAGCAGTTCATGCTTGAAAACCCACAAATGTTGCTGAGTTAAAGCAGTTCTACATGCATGAATGGGCCCAAATTCCTCCACATTGATGTGAGAGACTGATCGACAACTACAGGAAGTGTTTGGTTGGAGTCATTGCAGCTAAAGGTGGCACAACCAGTTAGTGAGTGTTATGGGGAAATTACTTTTTCACCCAAGGGAATTGGGTGTTGCATAACTTTATTAATTAAATATATAAAATATGTATCAATTTGTGTAGTTATTTGTAAACTAAGGTTTCCTTTATCTAATATTAAGTTTTGGTTGAAGATCTGATAACATTCAGTATCAAAAATGTGCACAAATAGAGAAAATCCGAAAGTGGGCAAATACTTTTTCACGGCATACTTTTTCACGGCATACTTTTTCACGGCATACTTTTTCACGGCATACTTTTTCACGGCATACTTTTTCACGGCATACTTTTTCACGGCATACTTTTTCACGGCATACTTTTTCACGGCATACTTTTTCACGGCATACTTTTTCACGGCATACTTTTTCACGGCATACTTTTTCACCTACTCATTAAAGGTTTTTTTAAAATGTATTTTTTAAATTATTTTCTACATTGTAAAATAATAGTGAAGACATCAAAACTATGAAATAACACATATGGAATCATGTAGTAACCAAAAAAGTGTTAATAAAATCCGCTGAGCAGGACTTACAGATAAAGTTGCAAATGGAGGGTATATTGCTTGAAACTTTCTTAGTTCACGGATAATGGATAATGGATAATATGGACACCGATATAATATTCAAATATAAATTAGAGAAGTTACGATAGATTGCCATAGATTTTCTGTTAATTACCAAAATTCCTGAAGGATTCTCATAACTTTGGTAAATTTATGGTAGCTTTACAAACCTACATACTGTAAAGACCTCCAGGCAGGAGGAACACACCCAGGGACTCATGCTGTAATACCCGACCCCCACCAAGGCCTCTCCTCCTGGTTTAGACTAGCCTCCACTGCTACCTGCTGTGGAGTTCAATGTCCAAGATCTAAAGGAGATGTACTTCTCTGTGGGTAGCTCTGCTACCACCATGAGACACAGGAGTTGAGGCAAAGAGATTACAGATCAGAGATTAGGTAAGGTCATTAGGTAAAGGAGAGTATGCATGGCTCATAATGTCTATCATGATAAATACCTACATTTGTTCAGTGTGTTTGAACCAAGTGGAAATATCTCATACATTTGAGTCATTCTAATAAATGTTGTGCAAGAGAGAGAGAGGGAAAGAAGAAGAGGATAATGGAGGAATCGCTTTTTCACATTCTGAAAATGGAATCTCAATGTTAAGGTTGGCAATAAACAGGAAATATTGAATATGATTTCATCTTTGTCTTTCCATAGTACATCATTATTTTTCAGTTTCTCTTCCTCTCCTTTTTGCTTTCTCTCTTTCCTGCTCTCTCTCTTTCCTGCTCTCTCTCTCTCCCCATCTCTCTCTCTCTCTCTCTCTCTCTCTCCATTTCTCTCTCACTGGGTTGGATGAGTCATTGAGGACAGAGGGAGGGAAGAGAGGAATGGGAGGGACAAGAGTAGAGAGAAAGAGATGTAGTGGCTGTGCTCTATTCCTCTGGAGGTGTACTGCCCTTCACACTCTATCCTGAGCACCACGTCACCGACACTGGGAGAGGGCAGGGCACTATACATCCTGGTATATATATATATATATACACTGAGTGTAGAAAACATTAGGAGCACCTGCTCTTTCCATGACATAGACTGACCAGGTGAATCCAGATGAAAGCTATGATCCCTTATTAATGTCACTTGTTAAATCCACTTCAATCAGAGTGGATGAAGTGAAGGAGACAGGTTAAATAATGATTTTTAAGCTTTGAGACAATTTAGAAGAGAGCCTTTGAATGGAGCATGGTAGAGCGGGCCAGACACACAGGTTTGAGTGTGTCAAGAACTGCAACGCTGCTGGGTTTTTAATACTCAAGTTTCCTGTGTCTATCAAGAATGGTCCACCACCCAAAGGACATCCAGCCAACTTGACACGACTGTGGGAAGCAATGAAGTCAACATGGTCCAGCATCCCTGTGGAATGCTGAGTGTACAAAACATTAGGAAAGCTTTAAGTCGTCAGGGCATGGACTCTACAAGGTGTTGAAAGCGTTCCACAGGGATGCTGGACCATGTTGACTCCAATGCTTCCCACAGTCGTGTCAAGTAGAGTAGAGACCCTGCTGTGTGTCTCTCTCTGGCCCTGGGCACACAGACAGGCAAGGACTGGAGAGAGAGTATGTACTTGAACTATTTGCACATGGTTACAACACTGTGTGTATATATATATATATATATATATATATATATATATATAGCCATAATATGACATTAGAAATGTCTCTATTCCTTTGGAACTTTTGTAAGTGTAATGTTTACTGTTTATTTTTGGCAGTTTATTTCACTTTTGATCATTATCTATTTCACTTGCTGTGGCAATGTAAAGATATGTTTCCAATGCCAATAAAGCCCTTTGAATTGAAATGAATTGAGTGTGCATGTGTTTGTACAGTGCCTTGCGAAAGTATTCGGCCCCCTTGAACTTTGCGACCTTTTGCCACATTTCAGGCTTCAAACATAAAGATATAAAACTGTATTTTTTTGTGAAGAATCAACAACAAGTGGGACACAATCATGAAGTGGAACGACATTTATTGGATATTTCAAACTTTTTTAACAAATCAAAAACTGAAAAATTGGGCGTGCAAAATTATTCAGCCCCCTTAAGTTAATACTTTGTAGCGCCACCTTTTGCTGCGATTACAGCTGTAAGTTGCTTGGGGTATGTCTCTATCAGTTTTGCACATCGAGAGACTGAAATTTTTTCCCATTCCTCCTTGCAAAACAGCTCGAGCTCAGTGAGGTTGGATGGAGAGCATTTGTGAACAGCGGTTTTCAGTTCTTTCCACGGATTCTCGATTGGATTCAGGTCTGGACTTTGACTTGGCCATTCTAACACCTGGATATGTTTATTTTTGAACCATTCCATTGTAGATTTTGCTTTATGTTTTGGATCATTGTCTTGTTGGAAGACAAATCTCCTTCCCAGTCTCAGGTCTTTTGCAGACTCCATCAGGTTTTCTTCCAGAATGGTCCTGTATTTGGCTCCATCCATCTTCCCATCAATGTTAACCATCTTCCCTGTCCCTGCTGAAGAAAAGCAGGACCAAACCATGATGCTGCCAACACCATGTTTGACAGTGGGGATGGTGTGTTCAGGGTGATGAGCTGTGTTGCTTTTACGCCAAACATAACGTTTTGCATTGTTGCCAAAAAGTTCAATTTTGGTTTCATCTGACCAGAGCACCTTCTTCCACATGTTTGGTGTGTCTCCCAGGTGGCTTGTGGCAAACTTTAAACAACACTTTTTATGGATATCTTTAAGAAATGGCTTTCTTCTTGCCACTCTTCCATAAAGGCCAGATTTGTGCAATATACGACTGATTGTTGTCCTATGGACAGAGTCTCCCACCTCAGCTGTAGATCTCTGCAGTTCATCCAGAGTGATCATGGGCCTCTTGGCTGCATCTCTGATCAGTCTTCTCCTTGTATGAGCTGAAAGTTTAGAGGGACGGCCAGGTCTTGGTAGATTTGCAGTGGTCTGATACTCCTTCCATTTCAATATTATCGCTTGCACAGTGCTCCTTGGGATGTTTAAAGCTTGGGAAATCTTTTTGTATCCAAATCCGGCTTTAAACTTCTTCACAGCAGTATCTCGGACCTGCCTGGTGTGTTCCTTGTTCTTCATGATGCTCTCTGCGCTTTTAACGGACCTCTGAGACTATCACAGTGCAGGTGCATTTATACGGAGACTTGATTACACACAGGTAGATTGTATTTATCATCATTAGTCATTTAGGTCAACATTGGATCATTCAGAGATCCTCACTGGACTTCTGGAGAGAGTTTGCTGCACTGAAAGTAAAGGGGCTGAATAATTTTGCACGCCCAATTTTTCAGTTTTTGATTTGTTAAAAAAGTTTGAAATATCCAATAAATGTCGTTCCACTTCATGATTGTGTCCCACTTGTTGTTGATTCTTCACAAAAAAATACAGTTTTATATCTTTATGTTTGAAGCCTGAAATGTGGCAAAAGGTCGCAAAGTTCAAGGGGGCCGAATACTTTCGCAAGGCACTGTATACGTGCATGCGCATGCATGTTTGTGTGTTGGCGAACACTTGTCTGTGTGTGGCCAGCGCGCTCGCCCACAGGTTTATAGCTGTGTCTGGGTGTGAGAAGTGGACTCTATCACCCGCTGGGCCTCAGGCTCACACACTTTCCAAAATAAACAGCTCCTGCAGCCCGGGATTACTATCGATCCATACCCAGAAGTCAGCTCTGAATTTGGGGGGGAGGGAGGGGGGGCGAGAGAGAGAAAGGGGAGCCTTCCAGTCAGGGAGAAACAGACGATTTCCCAGGAATGTATGTTTCACCAATTGCAGGTTAGGAGGTAGAGGATGATTTAAACACCACTCATCCATCCTACTGTCAAGCTGTAATAAGAAGCCTCTACAGGTTCAACAGTAGCCGTCCAGACTTCTGTGTGTGCTTGTGTGTGTATGTGTTTAAAAAAAGTGAAGACAAAAAAAAAACACTGAGAAAATGAGTAAATGGTCTGTTGTTTGATTGACAGCTTGGCCCGCCGTCTGTTTCCTGTCAAACATTTGATTGCTCGCCCGCCCCCTCTGGCCGAGGCTCATGGGTAGGCTGGACGGAGTGGCAGCTCCATTTAAGGAGTTAAGGATCATGGATGGCTAACTCACAGACCTGTGTGTGTGTGTGTGTGTGTGTGTGTGTGTGTGTGTGTGTGTGTGTGTGTGTGTGTGTGTGTGTGTGTGTCAACTTGACTCCTTCAAGGAATAACCCACTGACTATACAGTAGTGAATGTATACTGGTACAGTAGTGTGTGTATACTGGTACAGTAGTGTGTGTACTGGTACAGTAGTGTATGTATGTATACTGGTACAGTAGTGAATGTATACTGGTACAGTAGTGAATGTATACTTGTACAGTAGTGTGTGTATACTGGTCCAGTAGTGTATGTATGTATACTGGTACTGTAGTGTGTGTATACTAGTACAGTAGTGTATGTGAGGACCAGCACTCTTCTCCCCATATATTACCTACTGAGCAACTAACTGTACCAGTTAGACATGGCTACCACTAACCAGTTACATCACACACTCAGCCTCCTTCCTCCATCCCTCTTCTGCTCTGTCAGCATGCACCTCCATTTGCTGATGAACAGGGGGAAGAGAGAGAGAGAGAGAGAGAGAGAGAGAGAGAGAGAGAGAGAGAGAGAGAGAGAGAGAGAGAGAGAGAGAGAGAGAGAGAGAGAGAGAGAGAGAGAGAGAGAGAGAGAGAGAGAGAGAGACCAGAGAGAAAAAAAAAACAGCATAAGATCCTGACTGTCACTAGGACGTAACACAGCCCTCTGGGTCTGCACAAACACACGCTGCCTTCTAATCAGAGAAAGACACTATATGGACATAATATGACATTTGAAATGTCTTTATTCTTTTGTGACTGTTTACTGTTAACCTTTTATTGTTTATTTCACGTTTGTTTACTATCTATTTCACTTGCTTTGGCAATGTCAACATATGTTTCCCATGCCAATAAAGCCACTTCAATTCAATTGAGAGAGTGAGGGGGCCAGAGAGAGGGGGCCAGAGAGAGAGAGAGAGAGAGGTGGGAGAGGGAGAGAGAGAATACAACCAATATTTATCTGTTTAAAAACACTGTAGCTGGTAATATAACATTTAACATTGTTTCTTGTTTCTTCTCACTTTTGTTGCTTTGGCAATGAAACATGTTTCCCAATAAAGCCCCTTTGAATTGAATTGAAATGTAAGTCCACATTTATTAATATAGTGTTGTTACCACAGTAATTACACAGGTATAAGGGAGACTAAATGTAAAGGGTTACCCAACAATATACATTTGAGCTTATTCCTAGCCTAGATTACAATGTCACTATCTTGTGATTCATGTTTATGTCAGAAAGTATGTGCTATATAGCGTTGAGTGTATTTAAACCGTTTGCTGACAATATATGGTGTTGCATTTCACACATACAAATCAAATCCAATGTTATTGGTCGCGTACACATATCGTGTAGATGTTATCGCAAAATATGTGTAAATCATTTTTTTTATTTTCTTGGGATTTGCGTGTATAAGCCTTCCATGCTTATGTTCCTTGCTCCAACAGTGCAGTAATACCTAGCAATACAAAAATAATACACGCAAATCCCCAAAAATAAAAAGAAAGAAAAAAGAGTCCGGAAAATAAATGTATATGTATATATATAAATACATGTATTATTTTATGTTAAACAATTTATTATGCTAGACTAGACATAAACTAAATTATATAGTACCAGTCAAGTTTGGACACACCTACTCATTCAAGGGTTTCTCTTTATTTGTATAATTTTCTACGTTGTTGAATAATAGTATAATAAAAATAATAAAGACATGAAATAACACATATGGAATCATGTAGTAACCAAAAAGTGTGAAACATGTCAAGATACATTTTATATTTTGAGATTCTTCAAAGTAGCCATCCTTTACCTTGATGACAGCTTTGCACACTCTTGGCATTCTCTCAACCAGCTTCACCTGGATTGCTTTTCCAATAGTCTTGTTGACTGCTTTTCCTTCATTCTGCTGTCCAACTTATCCTAAACCATCTCCCGAGTGGCACAGCAGTCTAATGCACTGCATCTCAGTGCTAGAGGCGTCACTACAGTGTCACTACAGATCCTGGTTGGATTCCAAGCTGTATCACAACCGGCCATGATTGGGAGTCCCATAGGGTGGCGCACAATTGACCCAGCTTCGTCTGGGTTAGGGTTTGGCCGGTGTAGGCCGTCATTGTAAATAAGAATTTGTTCTTAAATGACTTGCCTAGTTAAATAAAGGTTAAATAAAAAATATATAATAATAATCTCAATTGGCTTGAGGCCGGTTGATTCTGATGTTGGTCATCTGATGACGCACTCCATCACTCTCCTTCTTGGTCAAATAGCCCTTACACATCCTGGAGGTGTGTTGGGTCATTGTCCTGTTGAAAACAATTTACAGTCCCACTAAGCGCAAACCAAATGGGATGGCGTATCGCTGCAGAATGCTGTGGTAGCCATGCTGGTTAAGTGTGCCTTGAATTCTAAATAAATCACTGATAGTGTCACCAGCAAAGCACCCCCACACCATCCCACCTCCTCCTCCATGCTTCACGGTGGGAACTAAACATGCGGAGATCATCTGTTCCCCTACTCTGCGTCTCACAAAGACACGGCGGTTGGAACCAAAAATCTGAAATTTGTACTCATTTTGGTCTGCCAAAGGACAGATTTCCACCAGTCTAATGTCCATTGCTTGAGTTTCTTGGTCCAAGCAAGTCTCTTGTTCTTATTGGTGTCCTTTAGTAGTGGTTTCTTTGCAGCAATTCGACCATGGAGGCCTGATTCACACAGTCTCCTCTGAACAGTTGATGTTGAGATGTGTCTGTTACTTGAACTCTGTGATGCATTTCTTTGGGCTGCAATTTCTGAGGCTGGTAAGTCTAATGAAGTCTAATGAACTCTGGGTCTTCCTTTCCTGTGGCAGTCCTCATGAGAGCCAGTTTCATCATAGCGCTTGATGGTTTTTGCGACTGCAGTTGAAGAAACATTTTCCTGGATTGACTGACCTTCATGTCCTAAAGTGATGATGGAATGTTGTTTCTCTAAGCTTATCTGAACTGTTCTTGCCGTAATATGGATTCGGTCTTTTACCAAATCGGGCATCTTCTGTTTACCAACCCTACCTTGTCACAACACAAGTGATTGGCTCAAACCGATTAAGAAGGAAAGAATTTCCACAAATTTACTTTTCACAAGGCACACCTGTTAAATGAATTGCATTCCAATTGACGACCTCGTGACGCTGGTTGAGAGAATGCCAGGAGCGTGGAAAGCTGTCATTAAGGCAAAGGGTGGTTTTGAGAAATGTTACATTTAAATATATTTTGATTTGTTTAACACTTTTTTTGGTTACTACATGATTACATATGTTATTTCATAGTTTTGATGTCTTCACTATTATTCTACAATGTAGAAAATAGGAAGAAATACAGAAAAACCCTTGAATGAGTAGGTGTGTCCAAACTTTTGAATGGTACTGTATATATATATATATATATATATATATATATATAGTAACTTGAATTAAGAATGTATAAATGACAAAGGCTCAATGCTTCTTTCTTTAGTTGAGTGTTTCCTGTGTTGAGGAATTCCTTCAGTCAGCTGGTCAGCCAGCCAGTCAGTCAGTCAGCCAGTCAGCCAGTCAGTCAGCTAGTCAGTCTAGCCTACTGGAGCCTCTGAACAGCATGATCTGATCAGCTCCCTCTAGGCAGGCCCTCGTTGCCCTGGTAACCTGCTGACGCTCTGAGGGAGGAAGAGCTCTGTTCAGAGACAATGGCATTCTTTCAGAGAACAATACTAGCACTAGGACCCTGGAGAAGACTGGGACTCCTGTTGGTGGGCCAGGCAGGCTGACTGGCTGAGCTGTGGAACACACAACCCTAATGAGAGAGAGAGAGCTGAAAGCAGAGAGAGAGAGAGAGAGAGAGAGAGAGAGGAGACTACAGGAACGCAGTCAGTCGCCTGTGTTGCTCAGTGCCAGAAACGCAGAGCTGGGGCGGAAATGGAGGGGCTCAGGCTCAGTGGAGGGAACTGACATTGCAGACTAGGAGAGGAGAGGTAGAACTATCGGAGAGGAGGAAAGGAAGGGGCTCGTCTGGACAACAGAAGGATTCTAAGGTGACTTTATGGCTCTTTTCAATCGCTGTCTGTGGTGGTGGTGGTGATGGGGGGAGGGTGTGTGTGTGTGTGTGTATGTATGTATGTATGTATGTATGTATGTATGTATGTATGTGTGTGTGTGTGTGTGTGTGTGTGTGTGTGTATGTATGTATGTGTGTGTGTGTGTGTGTGTGTGTAGACTTTAGCAACCAAAGGAGGTTAAGTGTTGACATGTGCTGCTTCTGCACTTCTAAGTAGAGAGACAGTGTGTTTTTCAGTGACACAGAGCGAGGGATAGTTATGTGTTTGTTTTGAAGGGAGAGTAAAGGGGAAAGTCTAAGTGAGTGTTGACAGTCGTCGACTGGAGGGAAGGGGTCCAGAGGAGTGTACACTTTTAAGGGAACAGGGGGACCCCATCCACTCATGTTAGAAGGAGAGATAGAGTAAATCGAAAATTGAGAGAGAGAAAGAGAGAGTAATTTGAGAGAGAGAGAGAGAGAGAGAGAGATAGCGATGGCGAGGTTTTAATCAGCTGAGCTCGGTGGTTTAGTGTTGTTGGTATACTGTACACTGTGTCCATGGATAGAGAGAGAAGAGTGATGTTTTAGTCAGCTTTGGGTAAAGTCTTGTAATACATGGGGATGAATTGAGCTGTATGTCATAGCTTAGATTAAGAAGGGACTCTTGTATGGGGATAAGGGGCTGGGTACTGTACGTGCGAGTGTGACAGGCGGCAAATAGGCTGAGAGAGGCAGATCTGATCAGACGCACAGCAACAGTGGAAAGAGCGCGTGGCACAGGGTGAGCACTATCACATCACGTTACACACACACACACATACAGACATGCACCACATCTCTCTCTCCCTCTTTCCCTCTCTGTCTCCCTCCCTCCCTCTCCCTCTCTCTCTCCCCCCCCCCTCTCTCTCTCTCTGAATATATTTATAATAAATGGACTCCCTAACCGTGGCGTTTGTGTATTCGCCAGCATATCAGGGCCACTGTGTTTGATAAGAGTGAACAAGCAAGTCTGTCATTATTGCATGTGTTTCATCTGTTCACCAGCATCTCTTTATTTACACGCGCAACAGTATTTGTTTTGTATTATCGTATGGCGGTAGAATCCTGTGTGTGACTTTCCGTGGGTTTGTTCGCCTGTCCTTAATCTGTGTGTTTGTTCGAGTGCGAGTGTGTTTACATCTCTGTCTGTGTGTAAATGTGTATCCACGGCAGTGCAGGGAATGTTCACTTGTTAGACAGAGTGTCAATCTCTGTCTCTGTCTCTGTCTCTCCGTGTCTGTGGTCTATGTGGGTGATTGGCTCTGCTGTTTTTATATATTGATGAGCGAGAGAGAGAGAGAGAGTGGGGGGGGGACAGGAGCGAGTGCAAGGGATAGAGCGAGAGAGAGGACAGCAAGAGAGAGAGACGGAGGGAACAGAGAGAGAGAGCGAGAGAACCTGTCGTGATCTAGTGAAGTTCATTCATAATTCACCCGCCCCACCGTATGGCATCGTTCATTCAGATAATGATCCCCATTGGCTGTGTTCATTTAGGATCTCAGCCCTATATCGCCCTGATAGTCTCAATGAAGAGACCCCTTATGTCGGGGCTCTCACTGTGTCTGGACTCCAAACACACTGTAACTGACGTTTCCCCGTACCCCCCACCAACATCAATAAATGCCTGATGCAAAAGTCCGATTTCCATGTCATATTTAATTGAAATGAGCCTTCATTTATCCCAGATAATACATGTGCTTGATCAATTGCTTACCATAGACAACTAATGCTGGGCTACAGCTATTGGTCCTCTTTATTGGTTTCCCAGCATTGGTCTGGCCTAGTCAAAATAGACATGTCCAGTCCTGTGTAGTCTGGATGTGAGAGTGAAGGCCAGTCAATGTTATAGATACCATCCATCCTAAACCCAATGGGTCAATAACGACTTTCATTTGACACGTAGGTCAGCAGTAATAAAGACCGTAATTTCTCTCTTTGAGCTAATTCACATATACCCTCCTCCCACTTCTCTTTCCTCAGCTAAGCGGCGTGTGCGTTTAGTGCTGTGTTAATGCAGTCTAAAGCCGTATAGTGGAACCACAGCATATTAGTGGAAAGAAGAACGATGGTCTTTGTGTCCCCCCCCCCAGGTTATAATTGTCATTGACTCTTCAATAGCCACCCTGCTGTGCCCGAATGGAGTCATTGTCCACAGCACAGCGAGCCTGGCTCAATTAGCTCCACTCACGTCAGTAAGAGAGCGCCCAGCGTGTGTGTGTGTGTGTGTGAACAGTGTGTGTGTGAGTGTGTCCTCTTGCTAACTAACTCCGTCCTTATAAAGCTCGGGTAAAAATAGAGCGGGGATGAAAAAAAAGGTTTTATATTTTGAGAGATGTTCTCATTTCTAGCTGAGGTTGCCGACAGATTTGAAAGGATGATTCTGGTGTGTGTGAGTGAGTGAGTTTAAGGAGTGTGTCGGACCAGGAATGCCACTGCTCGTGTGGAGAGGGCTCTGTCTTGTGTTTTTGTCAGATAAGATGTTACATTTCCAATTCTGACTTGTCCGTGTGAGTGCACATGTGTGGGTTTCTGTGTGAGTGTATGTGTTGTTCTGTGTGTGGTGTGTGTGTGTCGGCGGAGGTATAGCGTGACGCTGGTTGCTAAGCGAGGCAGGGACGTGGGTGGAAGGATTTCCTGTCGACAGGAGAGTTTGCTTATGCGGGGAGGGCCGTGCCGAGGGGAAGTGTGTGTTGTGTTTTTCTCTGTGTGTGTGTGTGTGTGTGTGTGCGTGTGTTATTTGCCTCGATCACTCATCAAGCAACACACACACCCAAGAGTAGTCTCTCATATTGCTGTCTGGACAGACAGACCAAACACACACACCACTGTAGGCCAGGGGCATCCAATTTGGAATAGCCCACACATCTATAAGTGGGTGAATGATTGGGCATCATTTGATGTGACAGGCTGGCCCTTCTACTTTCGTGCCAAACCTCCTAGTCTGTTGACTGTTATTTGGGTTGCATAATGTCCTGGCTGGCGTCATTTGGCTGTTCTGTTCTTTTAGATGGACCTTGTGGCACATCCCCCAAAACCCCCATGACGTTATCCCCATAGCATGGACTTGCTCTCTCTCTCTCTCTCTCTCGCGCTCTCTCGCTCTTGCTCTCTCTGTCCTTCTCTCTCTCGCTTCTCACTCTGTCCTTCTCTCTCCCTCGCTCTCTCTGCAGTGATGTCATGTCTGTTTTATTGTGTCCCACACGTGAGGGTTGCCATTGCCATATGCACCATCGGCATGGCTCCCACCATAGTTACGTAATTGACATTGAATGAGAAGGATGGGTGACGTCAGTCCCTCTGGTCCTCTCCTCTCTGGCTAGCTACAGTGATGTCATAGTTAGAAGCAGCCATACAAAGTCATGGTAGCTAGCGAGAGGGGAGGAGCCAGAGTGTTTTTTTAAAAACTACCTCAGGGCCAATCAGATGTATCTAATGTGTTTACCTCCTTTGCGGCATCCCTCTATGGCAGACACTGTTATCAAATGCATTTATCACACAATCGGGGATTTGGCCTTGTCACTTCATTTATATAACAGCCCAGCCACTTGGTTTGGATACAAAGATGAGGGTTTGGGGCAGGAGAAATGTAATATCACTCAAATTCGTAAATGGCGCTATGGATACAATGATTGACAGTGTCCATGAGATCATATTTTGAAGCTATACATTGTTTGTAAACAAACACATTGTTTACTAACAATGGAGGAAAACAACTTTATATGGTTGTTATTATATAGTAATACATCTGGTTGTTATTATATCCTTTGGCCGCCTTTCCTTCCAGTTCTCTGCTGCCGTTGACTGGAACGAATGGCAGAAATCACTGAAGCTGGAGACTTATATCTCCCTCACTAACTTTAAGCATCAGCTGTCAGAGTAGCTTACCTATCACTGTACCTGTACACAGCCCATTTGTAAATAGCACACCAAACTACCTCATCCCCATATTGTTATTTATCCTCTTGCTCCTTTTGCACCCCAGTATCTCTACTTGCACATCATCATCTGTACATCTATCACTCTAGTGTTAATGCTAAATTGTAATTGTTTCGCCTCTATGGCCTATTTATTGCCTTACCTCCCTACTCTTCTACATTTGCACACACTGTACATAGATTTTCCTATTGTGTTATTAACTGTATGTTTGTTTATGTGTAACTCTGTGTTGTTGTTTTTGTCGCACTGCTTTGCTTTATCTTGGCCACAGTTGTAAATGAGAACTTGTTCTTAACTGGCCTACCTGGTTAAATAAAGGCGATTTTTTTTATATGGTAATACAGTGGTTGTTATTATACGGTAATGCAGTAGTTGTCATTGTATGGTAATGTAGTAGTTATTATATGGTAATGCAGTAGTTATTGTATGGTAATGTAGTAGTTATTATATGGTAATGCAGTAGTTATTGTATGGTAATGTAGTAGTTATTATATGGCAATGCAGTAGTTATTATTGTATGGTAATGCAGTAGTTATTGTATGGTAGTGTAGTAGTTATTATATGGTAATGCAGCAGCTGTTATTATATGGTAATGCAGCAGTTGTTATTATATGGTAATGCAGCAGTTGTTATTATATGGTAATGCAGTAGCTGTTATTATATGGTAATGCAGTAGCTGTTATTATATGGTAATGCAGCAGCTGTTATTATATGGGAATACAGTAGTTGTTATTATATGGGAATACAGTAGTTGTTATCATATGGTAATGCAGTAGTTGTTATTATATGGTAATGCAGCAGTTGTTATTATATGGGAATACAGTAGTTGTTATTATACGGTAATGCAGTAGTTGTTATTGTATGGTAATGCAGCAGTTATTATATGGGAATACAGTAGTTGTTATTATATGGTAATGCAGCAGTTGTTGTTATTATATGGTAATGCAGCAGTTGTTATTTATGGGAATACAGTAGTTGTTATTATATGGTAATGCAGTAGTTGTTATTGTATGGGAATACAGTAGTTGTTATTATATGGTAATGCAGTAGTTGTTATTGTATGGGAATACAGTAGTTGTTATTATATGGTAATACAGTAGTTGTTATTATATGGTAATGCAGCAGTTGTTATTATATGGGAATACAGTAGTTGTTATTATACGGTAATGCAGTAGTTGTTATTGTATGGTAATGCAGCAGTTGTTATTATATGGGAATACAGTAGTTGTTATTATATGGTAATGCAGCAGTTGTTATTATATGGTAATGCAGCAGTTGTTATTATATGGTAATGCAGCAGTTGTTATCATATGGTAATGCAGTAGTTGTTATTATATGGTAATGCAGTAGCTGTTATTGTATGGTAATGCAGCAGTTATTATATGGGAATACAGTAGTTGTTATTATATGGTAATGCAGCAGTTGTTATTATATGGTAATGCAGCAGTTGTTATTATATGGGAATACAGTAGTTGTTATTATATGGTAATGCAGTAGTTGTTATTGTATGGGAATACAGTAGTTGTTATTATATGGTAATGCAGTAGTTGTTATTGTATGGGAATACAGTAGTTGTTATTATATGGTAATACAGTAGTTGTTATTATATGGTAATGCAGCAGTTGTTATTATATGGGAATACAGCAGTTGTTATTATATGGGAATACAGCAGTTGTTATTATATGGTAATGCAGCAGTTGTTATTATATGGTAATGCAGTAGCTGTTATTATATGGTAATGCAGTAGCTGTTATTATATGGCAATGCAGTAGTTGTTATTATATGGTAGTACAGTAGCTGTTATTATATGGTAATACAGTGGTTGTTATTATATGGTAGTACAGTAGTTGTTATTAAATGGTAGTACAGTTGTACTAAACTAATAAGTACCAGTCAAAAGTTACTCATTCAAAGGTTAGTCTTTATTTGGACTATTTTCTACATTGTAGAATAATAGTGAAGACATCACAACTATGTAATAACACAAATGGAATCATGTAGTAACCAAATCAGTGTTACAAAAATCAAAATATATGTTATATTTGAGATTCTTCAAAGTAGCCACCCTTCGCCTTGATGACAGCTTTGCACACTCTTGGCATTCTCTCAAACAGCTTCTCCTGGAATGCTTTTCCAACAGTCTTGAAGGAGTTCTCACATATACTGAGCACTTGTTGGCTGCTTTTCCTTCACTCTGATGTCCAACTCATCCCAAACCATCTCAATTGGGTTGTGGTCAGGTGATTGTAGAGGCCAGGTCATCTGATGACGCACTCCATCACTCTCCTGCTTGGTAGAATAGGCCTTACACATCCTGGAGGTGTGTTGGGTCATTGCCCTGCTGAAAACAAATGACTAAGCATGAACCAGATGAAATAGCGTATTGATGCAGAATGCTGTGGTAGCCATGCAGGTTAAGTGTGCCTTGAATTCTAAGTAAATCACTGACAGTGTCACCAGCAAAGCACACCCACACCATTACACCTCCTCCTCCATGCTTCACGGTGGGAACCACACATGTGGAGATCATCCATTCACCTACTCTACATCTCACAAAGACGTGGTTGGAACCAAAAATCTGAAATTTAGACTCATCAGACCAAAGGACAGATTTCCACAAGTCTAATGTCCATTGCGTTTGTGTTTCTTGGCCCAAGCAAGTCTCTTGTTCTTATTGGTGTCCTTTAGTAGTGGTTTCTTTGCAGCAATTCGACCATGAAGGCCTGATTCACGCAGTCTCCTCTGAACAGTTGATGTTGAGATGTTACTTGAACTCTGTGAAGCATTTATTTGGGCTGCAATTTCTGAGTCTGGTAACGCTAATGAACTTATCCTCTGCAGCAGAGGTAACTCTGGATCTTCCTTTCCACTGGCGGTCCTCATGAGAGCCAGTTTCATCATAGCGCTTGATGGTTTTTGCGACTGCACTTGAAGAAACATTTAAAGTTCTTTAAATTTTCCGTATTGACTGACCTTCATGTCTTAAAGTAATGATGGACTGACATTTCTCTGAGCTGTTCTTGCCATAATATGAACTTGGTATTTTACCAAATAGGGCGTCTGTATACAAACCCTACCTTGTCACAACAAACGCATTAAGAAGGAAAGAAATTCCACAAATTAACTTTCAAGAAGGCACACCTGTTCATTGAAATTCATTCCAGGTGACTACCTCATGAAGCTGGTTGAGAGAATGCCAAGAGTGTGCAAAGCTGTCATCAAGGCAAAGGGTGGCTACTTTGAAAAATCTCAAATATAAATGATATATAATAGAATTAACATCAAATATCCCAAAATGTACCTTGTCTAAAGGGAGTGGTATAGGTTTTTGTCTTGAGAATAGCTTGTCTAATGGTTGTTTTATTGTCTTATGCTGTTCTGTTGTAAGAGGGAGATTAGACTTCAGCTGTGAGGCCACTGAGACCTGTAATCGTTGTGCCATTGTAGCGAGGCCACTGAGACTAAGACTGGCTTTGAAACGGATCTCCCTCTGTTGTGTCTCGTAATTGTGTGTGTGTGTGTGTGTGTGTGTGTGTAACTATGTAACCGGAGATGCAGTTTTTTGGTGTCTGACCGTTTGACCTCTGTTGTTGATGCTCAACTGAGAAATAACAAAAATCAGAGAGGACAAAAGTGGAGGAAGAAAACCAACTGAGAAGGAAGAGGTTGCGACAGAAACTTGGTGACGTTTGTGATTTTAGCCAAATCGTCTTGTTTTTAAAAAGTCCCAAATAAGTGGAAAAAAGAGAGCAGCCATCTAGTTCTGTGTATCTAGGATTAGAAAAGTAGCTGTCTGTTTTATTCTGAAAGCTTTGTGGCTACACCCATCTATCGCTGACTCCCGTTCTACAGTCTCTTTAACTGGCTACGCGCACACGTACACACACACTGGACTCTCCGAGTCTGAGGAAATCAGAACGGACTTAACCCTTTGTGTGCTGTAGACAGCCAAGCAAATACATTACAGTGATTTTCCAGCGATTATCTGATTACTGTAAGAACTCAGCTAGACTAAGGCTCAGTCCCAAATGAAACCCTATGCCCTACATAGTGCACTACTTTAACTAGGGACCATAGTGCTCGAGTACAAATTTGTGCAGTATATAGGGAATAGGGTGCCATTTGGGACTCATACTTAACCTCTCCGGGACAAACCAAACCACACAGCCGTGGTCTAGCTCAATGACCACTATTCAGACACTCAATCCCAAAGTTATAATCACACTCTCAAACTTACACCCTGACACAATAGACATTGGGTATGGACTTTGTTTTGTTCCAAACGTGGTTTTGGTCACGGAATGTTAACCACGGCCACAAACAGTAGAACTCAAAGCAGCATCATCACACATAAAATCCCTAAACTGATCCTCTGACCCCTCCTCTTTTTCCTGTCTTCCCTCTGCTGGTCTCCCCTCTGTCTCTTTCTCCTTCTCCCTCTCCCCCCTCTCTCTCCCTCTCTCCGTCCCCTCTCTCTCTCTCCCTCTCCCTCCCCCCGTCTCTCTCTCTCACTCTCTCTCCCTCCCTCTCCCCCTCCCCCTCTCTCCCTCTCTCTCTCTCTCTCTCCCTCTCTCTCTCTCTCTCTCTCCCCCTTCTCTCTCTCCCTCTCTCTCTCTCTCTCTCTCTCCCCCTTCTCTCTCTCCCTCTCTCTCTCTCTCCCTCCCCCTCTCTCTCTCCCTCTCTCTCTCTCTCCCCCTCTCTCTCTCTTACTCGGCATGTGTCTGTCCATGCGGGGGCCTGTTCCCTGGCAGGACAAGGGGAAAAAATACCTTCCCATATGATATAAACACAGTGGGCCCAGCAGTGTGTGTGTGTGTGTCACCTGAGACAACGGCTGGGCTGCACCATAGCAAAAGGGAACAGCTGCCTTCCAACCATTGGTCACGAGTGTGTGTGTGTGTCTCCTGTGTCACACACATTCTCAGATCCTTCACTAACCATCTATTAACAGACACACAACACAACACATCGTGCTGACTTACAGTACAAGTACACTCTCAACCTCCCTAGCATCTCACAGTCAATTTTGCCTAACATCTTTAGACCAACAGAGCAGCACTTTCCCTGACGATTCATTCATAACAAATAATACAGTGATTCAAAATAAACATTCAATTCAATACTGTTACTCATCACTTTCTCTCTCAGCTGATTTGACTCTAACCAAATTCTGCTCTGCTCATCTCTTGTATAAGAGAATGTGAGTGTTCTCTCTCTCTCTCTCTCACGCTCTCTCTCTCTCTCTCTCCTGTCTCTCTCTCCTCTCTCTATATCTCCCTCCCTCCCTCTTTCTCTGAGGGAATGTCCTTGGCCCATCTGACTTGCATCCTCCCTCTGAGCTGTCCGTCAACCCCCGGCGCCGGGCCTCTCCCCTGCCAGGCAGCCAATCAGAGCAGGAGGTGTAAATGATGTCAGATAGCGAATGGTCTGAGAGGCGGGGCCTCCCTCCAGGTGATCCATTATAAAGACACCTCTTATTATTATTATTAAGTGTTGGAGGGGCCACTGTAGGAGAGGCCCTTAATGAAAGTGGAGCAGGGAGAGAGAGAGCAGTGTGTCTGTGTGAGCGCAAGAGCTGAATATTCAGCAGCTGCTACCAGACTTGCTGACTCCTCGCGTTCATGCTCTGAATATAACGTATGATATACGGCTTACACACCAACACGCCTCTGATGCGCTCTGAGAGGGTATGCGTGTACGTGTGTGCGTGCGTGTGTGTGTGTTTACAGTATGTACTAGGAGTTTTGTAACTGAGCCACTGGATCCTCTTTCCCAGTATCTTGCTGGTGTACTGTAAGACACTGTAAAGAAAATGGGGGGGACTTCAGGAGAATATAATGCAAGTATGCAGGAGTTTACCGGGAAGATTTAGGAGAGAATGTGGAAAACGGAGAGAACTGCAAGCGTTTGGAGGAGACTGTGGTAGATGAAACACCGCGGCAGTGCATAGCAGACAGACTTGCGTCCCAAATGGCACCCTTTTCCCCCCTAGTGCACTACTTTAATCAGGGCCCTAGTGCAATATAAAGAGATCGGAGGGAATAGGGTGCCATTTTGGATGCAGGGAGACTTTATAGGAATGTAGACGGAACAGAGGGACTCTAGAAGTGTGTTAGGGTTCTGAGAACTGATAGGAAACAGATTGTTGTTTTTCCCCCTAAGATCTCTGGTGGTTGTGTCTCGGGTCACGACTCTGAGGAGAGGGTTGAGGCCTGCTTTGATGATGAATATGGATCAGGTGCTCTAAATGTCAGCTCCCAGTACTTCTTCTTCTCTGCTCTCATCCTTCTCTCTCCTCTCTCATCCTTATTTCTTACTTTCTCTTTCTCTCGCTCTCTCTGTCTTTCTTTCTTTCTTTCTTCAATTCCCTGTCATCTGTGCAGTATCCATGGATCAGGCCTTCTCCTCTCCTCCATCCATCCATCTCTCCTTTCTCCTCTCATCTCATGTCCTCTCATCCCCCATATCCCCTGGATGAAGCCCTCTCCCTGAGCTCCACATCTAATCATGGCACCATCATTTCTCACTCTAATTCTTTTGGCAGGGCCTGTCAAACAGCATACGCTAGAGGACACTGTGACTTTGAGATGCTGCTAATGACACAAGGATATTTCCCCCTCGCTCTTTGGTGATTAGAGAGAGAGATAGAGAGGGAGGCAGAGATATGGGTGGGAGAGGCAGAGAGAGATGATAGGAGCAAGGCTGAATTACCGAACAGGCACACAGGTCTACGTCCCCCAGGGCCCCCGATCTCCAAGGGGCCCCCCCCAAAAAATTATATTCTTTTATTTTTTGGGTCCCCTGGAGGTCGGGGCCCCCCAGATTACATACAGTACCAGTCAAATGTTTGTACACACCTATTCATTTAAGAGTTTTTATTTTTACTGTTTTCTACATTGTAGAATAATAGTGAAGACATCAAAACTATGAAATAACATATGTAATCATGTAGTAACAAAAAAGTGTTAAACAAATCAAAATATATTTGATATTTGATATTCTTCAAAGTAGCCACCCTTTGCTTTGATGACACTGTTGGCATTCTCTCAACCAGATTCATGAGATATTCACCTGGAATGCATTTAAATTAACCGGTGTGCCTTCTTAAAAGTTAATTTGTGGAATTTCTTTCCTTCTTAATGCGTTTGAGCCAATCAGTTGTGTTGTGACAAGGTTGGGTTGGTATACAGAAGATAGCCCTATTTGGTAAAAGACCAAGTCCATATTATGGTAAGAACAGCTCAAATAAGCAAAGAAAAATGACAGTCCATCATTACTTTAAGACATGAAGGTCAGTCAATGTGAAAATTTTCAAGAACTTTAAAAGTTTCTTTGAGTGCAGTCGCAAAAACCATCAAGCGCTATGATGAAACTGTCTCTCATGAGGATCGCCACAGGAAAGGAAGAACCAGAGTTACCTCTGCTGCAGAGGATAAGTTCATTAGAGTTGCCCGACTCAGAAATTGCAGCCTAAATAAATGCTTCACAGAGTTCAAGAAACAGACACATCTCAACATCAACTGTTCAGAGGAATCCTTCATGGTCGAATTGCTGCAAAGAAACCAAAACTAAAGGACACCAATAAGAAGAAGCGACTTGATTGGGCCAAGATACATGAGCGATGGACATTAGACCGGTGGAAATCTGTCCTTTAGCCTGTTAAGTCCAAATTTGAAATGTTTGGTTCCAACCGCCGTGTCTTTGTGAGATGCAGAGTAGGTGAACGGATGATCTCCGCATGTGTGGTTCCTACCGTGAAGCATGAAGGAGGAGGTGTGATGGTGTGGGGGTGCTTTGCTGGTGACACTGTCAATAATTTATTTAGAATTCAAAGGACTATTGTTTGTTTATCAACAGGACAATGACCCAACACACCTCCAGGCTGTGTAAGGGCTATTTAACCAAGAAGGAGAGTGATGGAGTGCTGCATCAGATGACTTGGCCTCCACAATCACCTGACCACAACCCAATTGAGATGGTTTGGGATGAGTTGGACAACAGAGTGAAGGAAAAGCAGCCAACAAGTGCTCAGTATATGTGAGAACTCCTTCAAGACTGTTGGAAAAGCATTCCAGGAGAAGCTGGTTGAGAGAATGTCAAGAGTGTGCAAAGCTGTCATCAAGGCAAAGGGTGGCTACTTTGAAGAATCACAAATATAAAATGTATTTTGATTTGTTTAACACTTTTTTGGTTACTACATCATTCCATATGTGTTTTTTTCATAGTTTGATGTCTTCACTATTTTTCTGCGTTGTAAAAACTAAGAAAAACCCTTGAATGAGTATGTGTCCAGACTTTTGACTGGTACTGTATGATAGTAAAATGTGTAGTATTGCAGGAAATTAGCTTGAAAACGCCAACATTTTCTCTCAGCCTCATTGCAAAATGTGAACAATAGCATGAGGGGGCATAGATACGGTAGTATGGCCCTGGGTAGGAGAAGATGAGCCGACAATATTCACAAAAGAGAGGTGAAGGAGAAGGAGTGCGAGAAAGAAAGGTCGGTTAACTGCAAAACTCTTTTTCTAGCCTTCTTTACGTGGCAAAGCACGTTGTGATTCTCATCCACTTTCTCAACCAAACTTGCTGGGGAGCAGAGGAAGCCAAAAGTGGGCGGGTCTCTGTAACAGCCGTTTCAGTGGTTGTTGCCATGGCATTAAGTGTCGTGGACAAATTGTTGGCTAGTGGCTGAGGGCCCGTGCTGTTGTTTGTTACAGATAAGTGGAGGAGCCAGACGAGAGACAGAGAGGTGGAGAGGCCTACAGCATACTGTGTATTAAATGCAGAGCACACTACTCTGTGCAGGCCCAGCCAACCACTACTCTGTGCAGGCCCAGGTAACCACTACTCTGTGCAGGCCCAGGCAACCACTACTCTGTGCAGGCCCAGGCAACCACTACTCTGTGCAGGCCCAGGCAACCACTACTCTGTGCAGGCCCAGGCAACCACTACTCTGTGCAGGCCCAGCCAACCACTACTCTGTGCAGGCCCAGGCAACCACTACTCTGTGCAGGCCCAGGCAACCACTACTCTGTGCAGGCCCAGGCAACCACTACTCTGTGCAGGCCCAGGCAACCACTACTCTGTGCAGGCCCAGGCAACCACTACTCTGTGCAGGCCCAGCCAACCACTACTCTGTGCAGGCCCAGGCAACCACTACTCTGTGCAGGCCCAGGCAACCACTACTCTGTGCAGGCCCAGCCAACCACTATTCTGTGCAGGCCCAGGCAACCACTACTCTGTGCAGGCCCAGGCAACCACTACTCTGTGCAGGCCCAGCCAACCACTACTCTGTGCAGGCCCAGGCAACCACTACTCTGTGCAGGCCCAGCCAACCACTACTCTGTGCAGGCCCAGCGAACTACTACTCTGTGCAGGCCCAGGCAACCACTACTCTGTGCAGGCCCAGCCAACCACTACTCTGTGCAGGCCCAGGCAACCACTACTCTGTGCAGGCCCAGGCAACCACTACTCTGTGCAGGCCCAGGCAACCACTACTCTGTGCAGGCCCAGCCAACCACTACTCTGTGCAGGCCCAGGCAACCACTACTCTGTGCAGGCCCAGGCAACCACTACTCTGTGCAGGCCCAGCCAACTTTCCCACTTTAAAGCTTTCAAACACACATAAAACCCATCCAGTTCACTCTGTCTGTCTGCGCCCACCTCTTTTAGAGTAAAACCAATTAATCTTCAATCTAGCCTCCTGTTTTAATTTGTGCAATGGCTCCTTTGCATATAGGCTATACCTTCTGAGCTGGCCATATATCAAACATACACTGACACTTGAACACACACTTGTGTAAAGAACACAGAGTGCCAGGAGGGAGCTGCAGGAACTGTCAAAACAGAAGAATTGTCTGGAAGATGTGTGTGTGTGTATGTGTGTGTGTATGTGTGTGTGTGTGTGTGTGTGTGTGTGTGTGTGTGTGTGTGTGTGTGTGTGTGTGTGTGTGTGTGTGTGTGTGTGTGTGTGTGTGTGTGTGTTTGTATGGTGCGTCATAGAGAGTCTGAAATATAGAAGTTAAAGGGCCTTTGGGCTTTAAAAAAAAAAAAATGTTAAGCCTGACCTGAGGCGAGTGCACAGCGCTCAACGTTAGACTTAGAGTCATAGTCAGTCTGCTCTGCTGTCTGTGTGTGTACTCCCCTAAGGGGGCTGGAGGCTGCACACTCACCGGTCACCTTCACTGCACTACACTGACCTCAGATCAGCCAGAAGAGTTAGGGTTGTTTGTGTAGAAGTCTAGTGAGTTCAGGGAGAGAGGGAGTGATGACTGTAGAATCATAGTGAAGGCTGCCTTTCTGTGTGATGTGTCATATTATGGTGATTGACAGAAGGCTTAGTAGCGTGTCGTACGCTTCTCATTTATTTCCACTGTTACTGCTGACAGCTAATCATTTGTTTGATACATGTGTCTGTGACTACTTTTGATTCGCACTTCAATTAATTACATTCTGTATGGCATGATAATAAAACAGCATATTGTTTTTTCAAGTGCTGGTCATGTGTTTGATTGTGTGTCTTTTGATACTGTAAAAACTAGGTCTCTCTATGGTCTGTGTGTGTGTGTGTGTGTGTGTGTGTGTGTGTGTGTGTGTGTGTGTGTGTGTGTGTGTGTGTGTGTGTGTGTGTGTGTGTGTGTGTGTGTGTGTGTGTGTGTGTGTGTGTGTGTGTGTGTGTGTGTGTAATCCTGTGCAGCTCTTAGGAGGATAACACAATGAACCCTGACCTCTGTCTAATAAACTCCCTAGGCTCTGTAGCAGGGCGAGAGGCAACAGAGACACACACACACACACACACACACACACACACACACACACACACACATACACCAACACACACTGTACTATCCTGTCCCATTGGTTAACTGGCCTCACATGTTTGCCCTGTGGAGCCCTGCTAGTTGTTGTCAAGGGACCACAGGGAATGGAAACTGAAACTGATTTCATCGACTCAAGCAGCTAGAGAAAACCACAACCTTTTGTACACCAATGTTGCGCACATATAGGGGGTTAATATTTACTCACCCTCCCTCTCTCTCTCTATCACAGGGCCCATAGGGCTCTGGTCAATAGTAGTGCACTATAGTAAAAGGGTGCCATTTGGGATGCACATTATGAGATTTTGTATTCATTCTTTTCTCCCTTCAGTGGCCAATTCATCGCAGGCTTTGAAAGGACTGTAAGGTCTCTGGTTGATAATGTATTCTCAATTAGAGACAATTAACCATGTGAATCTGACTGACCTGTGCACAGTTTTGTCACCCCCTTAATAGACTGTCTCGTTGAGGATTTCATTAACCTCTTCACCCCTGTAAACATTTGGTCCTCGTGCCACTCATTATAGAGAAGAGGTGTGGGTTGTAAGAGAGGCGAAGGGTTAAATACACACAGTTCAAACTCATAGACAAACACACTCACTGACACACTTAGCCAACGCTGCTGTCCCATGTTATAGAGACACTAAACCACTGGGCACCTGTATTTGTACACAGTATTTAAAGACTGTATCCCTGACATGGCTCATTCTATCATTTCCTACTGTTGTACATTGGATTTTAGTTTACACTGTTTATACACACCACATATGTCTTTATATACTCTATTCCTAACATAGCTCACTCTAGTATATCTACTGCTGTACATATCATTCTTAGAATATCTACTGCTGTACATATCATTCTTAGTATATCTACTGCTGTTCATATCATTCTTAGTATATCTACTGCTGTTCATATCATTCTTAGTATATCTACTGCTGTACATATCATTCTTAGTATATCTACTGCTGTACATATCATTCTTAGTATATCTACTGCTGTACATATCATTCTTAGTATATATACTGCTGTTCATATCATTCTTAGTATATCTACTGCTGTATATATCATTCTTAGTATATCTACTGCTGTACATATCATTCTTAGTATATCTACTGCTGTTCATATCATTCTTAGTATATCTACTGCTGTACATGTCATTCTTAGTATATCTACTGCTGTACATATCATTCTTAGTATATCTACTGCTGTACATATCATTCTTAGTATATCTACTGCTGTTCATATCATTCTTAGTATATCTACTGCTGTACATATCATTCTTAGTATATCTACTGCTGTACATATCATTCTTAGTATATCTACTGCTGTTCATATCATTCTTAGTATATCTACTGCTGTTCATATCATTCTTAGAATATCTACTGCTGTACATATCATTCTTAGTATATCTACTGCTGTTCATATCATTCTTAGTATATCTACTGCTGTACATATCATTCTTAGTATATCTACTGCTGTTGTACATATCATTCTTAGTATATCTACTGCTGTTCATATCATTCTTAGTATATCTACTGCTGTACATATCATTCTTAGTATATCTACTGCTGTACATATCATTCTTAGTATATCTACTGCTGTACATATCATTCTTAGTATATCTACTGCTGTTCATATCATTCTTAGTATATCTACTGCTGTACATGTCATTCTTAGTATATCTACTGCTGTACATATCATTCTTAGTATATCTACTGCTGTACATATCATTCTTAGCATATCTGGTGTAAATTCATCCGGTGTACATGCATAGAGATTGCATTTGGATTACCGTTACAGTGCTGTTGGAGTTGTTCATTAGATTCGTTCCAATGATACTTGATTTCTTTATTTGCTAACTTTTTTAGAGGTTGTATTATTTGTGTACTTGTTTGCCATTTTACTGCATTGTCAGGATCTAGTAACACAAGCATTTCGCCGCACCCGCCATAACATCTGCTAAACTCTGTATACGACCAACACACTTGGATTTGATTTTGAAATATGATTCCACCGTCTGCAAATTTCCCACCCAACCAATGTTTGCTGCTTTGGGATTGTATTGTTGACTTGGCACTCGTCTTGCTTTGAGAGGAGCCATCTTGTGCGGTAAGATGGACATCGGTGACCTCGTCAAGAGGTTTGGACATTGATGTGTGTGAGAATAGAGGCGCCGGTGGTTCACTGGGGGGATTCCATCAGACTCAGGAAAAAAAGTGGGTGTCAAGGTCACGAAGGTCGTAGGGTTGTGTACACAATATTTTAATTAAACATGTACAGACACACACACACACACACACAAGCATGCAAACACACACACACACACACGCTGTCAGTCTGTCAAGCCTCTAGTAGGAAGTACCCCTCCCTTCAACAATCAAGTCTGAACTTGAGCAAGAACTCTCGTTGTTCTTTAACAGTCAGTCATTAGGGGGTTGTATAAATGTTGTATAAAAGTTTGTTTAGAGCTCAAAGTGCGTTAAGGAGAGATTTCTGAAAACTCTAGGGTATGAATACACGGCTCTGCGCTGCGCCTTGCTACGGCTCGCACACACACTCATAACACAGGCCCTAACTGGAAGGAGTTTGTTGTCATAGCAACAGTAAAATTAGATGACTTTACTGTCAGCCGTAATGTGTCATGGCCCTGCCTCGCCTGGTGCCTTGCCTGCCGTCATGGCAACGTAACAAGAAAACGCTCCCTGTGTGTTCCGTTGTTCCCTTCTCCTCGACGACCGACGCCTCGACGACGTCCAACTGGGAACCATGTCACACCAATAACCTTCCCTATCACCTCGCTGCCACCCACACCTTGATGAGCCTGTCACCGCCATATACCTCAACCCCTCGCTTACCTTTCTTTGTTCATCCCCTTTCTATTTTCGAGGCTTTTCAAGTGTAGGAATATCTATTGTCGAGCTTCGGAGGAGATTTCAATTTGTTACGGTCAACGTGAGTACTGGTGCAACATGGCTCCGTCAGGTAGCTGCTGTTGATATCCCGGGGATATCGTCAGTTAAGGAGGAACTATAGATAACAGATATCTACAGACTGGAAGCTAGATGACAGATGAAGCTGCTCTAGGCTACTGTTTGGTTGTCGTATAAGCACATATATGACTGCCATGGTCCATGCAGCCTACAGACATTTATGGAGGAAGAAAAGGTCCAATCAAATCAAACTTTATTGGTCGCGAACACGTCTGCAGATGTCATCACAGGTGCAGTGAAATGCGTGTGTTTCTAGCTGCAACTGTGCAGTAATACTGCAGCTAGCTGTACAAAAACAATACACACAATCCAGAAATGAAGAAATGAAGAAATGTCAGGAGCGAATCCAAATAGCAACCCAACGATCAGATACATCTGCCTATCTGAAAGCCGCTTGGAATCGAAAGCCGGTTTAGGCTGTTCGGCGGCCATATGCACAGCACACATACAATGTATGGCTACCAGGCTCCGAGACAGTTTCTATCTACAAGCCATCTGACTGGACTGACTACCAGACTCCTATTCTCCTGCTCAATTTATACCCCCCCAATACATGTGGAAATATTGGACTATAAACGTGCTTTCCTGTATTATACTTATGCTAAAATGTCTAATCTATTCTACTGAGACATTTACTTTGTTTGTATTCTTGTTTTTTTTACTATTTAGTATTGTATGTTGCGTTGCCGAGAAGGAACCTGCAAGAAAGCATTTCGTTGGACGATGTATACCATGCGTTTCCCCGTTTCCCCACACGACGAATAAAGCTTGATACTTCAAACTACTCTACAGAATAGAGTCTACACTCCAATGCGTATTTTTATGAGGGCAAGAGAAAACATATCGACAGATGTCAAAACCGTAGGCTAGTGCTTGGTGGCCATAATCATACATTGTCTTCCGTACAACCTACAGTAAATACATGTGTTCTATTGTTCTATTATATATATATATATATATATATATATATATATATATATATATATATATAACTCAGTCCTTGTAACTCGGTGAAGAAGAATTATCAGAGCAGGAAGGAAGAGTAGCTTCCCAAATAGCACCCTATTCCCTTCATAGTGGGCCCATAGGGCCCTGGTCAAAAGTAGTGCACTATATAGGAAATAGGGTGCCATTTGAGATGCAGGGCTGTTGTTCTGTGGTGAAAGCGGCTCAGAGGGGGCCGGCAGCCATGGCAACGTGACAGCTGTCATAGCTAGGGGGGAAAGGGGATGGATGTTGACAGCTGTCCGTCAATCAGCCAGAGAGAAGAGTCAGATCGGGGGATGATTTCCTTGGCTCATAGCATGATCACACAGGGTGAGCTGGCTACTACATATCTCCTGCTGGGATTAATCTTATCCTAGTGTGTGTGTGTGTGTGTGTTTTCATTTCCATCTTGCGATCATCTTACCAACAGAAGACGCTACCTAACACAGGATATAAGCATTTACTATGCAGTCAATTTAGCTACTGTTCTAGCAATTCACCTGCAGTTAACTAATGCATTCTAACACTCATCTTATCTCCAATGGTTGGTGTGATTGTTACAGCAACCATTTCTGAGGATCCCATCAAAACTGTCTCAAAACCCACTGTAGAAGCATCAGAGTTGCAGACATGACTTGATTCATAGTAACCCAGTCTTGTGCTCTCCTCCCCTCCCCCATCCAGGAGAGAGTCCAGGGCTGGATGGGACCCACCATGCCGCCCAGTAAGAAGGCCCAGAGCCCCAGCAGCGGTTTGGGAGCCACCCGGGGTCTGAGTCCCCTCTACAGGGAGGCGGAGGCAGCCGACCTGTCCCTGTCTCTGTCGGCATCCTTCTCCAAGGCCGAGGACGAGGAGCTCACCAGCCTCTCCTGGCTCCACGAGAGCACAGACCTTCTCAACAGCTTCTCTCACTCGGGGCTCCGCTCCGTCTCCCCCCTGCAGGACCCCGACGGTCACCCTCTACCCCCCCACTCCCCCTCCTCCTCCTCCCCTTCCCCCGACCCATGTGATTCTTCCCAATACGACCTGGCCACGGGAGCCAATCGGAAGCCTCCGTACTCGTTCAGCTGTCTGATCTTCATGGCAATAGAGGACGCACCATCCAAGAGGCTGCCGGTGAAAGATATCTATGGTTGGATCCTGGAGCATTTCCCGTATTTCGCTAGCGCCCCTACTGGTTGGAAGAACTCGGTACGCCACAATCTGTCGCTTAATAAGTGTTTCAAGAAGGTGGACAAGGACAGGAGCCAGGTAAGGAGGAGGCTAGCAAAGACACACACACACACACACACACACACACACACACACACACCACACACCACACACACACACACAGCTGCACCACACTCTCTCGCTCTCTTTCTCTCGCTCTCTTTCTCTCGCTCTCTTTCTCTTTGTTTGTTTGAGGTGCTTGGACGCATTTCAAATTCAGTTATCAGGAGAACAGCCATTTCAATCTCCGAGTCAAACATATCCAGTATTTTGTCTACACATGTACAAGGAATTGCTTTATCAATACTTCATCATCTCACTGAATTCCAACTAAAAAGCAGAAGTTTGGCGTTCTCTGGAGGGAACAGCCTTTCAGTTTTGATTTCAATCTTGATCTGGTTTCATCTAAAGGCTTAAATATTTCACTAATCATTCTCCTATTTCAGGAGCGGGTTACATATACCCTATATGCTTATTAGGAAAATAATTCCCATAACCAATTAATACTAAAAGTTGTATTAACGTTCATGTCAAAAGATATCAGATATCATCTGGGAAAATGTAAGTAAATCCTGGAAGAAAGGGTTATAACCCACACTCACTGAGCTATTCTTTACGTTTTAATGGCTTATTTCTTCAGCCAGGTCACCCGTGATAAAAGTCATTATTCGACATCCATCCATGTCTGAGAATGACGTGAAAACGCTTCCAAATCTGACGTTTGGGACAACTTTGAAAGCTGGCGTTTGAGGAACATGGCTTGAACGTCCAATTCTGGCGTGAGGCTGTTCCGGAGCTGGTTGAATTGTTCTGCGGCAGAGGTCAGAACTAAGGGACGTGTTTCGGCGACAGCCGAGCGTTTGGAGAACAACAGACATCCACCCATATTTACAGATGACGTCACGTTGGAGTACTGCTGCTTTCTTTTTTCACAATCATTATTGACATACATTATTGACATACATTATTTACATACATTTCCTACTGTTTTCCACCAAAGATCCTGTTGCTCTAAGGCAGAAACCTAGCAGAAGTTCTTCATTCAAGCCTCTACGGCTCTGTTTGTAAGACATAGAAATTCTTCTCTGTCACTTCCTCATTTAAGTGGCTGTACAACTTCTAAGCCCTGGAACCTCAGTTGGCACACATCACGTTTGACCGCATTAAAGTGTCTGGCTACAGGGGACAGTTCACTGTGATGCATTTCTTTCTTCGCCCTCGTACGGGAAAGAAAATGTATGTCAGGGGTAGAATTTCCTGTAAAACAAAATTTGTGGTCTATTTACTCAAGTGCCCCATGTGGCTATTATTATCTTGGGAAGTCTAAGAAAGAATTGAAAGTTCGTATTACAGAGCACAAGAGCAGAGCACCCCTGTAGCCAGACACCATGTGTCTTCTAATGAAGTTCATATGTGAGAATTGCCAGAACAATCCGAGATGTCAAAAATATATTTTCGCTCCCTCTGGCATGTAATTACCCATAAGGCTTATATTATGTACACTATACAGGCTTTAGCTTGTGCATTAGATTCTTTGTGAAATGAACTTGTGAGCTCTAAACTACATTTGCCCAGCACATGAACCACAGCCTTTCCCTTGTGAGTGAATGTGGAAGGACAAAATGTACAAACTGTATCGTGTGTGTGTGTGTGTGTGTGTGTGTGTGTGTGTGTGTGTGTGTGTGTGTGTGTGCGTGTCTGCCCTTAAGTTACTCTGTCATCTGGCCCCTTGACTACAACTGCATAGAGTTTTCCTTGTATACATATCTCCATAGTAACTAGGTTGCAGTTGACATAAAAGTATGCTGTTGCTGTGGCGACGGGGAAACTGATTTGGCTATACTGACTTTGAGTGTGTGTGCCCGCCCTTGGGTATGTACAAGAATGTGTGTGTGTGTGTGAGTGTGGGTGTGTGATGGCAAGGACAGAAAGGTGCAGTTGGCAGGGACATTTTTTTTCCTCTTACACAGACAGTTTAAGACAGCCAATTAGTTAACTCTTCAATTCTGTCAAATAACCGCTCAGCCCAAACTGACTACCAACTGTTACAGGAACAGAAAGTACATCGTTATATAAAGACGCATACCTCAGTATACACACAAGAATATGTGCCTGCGTCTTAAAAACAGCTATTTTACCTGAGAAAAAGGCTGCTTTGTATGGAATCATAACGATGTCAA
Source organism: Oncorhynchus tshawytscha (assembly GCF_018296145.1). Taxonomy (NCBI): domain Eukaryota; kingdom Metazoa; phylum Chordata; class Actinopteri; order Salmoniformes; family Salmonidae; genus Oncorhynchus; species Oncorhynchus tshawytscha. The sequence continues at coordinate 30,465,366 of NC_056433.1, read as the reverse complement.
GTGTGTAATTTCAAGGAATGACTAACGTTACTATTGCATTCAGCTACTGTCTTTCTAAGGAGAAGCTGTTTTTCCAGTTTTTCTTTCCCTTTTAAATGCCTTTTCTCTGTCACTGGCTTTCCTCTGTCTGTTTATCTCTGAATTGAGCACAGTACGGGTCGGGTAAGCATTTTTACATTGCATTATATTCCACATTAACATCAAGCTAGTGGGGAGGGAAAATCTTCCAATTGGATTGGGGTTTAGTATAGTGAACAGTCCTTGCTGGGTCCACGGGCTAAGTCCTTGCTGGGTCCACGGGCTAAGTCCTTGCTGGGTCGGGCTAAGTCCTTGCTGGGTCCACGGGCTAAGTCCTTGCTGGGTCCACGGGCTAAGTCCTTGCTGGGCCTTGGCTTGGAATAAAAAAGCCTTTTTTTTGCAAATGCACCAAATTATATTTCCATTCATTTAGAGAGGTGGTGATTATTATGACAAGACACTTTGTTCCAGAGAGTGTGTTTCTGGGTCATATTCAGGCAGACGACAAGACTACTGACTGGGGTTAGCTTATTGTGTGTGTGTGTGTGTGTGTGTGTGTGTGTGTGTGTGTGTGTGTGTGTGTGTGTGTGTGTGTGTGTGTGTGTGTGTGTGTGTGTGTGTGTGTGTGTGTGTGTGTGTGTGTGTGTGTGTGTGTGTGTGTGTGTGTGTGTGTGTGTGTGTGTGTGCGCGCGCGTGTGTCTGTGCGAGACAGCCAGAGGGCTCAAGTCTCACGGTTTCCATGGTGTTGTTTACAAACAGGATTCCTCCATTGGTGAAGGAGAGGCCTTAATGACAGGACACGGTGTTGTGCTCATAACACACACACACACACATGGCTTTATATTGGTTATGAAATCAAAGCTGAAAAGTGGGTTATGAAGAAACAGTTCTGTATGAGAAGCAGTTCAAAAAGAGCGATTTCGTCAATCCAATACTCTCAACGCTTTCCCAGGGTATTGGGATCAGACAGTTATCTAACCTAACCTTGCCTCTAGTGTATGAAACAACTTTGAACTAAATCTCTGTTTTCATTGTTGGCTAAAGTGGAAACAGACTGGTAACCAGGCTAACTCAAGATCCATAGCAACAGATCTCTGGTAAAAGGGGTGTTTCAGGGTCTACACGGAACTCAAAAGGTTTCTACCTGGAACCTAAAAGGGTTTTTCATAGGGCTCTCCTGCACTCTAAAAATGTGGGGTTCAACAAGGGTTCTTCTAAGATCCTTAGAGTTCTTGGCACTGAACGTGGCCCCCAGTAGGTTCTTCCAAGAACCCAATAGGAGGTGGGGTACATCAAGGAACCTCCTTAGTTGGTGGGGGTTCTTGCAGGAACCTAACTGCCCAACTGAAACATATAGGTGCAGGCACTTCACTGAAAAACGTAAAGATCTCATCAATTTAAGGTAAGGTTTGTCCTTTGTATGATCTACATTTATTTTGTTTCATGATGATACCATCTATCTTTTCATATTTGTGCCAATCTTTCCAAAACAGAAAATGGACACAAGTCAATGGATATCAATCAATAAAGAGGTAAGAATATGTTGAAGCCTAGCTGTATTGAGTGCAGATGACTAAACTGCTCACCTTTGTGTCTGTGTCTGCAGGTATGAAGACGAGGAGGCATACTGTCACACCCTGACCATAGTTTGCTTTGTATGTTTCTATGTTTTGGTTGGTCAGGGTGTGATCTGAGTGGGAATTCTATGTTGGATGTCTTGTTTGTCTATTTCTATGTCTGGCCTGATATGGTTCTCAATCAGAGGCAGGTGTTAGTCATTGTCTCTGATTGGGAACCATATTTAGGTAGCCTGGGTTTCACTGTGTGTTTGTGGGTGATTGTTCCTGTCTCTGTGTTTGCACCAGATAGGACTGTTTTGAGTTTTCACATTTCTTGTTTTGTTAGTTATTTCATGTATAGTCATGTATATTTCATGTATAGTCGTCTTTATTAAAAACATGAATAACCACCACGCTGCATTTTGGTCCGCCTCTCCTTCAGATGAAGAAAACCGTTACACATACACAGGTATGTCAATAGGTGTTGGTATGTTATTATGCAGATCACATTTACCATATTCCTCTCTTACCTCTCCAATGAATATCCCATAGGCCTCTACATTATGGACATGGTATGTGTATGTATGGTCCATTATCAAAACCATTGTTTTTCATTCCCATTTACCACAAAAAACAAGGTATGAATACTGTAGTGTGCATGTTTTATTAATCATCTGTATAATTACTATTCTTTGGGATTCACAGACTTCACCCTCCCTACACCTCTGATGAATATAACAGGAAACCTGTTATCACCATGCTCTGCAAAATCATTCTGGCTATGGATGTGGAGAACATCAACACATTAACATCAACACGCCATTGGACTTGGGGCTCTGCTGGGAGTTTACCTCATATTTAGATTGTTTATTCTGCTTTGCCACTAAAATCATAATAAACACTGAGAACTAAAATACCGTGTTATTGGTGTTATTGTTATGCATATTATTATTAATATTAATAATAGTAATAGGGGAGGGGAGGTAGTTCAAAATTAACCCCAAAAGGTTCCTTGAGGATCCATTAAAAGGGGTTCTTTAAAGAACTTATAGGGGTTCCCCCACAGTTTCAATTTGAAGAACCCCTGAAGGACACTCCAGGAACCTTTGCTTTTTAGAGTGTATGGGGACAGCTGAAGAACCCTTTTAGGTTCTACATCCTTCTTTACTAAGAGTGTAGGGTTGGTCACAGCAGATGAAGAAAAACAGATCCTATGTTTTCAATGACTCTTCAATGTATTTGGAACAAAGAGTTCTCTGATATAACCTTGTCTGCCGTTACACTATGATGTATCTTAGAACCATGGCAACACCCGGATCCCTGGTATGTGGTTGGTTGAAGAGGTATACAGTATTAGGGTCAGTAACAGCAGGACCATTTAATATCCTCCCCCTCCTCTCTCTCTCCTCTCTGCCTTCTTTTCCTAGTGGGTCCCAGACTACAGAGTACAGTTTATGTAACAGAGGAAACAGATGTGAGGAGCATACAACTCCTCTCTTTCTGTCTTCCAGTCTGTCTTCCAGTCTGTCTGTCTGTCTGTCTCTCTCTTTCTGTCTCTTTCTCTCGTTGACAGACTGAGTTGGCCTGGACTAGAGGTCTGCTGTGGGACCGATTTTCTTCATCCCGCTCCTGCTGCTTTTCGTACCGCGCCCCCTCCTGCTGCTTTTCGTACCGCGCGCCCCCTCCTGCTGACTTCTTGTCTGACACCAACCCGCTCCCGCAAGAAGTGGTCCCGAATCCGACTGCAGTCCCGTTATTTTAGGTGTAGCAGCCCAGGTCCCAGCCGTTTTGAGATCACACATATAGGAGTATTTGATCTTGCACGCCTCAAGAAAGAGAGGGAAGGTAGGCCACTGAACGTAAATCAGCAAGAATTAGGCTATTCGAGTTTGTGAATATTGCTAACAAACAGGTGCTTTAACACGAGAACACGTACAAGACAGAAAGACGACCGTTCTCAATAATCTGCGGGGCTAAAAAATATTTTCATTCCAAAATTGTCTGTCTGACCGCCCGCTCCTGACCACAGCATGAAAAATGTTCTCAGCCTGGCCACAGGTCCCGTGGGATGCCCTCGGGAATGCAGCTCTTTAGCCTACACCACTCTGTGTGTATTCTTTACAATCAGTGTATTTTTGTCTTTTTCTGTTAATAGTGTCTATTAAGACATATGTTTCAAGGTTTAAGTTTTGTTCTAAACTGGGTGGTTTAAGCCCTGAATGCTGATTTGGCTGACAGCCGTGATATATCAGATCGTAAACCATGGGTATGACAAAACATTTGTTGTTACTGCTCTAATTACATTGGTAACCAGTTTATAATAGCAATAAGGCACTTCGGGGGTTTGTGGTATATTACCAATATACCACGGCTAAGGGCTGTATCCAGGCACTCCAGGCAAGTGTTTAAATTGAGCAGTATTAGCAATAGTAAATACGATTCTGGTAGCAGCCGTTGTGATGTGTGTGTGTAGCGTGTGTGTGCAGAGAGTCAGTGCAGATGGTCAGTCCAGTTCAAGTGTTCAGCAGTCTGATTGCTTGTAGATAGAAACGGTCTCTGAGTCTATTGGGATCAGACGTCATGCTCCGATACCATCTGCCCAACGGTGAGTGAGTAAGCAGCTCGTGGCTGGAGCGTGTGGGGTCCTTGACGATGCTGTGGGCCTTCCTCTGGCACCGTTTCTAGTAGATATTCTAGATGGGTGGGAGCACAGTCCCAGTGATGTACTGAGCCTTCTTCAACACCGGCTGGAGGGCCTTGTGGTTGTGGACGGAGCAATTGCCGTATCAGGCCGTGATGTGACTAGTCAGGATACTCTCGATGGTGCAGAAGTAGTACTTGGAGAGGTGCCGTGCCGTGTTTCTTAAGCCGCCTTAGGAAGTAGAGACCGTGTTGCACCATTTTGACAAGAGTGGTGATGGTTTTGGTCCATGTCAAGTCATCGGTGATGTCTGTGTAACCAGCTCAGATATTTTTAGTTTCTTTCCCTAAGGGTCAAAGCTAACATTGGGTTTCTATTTATCTGATCCTAGATCTGTTGTTAAGGTCAACTTCTACCTCCTGGAGCCATGTGACTTCTGGGTTTTCGGCAGCCTTCCCAGAACACTTTATAAACACAGATGGGCAGTGGCGTGGAACCAGGTTGGGTTGGGTCGTAGTGTCGGCACAGAACACTGAGCACACATGCAGCTGGTTCTTCTAGGAACAAGGCTCTTTCCAAGACACCAAGACAGGGGGGAAAAAATAGTGGTGACCAGCCAACCCAAATTGAAATAGCCTAGGACCTGTTGTTTTTAGTTGAGCGACGTCAGAGAGAGATAAACACTCAATGTAAGCTAGTGGGACTCGTCTCTGCTGGTAAACGCAGCTATATATCCAGATACATCTCTCACTCATCCCCATTGCGAGGGCTGGCACGAAGGGCCATCTTCTCCACTGTGAACCAATCCTGAATAAATCTGTCACCTAAATTCTAGCCATTCCCTGTTAACGGTAGGGTTATTTCCATACCTCAGTGCCTCTGAAGTACATGTAGCCATGCTAAGAACATGCACTACATGGCCAAAAGGATGTGGACAGCCCTTCAAATTAGGGGATTTGGTTATTTCAGCCAGTTATTTCATTGCTGACAGGTGTATAAAATCGAGCACACGGCCATGCAATCTCCATAGACAAACATTGGCCGTAGAATTGCCTTACTGAAGAGCTCAGTGACTTTCAATGTGGCACCGTCATAGGATGCCAGTTTTCCAACAAGTCAGTTTGTCAAATGTATGCCCTGCTAGAGCTTCCCTGGGCCACTGTGCTGTTATTGTGAAGTGGAAACGTTTAAGAGCAACAATGGCTCAGCCATGAAGTGGTAGGCCACACAAGCTCACAGAACGGGACCGCTGAAGCACGTACAGATCGCCTGTCCTCGGTTGCAACACTTACTACCGAGTTCCAAGCTGGCTCTGGAAGCAACGTCTGCTCAAGAACTGGTCATCGGGAGCTTCATCAAATGGGTTTCCATGGCCAAGCAGCTGCACACAAGCCTAAGATCACCATGCAAAATCCCAAGCGTTGGCTGGAGTAGTGTAAAGTTTGCTGCCATTGGACTCTGGAGCAGTGGAAACACGTTCTCTGAAGTGATGAATCACGCTTCACCATCTGTCAGTCTGATGGACGAATCTGGGTTTGATGGATACCAGGAGAACACTACATGCCTGAATGCATAGTCCCTACTGTAACGTTTGGTGGAGGAGGAATAATGGTCTGGGGCAGTTTTTCATGGTGCTGCCTAGGCCCCTTAGTTCCAGTGAAGGGGAATCTTAACACTACAGTATACAATAACATTCTAGATGATTCTGTGCCTCCAACTTTGTGGCAAAAGTTTGGGGAAGGCCCTTTCCTGTTTCAGCATGACAATCCCCCCGTGCACAAAGTGAGGTCCACACAGAAATGGTTTGTTGAGATTGGTGTGGAAGAACTTGACTGGCCTGCACAGAGCCTTGACCTCAACCCCGTTGAACACCTTTGGGATGAATTGGAACGCCGACTGCGAGCCAGGCCTAATCGCCCAACATCAGTGCCTGACCTCACTAATGCTCTTGTGGTTGAATGAAATTAAGTCCCCGCAGCAATGTTCCAACATCTATTGGAAAGCCTTCCCAGAAGAGTGGAGGCTGTTACAGCTGCAAAGGGAGGACCAACTCCATATTAATGCCCATGCTTTTGGAATGAGATGTTCGACGAGGAGGTGTCCACATACTTTTGGCTTAGTGTAGCTGACACCAGTAACCAGTCCCTCCAGCCTCACTTGTCCTGGCTCTAAAGGCCTAATTCCCTGCTACAGTGGCTGACACACACCTGCAGTAGAAACAGGCCTGGTGTTGCATCCCAAATTGCATCCTATTCCCTATATAGTGCACTACCTTTCACCAGGGCCCATAGGTCTAGTGCACTATGTAGGGTATAGGGAATAGAGTGCCATTTGAGACACTGCTCTGGTGTTGTGTGGGTGAATGAGGATAAACCAGTTCCACCTAATGGAGCTGTGCAAGAAACCTCCAGTGTGGTTTAGAGACTGGAACCAATGCATGTTCTGGGAGAGGAGTTGGAGGGGGTGAAGGGAGGAGAGGGAGAGGAGAGACAAGGGTGCAGCTGCAAAACACTTTTTTGTGGGGGGGGTTACTGCATACTGTAGGTTGGACCTCATTAGCTTACAAAAAATAATAACTCCCATTAACAAGACTTGGGGTCACTTTCTTTGCCAACAACACTCCACCACCACTACACCTCTCAGGTTAGACGTTACTCTGGGACCCATGGCAGGATGTGCTTTGGGATCGGTTTACCCTCCCCAAATACTAACCATAGCCATGAGTTTTTAAAAACAAGAAACTGATCCCAGATCAAATGTCTAGTGGTAACGTTAATCCTAATCTGCCAACACTGACATAGTTCAGCACCTCCTCTCCACCCCCTGCTGTTGCCTGTTGCCTAGGCGAGTTCTGCGCTCTGATTGGCCCATCGACCCGAGGGCTGTGGAGCTCTGATTGGCCCATCGACCCGGGGGCTGTGGAGCTGTCTGCTGATTGGTGGTTGGGGGTGGTGAGGTCAGCAGACAACTCTACTGTTGGGAGCATCGATTTAACAGGCTGCCAAGCGGCGTGCTCACACACAAACACACACACACACACACATATGCACACAAACATATGCACACACACACACATATGCACAAACACACACACATATGCACACACACGCAGTGGACTGGCGGGAGAGTGCGAGGGGGAAATTTGGGCCGGCAGGGTCACCTCTGCGGGGGTGAGATGTGAGTGATGCCATGGTGTGTGTGTGTGTGCGTGTGTGTGCGTGTGTTTGTGTGTATTCGTGTGTGCATGGTTGGGTGTACTATCATACTCTCCAGGGAAGGCATCTCTAGCTGTACTAGACCCACACTAGGGAGCTAGGCATGCTGGGTAATGTCAGACACCACAGGGGAAGTGCCTGGACTGGGTACACACACATGCCTGTAAACATATGAGGCCTAAATATTACAACCTAGTGCTTGTAATAAAGTCTATATACTCTGACCTTTAACAAACCAATGGCCTGACACAAGCCAACACATAATGACAAATGTACTTGTAATGTAAATAGATATAGATACACAGCCTTCTTACATGACATATTTTAATATACGGCGGCAGTGTCAATTGTAGCTACAGCCGAAACGAACCTTACCTGTATCAAGAAAGCCTTTGTACCTACCGCCTGTGAGTCCCTGTATCATGTAAAAACACAGAAAAAGTCACAGTGATGGGATTGATTATATTAGCTCAGTTGGTAGAGGATGGCAATTCCCAGGACTACCCACATGGAAAAGGTCGCTTTGAACTTTTGAACACACACACACACACACACACTCTTCGCACTCTCGTCACTCCATTGTCTTTTTACTGTCTATTTGGCAGGCGTGATCGGAGTAGTGAAGTATGAAGGTGCATGGCGGTTGTGTGTGTGTGTGTGTGTGCGCGCGCGTGTGTATGTCTCTCCAACGGCACTGATGGGAAGTAGACGTCTTCATTGGGCGGGGGAAGTTCTAAAATAGAACAGCACAACCCCTCTGGAATGGAAAACTCTCCTTCTGTCTTAACCAAGTGCTCTGTGGTGATGTTTCAGTTTGGAAAATGGAAATATCACTGCAATAACACACACACACACACACACACTATCACTGCAGAGAATATATTAAGACTAATATGCCTTTAAGACATATCTTCTGATAGAATGTACATTTGTGTGATATGTATGAGTCCCGGGGTGATGTTTGAGAGGTACTGTATTTCCGGAGTTTTCCTAATGGATTCAGTCATGTTCTGTTTCAATGTGCTTCATCTGGTTGGGATCTGGTCTGCAGCACAACTCTGTAAGAAAGTGAAGGAGAAGAGGGGCGAGAGAGAGGCAGAGGGAGGGAGAGAGAGAGAGGGAGAGAGAGAGAGGCAGAGGGAGGGGAGAGAGAGAGAGGCAGAGGGAGGGAGAGAGAGGCAGAGGGAGGGAGAGAGAGGCAGGGGAGAGAGAGAGAGAGGGGAGAGAGGAGAGGAGAGAGAGAGAGAGGCAGAGGGAGAGAGAGAGAGAGGCAGAGGGAGGGAGAGAGAGAGAGGGAGGGAGGCAGAGGAGGGAGAGAGGCAGAGGGAGGGAGAGAGAGACAGAGGGAGGGAGAGAGAGGCAGAGGGAGGGAGAGAGAGAGAGGCAGAGGGAGGGAGAGAGAGAGAGGGAGGGAGGCAGAGGGAGAGAGGCAGAGGGAGGGAGAGAGAGACAGAGGGAGAGAGAGAGAGGCAGAGGGAGGGAGAGGGAGAGAGAGATAACATCAGGGGGAGGGAGGGAGAGTGAGAGAGGGAGGGGTGGAGAGAGAGAGGGGGAGAAAGTAAGAAGAGAGAGAGAGTGACAGAGAGACTTTGTGAATAGAACTAGGGGCATTAAGTCGCTGACAACAACAGAAAGACAGGACATATGGAGAGGGTTGTGGTGCTGGATGTTGACTGAGCTTGTGCTTTGGACCTGTTTGTTCTGCTCTGTGTCTCTGTGTTTGTTTGTGGTCTGGTGTGTCTATGATGTAGGCTGGTTTTCCAGGGACAGTGGATACTGAGAGCAACAACTGTCATGTAGCCATGGTTCAAATGGTCAATGCTTCTGTTTCCATGTTGTTAGTTATGTAATACTAACCATCCTCTTTTCTCTCTGCCTCTCTCTCTCTCTCCCTCACTCTCTCTCTCTCCCTCACTCTCTCCTTCCCTCTCTCAGAGTATAGGTAAAGGCTCGTTGTGGTCCATAGATCCAGAGTACCGAAACAACCTGATCCAGGCCTTGAAGAAGACCCCGTACCACCCCTACTCCCCAGGACTGGTTACCCCCTCCACCTCTCCCCCACCTCTCCTCAGGCATATCACAGGTAGCTTACATACCCCTCACACTCTCTTCACACACTCTCTTCATTCTGTCTTTTACACCTTCTTCATATCGTTCACCCACTTCTTCCCTCTTTCCCTAAGGCATATCACAGGTAGCTACACACCTCTCGATCACACACACACACACACACACACACACACACACACACACACACACACACACACACACACACACACACACACACACACACTTCCCTTGTGTCCCTTATTCTCTCCCTCTCTTTTTGACCCCTTGCCACCCCAATTTGTCATTGACACCCCCCAGTTTCCCCCGTTCCTTCCCTTCCCTTCCTACCTCCTCACATCCCCCTCTTCTTATCTGCTTCTATAATTCTTTGTTCCCCCCTTTTACAACTCTGTCCCTCTCCCTTACCTTCCTTTCCTCCTCTCTTCTCTCCATTCTCCCACCTCTCATTCCTCTCGTTTTCTCTCCTCTCTGGTCACCCCAGTGGGTAGCTATGTCAGAGAAAACCACTATAAAGCTTTTTCAGTTTTTTCTCTCTTTCTTCTCTCCGGCCCTCCATCGGTCAGCCAGTCAGTGGGCAGGTTGGCTCGCAGAACCACTGGACTGTGTAAGACCGAATAATTGGCTCAGTGTAAAACGTAAAAGTGTCATTTTTAACAATGAGGGATGGGGAGGTGGAACAAATTGGAGGCCAGTTTCCAGATGCTGGTAGAAAAGGGAAAAGATGTCAGTTTCTCCATGACATTATACGGCATGAGAAAGAGGAATAAGGCGAATACGTTTTCTATTGACAGAGACTTCACGCCCGGGGTCCCTAGTGGCCCTCTGACTCAGTAGCCCACATGCACACAGAAGAACCCATGTGTGGAAACGGACAGGGCTATTGGAGAGGAGGCATGTTTGTCTGTGTCCTTCAGTGAGGGGCATTGTGATGGTATCAAAGTCAGGTCAGTGATTATGGTACAGAGAGCGTGCAGAGGGCTTTGTGGGGCCAGGATTATCTCAGTGGTGTATACAATGGGTGGGAGGGAGGGAGGGAGGGAGGGAGGGAGGGAGGGAGGGAGGGAGGGAGGGAGGGAGGGAGGGGGAGGGAGGGAGGAGAGGGAGGGGGGTGAGAGGGAGGGAGGGAGGGAGGGAGGGAGGGAGGGAGGGAGGGAGGGAGGGAGGGAGGGGGGAGGGAGGGAGGGAGGGGAGGGAGGGAGGGAGGGAGGGGGGAGGGGGGGAGGGGGAGGGAGGGAGGGAGGGAGGGAGGAGGAGGGGGAGGGAGGGAGGGGGAGGGAGACAGATTCACATGTGTTTTCTTTGTCTACCTCCATTGTTGTGCCTCAGAGAGCTCACATTTCTCAGTTCCACCTTCCACCAATGACTTACTCTGCTCCTGAATGATTGTGCATGGCATGCAGAACATTTAGGGGTTCCATGAGAGGGAGGATGGGAAGGAGGAGGAAGAGAGACAGAGTAGAGCATGCTGGGTATCAGGTCAGCTCCCTGGCGCATTCCTTCACACCCTATCGGCATCTGGATGGGGGAGGAGGGAAGCGAGCAGGGAGGAGAGGGAGTCTCGAGGGACTAGAGAGGGAGAGAGCGGGAGGAGGGCTGAACGACCGTCTGCCACGAGTTAGCCCCTCGCGAGACGATTAATGCATGGTTGCCTAGGCGACGGGAACGCCTCCATGGCAACACATGCGCTGAGACAGGTGCAGCCACACCACAAATCTATTTGTTGCCTGGCGGGAGAAGAAAAGAATTAGAAAGAGAGAGGGATAGAGGAGAAGAGAGGGAGAAAGAGGGAGAGAGAGGGATAGAGGAGAAGAGAGGGAGAGAGAAAGGGATAGAGGGGCAGAGAGGGAAAAAGAGGGAGAGAGGAGAAGAGAGGGAGAAAGAGGGAGAGAGAAAGGGATAGAGGAGAAGAGAGGGAGAAAGAGGGAGAGAGGAGAAGAGGGAGAGAGGAGAAGAGAGGGAGAAAGAGGGAGAGAGGAGAAGAGAGGGAGAAAGAGGGAGAGAGGAGAAGAGGGAGAGAGGAGAAGAGGAAGAAAGAGGGAGCGTGGAGAAGAGAGGGAGAGGAGAGACAGAAGAAAATAGAGGGGGACAGAGAGAGAGAGAGAGAGAGAGGAAATAGAGGGGGAGACAGAGAGAGAGATGAAATAGAGGGGGAGACAGATAGAGAGAGAGGAAATAGAGGGGGAGACAGAGAGAGAGAGGAAATAGAGGGGGAGACAGATAGAGAGAGAGGAAATAGAGGGGGAGACAGATAGAGAGAGAGAGGAAATAGAGGGGGAGAGAGAAGAAATAGAGGGGGAGACAGATATAGAGAGAGTGGAAATAGAGGGGGAGAAAGATAGAGAGAGAGAGGAAATAGAGGAGGAGACAGATAGAGAGAGGGGAAATAGAGGGGGAGACAGAGAGGAAATAGAGGGGGAGACATAGAGAGAGATGAAATAGAGGAGGAGACAGATAGAGAGAGGAAATAGAGTGGGAGACAGATAGAGGAGGAGACAGAGAGGGGAAATAGAGGGGAGACAGATGGAGAGAGAGGAAATAGAGGAGGAGACAGATAGAGAGAGAGGAAATAGAGGGGGAGACAGATAGAGAGAGAGGAAATAGAGGGGGAGACAGATAGAGAGAGAGAGGAAATAGAGGGGGAGACAGATAGAGAGAGAGAGGAAATAGAGGGGGAGAGAGAAGAAATAGAGGGGGAGACAGATATAGAGAGAGTGGAAATAGAGGGGGAGAAAGATAGAGAGAGAGAGGAAATAGAGGAGGAGACAGATAGAGAGAGGGGAAATAGAGGGGGAGACAGAGAGGAAATAGAGGGGGAGACATATAGAGAGAGATGAAATAGAGGAGGAGACAGATAGAGAGAGGAAATAGAGTGGGAGACAGATAGAGGAGGAGACAGAGAGGGGAAATAGAGGGGAGACAGATGGAGAGAGAGGAAATAGAGGAGGAGACAGATAGAGAGAGAGGAAATAGAGGGGGAGACAGATAGAGAGAGAGGAAATAGAGGGGGAGACAGAGAGAGAGGAAATAGAGGGGGAGACAGAGAGAGAGAGGAAATAGAGGAGGAGACAGATAGAGAGAGAGGAAATAGAGGGGGAGACAGAGAGAGGAAATAGATGGGGAGACAGAGAGAAGAAATAGAGGGGGACACAGATAGAGAGAGCGAGGAAATAGAGGGAGAGAGAGAGAGAGAGAGGAAATAGAGGGGGAGACAGATAGAGAGAAAGAGGAAATAGAGGGGGAGACAGAGAGAGAGAAGAAATAGAGGGGGAGACAGAGAGAGAGAGAGAGAGAATTGGGGAGAAAGAACAAAAGAGACAGGCAGTTAGCGCAAAAAAAATATGTTATCGCCGTGGCAACACTTAACTCTCCATGGCAACAGCAGGTGGCTCAGGGCTGTATTTTTCTGTTTGTGTTGTTTTTGTTACCTGCTTTTGTCCATCTCTGGTTAAAACATCAGAGAAGAGAGAGAGAGAGAGAGAGAACAGGAGGAGAGGTTCTAGACCTCCAAATCCGCTCTTTCTTCCTGTCTTTCAGATGGGCTCAGGAACAATAGAAGAGCTAATATTACACCGTGACTTTACTCTCTCAGTGAGTGGTGTAATGAGAACAGCTCAGTAAAGTGGAGTATAGTGTCTCTCTGGGGCTAATAGAAAATAGTGTCTCTTTGCTCCTGAAGGAGTTGAGTTTGTTCCGTCTCTAATCTACTTTGTCTCTCTGTAGTCCTGGAGGAGTTTGTTCAGTCTCACTGTGTCTCCTAATGGTCCTAAAAGGGTTTGTTCAGTCAGTCTGTACTAAGCCTGTAAAGTAGCTGCCCACAGCACCAGTAAGTCTTGGACAGTCCCAGCTGAAACCTTCCGTGATTCACAAAGTCAAGTCTGTGAGAGCTCACCGGACCTGCTCACTAATCTGGATCCGAAGACCACTGAACACTGTCTGCAAACCTTACAGCTCCGCTACAGACTTGAGAGACTTACCTCACCTTCTCTGTGTGTGTGTGTGTGTGTGTGTGTGTGTGTGTGTGTGTGTGTGTGTGTGTGTGTGTGTGTGTGTGTGAAGATGAACATGACCATTAGCTACTAAATACTCCGTTAGCAGAGTAATGATCGGCAGGAGAGTGTGCTTGTGTGTGTGTGCGAGCGTGTATCCTCGCCTGTGTGCGTCTTTGTAAGTGTTATGTGCGGCTGTTTGTCGTGAGTGTGCTTTGTGCGACTGTGTTTGTGTGTGTGTGTGTGTGTGTGTGTTGGGGGGGAAGTCATGAGGAATCACCCCTGTGGACCACATCAGTGGAGCAGTAATTCTCTGTGGTAATCACAGGGGATAGAATAATGGCAATGCTTGGATATAATCACTGTCATCAGGATCACAGGCTTATGAGCTCAAATTCCTGCTTTCCTTTCAGTTTGTCTGCGTCTAAAATGGAGCCCTATCCCCTCTCTAGGGCACTACTTTTGACCAGGGCCCTGGTTATAGGGCGCCACATGGGACGCACCTTTTCTGTCAGTCTGGCGCGGCCTGGAGCAGAAACTTACATGATCAAATGATTGACCATCTTTCTCTCTCACTCTGTCTGTCTGTCTGTCTGACTCACTCACTCACTCACTCACTCACTCTTTCTGTCTGTCTCTCTCTCAATTCCATTTCAATGTAATGACTTTATTGGCATGGGAAACATATGTTGACATTACCAAAGCAAGTGAACTAGATAATAAACAAAAAAGTGAAATGAAGAATACAAATGTGCAGTCAACATTACACTCACAACAGTTCCAAAAGAATAAGGACATGACAAATGTCATATTATGTGCAAGTAGTTAAAGTACAAAAGGGAAAATAAATAAACATAAATATAGGTTGTATTTACAATGGTGTTTGTTCTTCACAGGTTGCCCTTTTCTTGTTGCAACAGGTCACAAATCTTGCTGCTGTGATGGGACATTGTGGTATTTCACCCAATCGATATGGGTGTTTATCAAAATTGGGCATGTTTTCGAATTCTTTGTGTATCTGTGTAATCTGAGAGAAATATGTGTCTCTAATATGGTCATGCACTTGGCAGGAGGATAGGAAGTGCAGCTCAGTTTCCACCTCATTCTGTGGGCAGTGTGCATATAGCCTGTCTTCTCTTGAGAGCCATGTCTGCCTACGGCGGCCTTTCTCAATAGCAAGGCTATGCTCACTGAGTCTGTACATAGTCAAAGCTTTCCTTAAGTTTGGGTCAATCACAGTGGTCAGGTATTCAGCCACTGTGTATTCTCTGTTTAGGGCCAAATAGCATTCTAGTTTGCTCTGTTTTTTTGTGTTTTTTTTTCCAATATGTCAAGTAATTATCTTTTTGTTTTCTCATGATTAGGTTGAGTCTAATTGTGTTTCTGTCCTGGGGCTCTGTGGGGTCTGTTTGTGTTTGTGAAATGAGCCCCAGGACCAGCTTGCTTAGGGGACTCTTCTCCAGGCATCTCTCTGTAGGTGATGGCTTTGTTATGGAAGTTTTGGGAATCGCATGGTTGTAGAATTTAACGGCTCTTTTCTGAATTTTGATAATTAGTCTAATTCTATTCTGCATGCATTATTTGGTGTTTTACATTATACACAGAGGATATTTTTGCAGAATTCTGCATGCTGAGTCTCAATTTGGTGTTTGTCCCATTTTGTGAATTCTTGGTTGGTGAGCAGACCCCAGATCTCACAACCATAAAGGGCAATGGGCTCTATAACTGATTCAAGTATCTTTAACTGATATGTCGAATTTGATGTTCCTTTTGATGGTATAGAAGGCCCTTCTTGCCTTGTCCCTCAGCTCATTCACAGCTTTGCTGAAGTTATCTGTGGTGCTGATGTTTAGGCCAAGGTATGTATAGCTTTTTGTGTGCTCTAGGGGAACCAGTGTCTAGATGGAATTTGTATTTGTGGTCCTGGCACCTGGACCTATTTTGGAACACCATTATTTTTGTCTTGCTCAGATTTACTGTCAGGACCCAGGTCTGACAGAATCTGTGCAGAAAATCTAGGTGCTGCTGTAGGCCCTCCTTGGTTGGGGACAGAAGCACCAGATCATCAGTAGACATTTGACTTCAGATTCTAGTTTGGTGAGGCCGGGTGCTGCAGACTGTTCTAGTGCCCTCACCAATTTGTTTATTTATATATATAGATATATATACGTTGAAGAGGGTGGGGCTTAAGCTGCGTCCCTGTCTCACCCCACGGCCCTGTGGAAAGAAATGTGTGTTTTTTTGCCAATTTTAACTGCACACTTGTTGTTTGTGTACATAGATTTTATAATCTCTCTCACTCGTTCTTTGTCATTCTCTCTCTCTCCCTTCCCCACCTCTCCCTCTCTCTCCTCTCTCTCTCTTCAGTCCTCCACTATGGCCAGGGAGTCCCTTCTTAAGAAAGAACGGAGGAGTTATCTTACAAGGTAGGCTACCTTTCTGCATCGCTGTGTCTTGTTTGTGTGTCTGTCTTAATCTCTCTCTCTCTCTCTCTCTCTCTTTCTCCCTCTCTCTCTCTGCTCGGATGCCAACTCCTGAGTTCTGAATTATTTTTTAGAAGGCACCTTGAGAATACCAAGTGCTGCATCCTGACACTTGGCAACATTTCAGAGGATGCTTCTGTTTGACAGGGCGTGTTTGAAAGTTTAAAAAAAACTCTGCTCTGATCTGAAGCTCGGGAAGGCATCATGTGATTTTTTTTCACCTCCACTTTAGCTTTCCATAACCCTCTCTCATCCACCCTCCCTCTCTCTCTCGTCACTTTTCCTCTCTCATCACTTTCGCTCTCTCCCCTCACTTTCTCTCCCTCTCTCCTCTGACATCCTCCCTCCCTGTCTCCCTCGCTCTCCCTCTCCCCCTCTCTTTTCTCCCTGGTGGGCTGGCTGGCAGTTTAAATGGACATTCAATCCCAATCAGAGTGCACTCTGGGAGTGTGGTGGGCCAGCGGTGCTCTAAATGGGGGAAATGGATACATTAGGCGTCTGGGCCGTGTCCTCCATCCTCTCCATCGCCACTCCTTGGCTCTGATAATGGAGTAATGGTCAAGGAGCCGGCGTGGAAAGCATCTGAAGGGCCCAGTCTCCCTACAGACCTGCCTGTGACTGATGGGTCCGGTGGGAGGGAGGGAAGGAGAGAGGGAGGGGTAGAGAGGGGAGAGGGAGAGAAAAGGGGAGAGGGAGAACATTGATCATTACTCCATTGTCAAAAAGGTGGGATAGGTGGGTAGATAGTGGACAGAGAGAGTAAGAGGGAGGGGGAGAGGTGGGAGGTAGGAGAGAGGAATAGAGGAAGAGAGAGGGATAGAGGGAGGGAAGGAGGGAGAGATGGGGAGAGGGAGGGAAAGAGGGAGGAGGAGGGATGAGTGAGAGGTGGGAGGGAGAGAGGAATGGAGGGAGAGGGAGGGAGGAATAGAGGGAAAGAGGGGGGAGAGATAGTGAGGGAGATAGGAATGGAGAGAGAGAGGAAGGGAGGGAGGGAGAGAGAGGGGGAGAGAGTGAAGGGAATGAGAGAGAGGGATGGAGAAACAGGGAGGGAGAGAAAGAGAGATGAATGGAGAAAGAGGGAGGTGGGGTGGAGAAAGAAAGAGAGCGGTAGTATACAGTAGGTGGATAGAGAGTGGACAGATAGCCACTATTAATTCAATTCATTTCAAGAAGATTTATCGGCATGGAAAGTGTAGGAACGTACATTACTCTACTAGCTCACTATCCTAGTCCCACAGCCCACAGCCTTGGGCTATTCTAAGCTGTGCTGAGTTGAAACCCAGTGGAAACTGTCTACATGCTGATACTGTATCTTCCACATGCTAGCCCTGGTTTCCATGTGATGCTAGCCCTGGTTTCCACGATGCTAGCCCTGGTTTACACGATGCTAGCCCTGGTTTCCACGATGCTAGCCCTGGTTTCCACGATGCTAGCCCTGGTTTCCACGATGCTAGCCCTGGTTTCCACGATGCTAGCCCTGGTTTCCACAATGCTAGCCCTGGTTTCCCCATGCTAGCCCTGGTTTCCCCATGCTAGCCCTGGTTTCCCCATGCGAGCCCTGGTTACCCCATGCTAGCGCTGGTTTCCCCATGCGAGCCCTGGTTACCCCATGCTAGCCCTGGTTTCGCCATGCTAGCCCTGGTTTCGCCATGCTAGCCCTGGTTTCGCCATGCTAGCCCTGAAACAGTTGCTTTCTCAAGGTCTGCTGGGAATGACCTTTAACCCTGAGCTCTGGACACTGCGTCTGAACCCTCCGGTTACAAGCTTGATGTAGTCATAGCGTGCTAGGAATATGTGGCCAAATACTAAACTTTTGACTACTTTAATACACATCTAAGTGAATTTGTACCAATACGTTTGGTCCCCTAAAATGGGGGGACTACAGTATGTATTAAAAGTGCTGCAATATTTAAACGGTTCACCCAATATGGATGATACCCTCAAATTAAAGCTGACATTCTGCACTTTAACAACAACATAATGGTCACTGTCCCGATACTTTAAGAGCTCACGGTATATATTCTCTCTCTCTCTCTGTACCGCCAGGGTGTATAGACAATGTGAGCAGTGTTTTCTCCCAGCTTCTCAGCAGCATATGTCTCAGGCTTTATACCTGCAGAGACGGCATGCCTCCGAAGTTGGAAGACATGAGTCACCGCTATACATAGCATGGCTGCATGGGAGACTAAGCGGGGGGGGGAAGGAGAGAGAGAGAGAGAGAGAGAGAGAGAGAGAGAGAGAGAGAGAGAGAGAGAGAGAGAGAGAGAGAGAGAGAGAGAGAGAGAGAGAGAGAGAGAGAGAGAGAGAGAGAGAGAGAGAGAGAGAGAGAGAGAGAGAGAGAGAGAGAGAGAGAGAGAGAGAGAGAGAGAAAGAGAGAAAAGGGGGACAGAAAGTAAGCAAGCAAATGAAAAGACCTACAGAAAGAGGGAAACATTTTGTATAAATGGATAGGAAAGATAGACAGGGAAACAGAGAGAGAGTCAGTGGACAAATCGAACAGAGAGTTGCCTGTGTATCCAGGCAGGGCCAGGGTTAGATTAGGCAGAGCTGGGCCAGGGCCAGGCCAGGGTTAGATTAGGCAGAGCTGGGCTAGGGCCTAGCCAGGGTTAGATTAGGCAGAGCTGGGCTAGGGCCAGGCCAGGGTTAGATCAGGCAGAGCTGGGCTAGGGCCAGGCCAGGGTTAGATTAGGCAGAGCTGAGCTAGGGCCAGGGTTAGATTAGGCATAGCAGGGCCAGGCCAGGGTTAGATTAGGCATAGCAGGGCCAGGCCAGGGTTAAATTAGGCAGAGCAGGGCCAGGCCAGGGTTAGATTAGGCAGAGCAGGGCCAGGCCAGGGTAGAGTGTGCAGTGTGTCTATGGGGTAAACAGGGTCATCTCTTAGCTGTGTACTCTGCCTCTGAGGCTGTTGAACACAGAGAGGTATTTCCTGCCTCCTCCGCTGAAGCATGATCTACTGCTCTGTGGCATGTGGAATGGGAGCCGTCTCCACGGCAACGGAAAGCCCTCCCTGCCGCCGGAGCGAGAGAGAGACCCAAAAGGGGGAGGGAGAAAGCAGAGGGGGATGTTGACCCAGAAAGACCAAGCAGTAGCACACACATTGACACACACAAAGATAGTCGTGTGCACACTTTCACACACACACATACACACACACACACACACACACACAGCGAGTGATCAAGATTACAATGGAGATAGTTTGCAGACAGGCAGGGACTTACTTATAAGGATAACAGGAGCAGCCCTAAAGATATCAGGGTCGGCCCCACAACCAGAGTCAATAGGATTAACATGGATAATGGATGCGGGCTAACAGTCAGGGGCTAACAGACAAAACCCTATAGGTACAGTACAACAGAGACACTCTTTTACGGTACATAATGCATGTATATTGCACATAGGCCTACTTATTCATAAAATGGCAGACGACAGCTACTGTGATGATAGGGCCAAATGTGTGAGTTCACATGCTTTAAAAAGAAAGAAAAAAGAAGAAGTCGCAGACAAAAGCAAATGGTGGTCATCATTTCTGAAAAGCACACTGACCCCAGAGATCCAGAGAGAGACGTGGATGACAGCTATTTCACTGAGCTGAACTGGGGCGTCTGTCCGTGAGCCGAGCTGAGCAGCCAGCCTCAAATGACTGGAGCCCTGGCTCACACACTTCCTCTTTCCCTCTACCGTTACCTCTGTGTCTTTCTCTCTACCCCTCTTTATTTAAACACCTATCGCTGTCTCTCTCTCTCTCTCTGTTTTCTCTCTCTCTTTCTCTTTTCCTCTCTCCCACTCCCCTCTCTCTCCCTTTCGCTCTCTCTATCTCTTCCTCTCTCCCTCCATCGATCCTCTCACTAAAGAAAGCCAGTGCTGTGTAAGTTAGGCAGAACAGAACACAGTGTACTAGCCATGCTTCCCAGAAACACACACACACAATATCCCCCATCCCCCACCCCCTTGACAAGGTCTAGGTGTTGGATTAAATACGTTTTCTTTTTGACAACCAAATCTCTATTTTTGATGTAAATGGCATGTTGTAGACACCTTTTTTTTTGTGATTTCACATTTTTGAGAAACTTACCCCAAACGGCAAACTTCCTGAAAAATCATGAACAAAGGCTCCAAAAACCCCCCAAATACATCCTTTTAGAAACAACACAGCTCTCAGTATAGTGGTGCAGGTCTGTTAGTGATTGTGTCATCCCGAATTGTGTCATCCCGAATTTCATATTTCATTTTGATGCGACTCGAGCGATACCTCGTCGTCCATTCTACAGGTAAATGCCATAACAAAAGAAACACTTGAGTAAATGAGGGATACAAAGTGTATTGAAAGCATGGCTGCTTCCAAACAGGAAGTTCCAGACACTTGTAGAATCTATGCCGAGGTGCATTGAAGCTGTTCCGGGTCGTGGCGGCCCAACACCCTATTAAGACTCTATGTTGGTGTTTTGGTAGTTACCTGTAGCAGCAGGCTACACATATAACGGAACAGCTGGGTAGGGGAAATGGCTCGAGTTGCGCAAAATGGTATATAACATTGCGGATAATGTTCCGAATGACACAATTTCACGTGTACAACATTTAAAAAGACACGCATCACTATACTGGGAGCTTTGCCGTTTCCAAAAGGACATATTTGTGTGTTTTTGGAGCCTTTGCTCATGTTTTTGCAGGGCCCCCATACTACACAATGAGGATGAGGAAGGGATTTGCTATTTGGGGTAAGGTTCTCAAGAACAAGAGAAATCACAATAAAGGTGTCTGGAGCAATTTCCATCAAAAGTAGTGATTGGTTGTAAAAAAAGAAAACGTCTCCTTTAAGGTCACTACAATGCCTTATGATGCAGACATGATTTATTATTGTATTTCCCTGACGTCTCCTTGAGATCTTAACAATTAGACTGCTTTATGTTGTGTTCTGTGTGTATATGTGTACCCTATATATGTATATGTATTTGTGTGCATTTCTGTGTGTGTTTTATGCTGTTTTGTGGTGTGAATTTGTTAGTATGTATCTCTATGTAAGTCCTTATGTCTGTTCCTCTCTCTGTAGTTCCTCAAGGCGTGATCCAAAATGGGGCCCGCATCAGGAGCCAGGGTCTGTTTCCTGTCATCCGACCCCTACCCATATGCTCCGTGGGAAGCAGGACCACTGCGATAAGGTCAGTGAAACTGTCAATGATCACTCGGCTGGTTATGACGATGAATTTGACCTGGATAATACACACACCTCGACACCAAACTATATTTTTCCACCATTTACATAATCGTACGTCAATTTGTTCATTGTACTCAAAACTGGACACGTCACACAAAGGTGTAGTACAGTGCCTCATGCTCCTATTGAGTTCAGACGCAGGCTTGCATCCTAAATGGCACCCTATTCTCTACATAGTGCACGACTACCCTATGGGCCCTGGTCAAAAGTAGGGCACTATGTAGGGAAAAGGGTGCCATTTGGGAGTCATGGCCCAATCAGGTGTGTTTATACAGCCTTCACAATGGTTTATTCCTGTGAAGAGCCTTGTGATTCAGAGAAGATTTAGGAACAGGCCTGGACCTGCTCATCCATCATGGTAGCATGGGAGTATGAAGGGACACACACACACACACACACACACACACACACACACACACACACACACCACACACCACACCACACACACACACACACACACACACACACACACACACACACACACACACACACACACACACACACACCACACACATGCCATGTCATGAATTAAACATCCCCACAGGCAAGGCAGCAGCTCACATAAGGTATGCACTGAATATTTGATCATATAAAAGTCCTTCCCATGAGAGAGTAATATGCCAACAGACTGTCCTGCTAAAAGAAAACAACGTTTGATCCAAGGGAGGGTGTGGCGTGGGCGGACAGCAGGACTATTTTGGATTTATAGGATGGCGTGGTGCTCTGATCCGCTTTTATGGTATATCAAATGTACTATTGTGACGACACAGTAACTATACAAATATGTGTTTGAAAAATGTCAACCCAAATGTGACTACTTATCAAAGGTATGAGTTTACAAATGCAGTAGCCGCGTGTCTGATGATACTATGGTGCAGCCAAAAGCCTGGCGCACAGGGCTAGACATGTACTACAGTCTGTAGAAACAGTAGACAAGTGTGATATATGTCAACAGTGACTGTAGCCTGTCCCTTTTGTGAACTGTATGGGCTCTGGTCAAAAGTAGTGCACTGTATAGGGAACAGGGTGCCATTTGGGACGCGAACTAAATGTAGTCTGTTCACATTAAGACTAACTGTAGCCTTCTGATCTCCTCTGTGTCTCTCCAGGTCAGCTCTGGGGGATTACCTGACCCAAGGCAACATCGGCCACCCCTGTGACTCTCCCTCCCCCCCTCCCAGCGACGACCTCCAGGAGGACCACAACTACAGCACCGCCAAATCCCCCAGCATGCCCTGCTCTTCCCAGGGGCCCTCCACGTTAGACGATGACGATGACATCATCGCGGTGGAGGTCGGCGTCCACCGAGAGGTCAAATCGGAACCTCAAGAAGTCCCGCTGGACTCTGCCTCTGTCTCCTTCCTCTCCCAGCATGCCCGGCGACGGGGCCTGCCCTGGACGAAAAACCGTCTACGGGCCCTGGGCGACACGCTGCCGCTGAAAAAGCGCCGTTCAGCAGCAGCAGCGGTGGAGAAGCCACCGTCGGAGAGCGATGACGAGGAGATGAAGGAGGCGGCGGGGTCGTTGCTTCACTTGGCGGGCGTCAGGGCGTGTCTCAACAACATCACTAACCGCGCCGCCAAGGCTGCTCAGAAGGAGAAAGAGCAGAAAGAGGCCCTAAGGAACTAACTAAGGCCTACACATCTGGTCTACACACCAACCACCAAGACCTAGAAACTAATAGCTAAAACACACTGCAAAGACCAACGTTGAAAAGCAGCGGGTGTCCGCAGAGTGTTGCAGGGTGTGTTAACCAACACTTGCTGGGTGTGGACGAACGGTGGAGATTCAACATGTAGAATTGTCGGGAATGAACAGAAAACGACAGCAGATATTCTGGTCAGAGGCGATAGGCTGGTCACCCGCTGCTTTTAACAGTTGGTTCTCACGGTGTATTTTGTCTCTAATGCCTGATTCCCACTATAGGGCCGACCCTAACTGTAGCCTATACTGTGCTGGCTCGGATATATTCTTTTCAGATTTTGCTTTCCAGCATGGTTCCAGCAGCAATTATGGTGGATGCGTAACCAGGCCAGCCCAGTACAGCTCGGTTTGGCAGTAGTGTGAAAAGGGTATATGGCCAGGCCTGAGCGCAGAGAGACCTACAGTAGGACTACACACCAGGTCTACACACCGACCAACCAACCACCAACAGGCCAAGAGATAACGTTATTAAGCATTAGTCTCAATAGACACTACTCCATCTCTCTCTCTCTCTTTAACCTTTAACCTCTATCTCTCCTCCAGGGGCATTAGGAGAATCCTACTTATTTATGGCAATATCAAAAATCTGTTTTTACTATACGTTTCCTGTATGTTTCAACACTAACTCTGATGGGTAATTGATTCTCACGTGTCTCTGTTGATGTTTTTATGTTGTGTAAAGGGGATGCAAGCCATAGAAAAACACATTTTTTTGTCACTAATTAGGGAAATACATGCTAAAAAAAATAGAACCATTGAGGAGAATAGCTGAGCGTTTTGTGTCATCTGTAACTTGTCAGAAGTGTATCTGTGAATTTGTAGCAATCTTCCAGTAATGTAAGCCAGGAAGTTGAGCCAATGATACTAACAGATTGAAAACTGTTCAAACTTGCTGCTCACACACGTCATCCTACGCCCATGAGCACAACATGTAAGACTGTGCCAAAGACGAGCGACCGGGTTGCTTCAATGTAGCCAATCTGACAGCTTACAAAGACAAACATAAAAGGCATAGCAAAAGACAGAGATCAGAAGACCTGTAGAGAAGAGATAGGAGAACACCATAAATGTCTCAATAATTGTAAAATCCATTCTTAAAGAATCATGCTCTTATTTCTATTCATTACGGTGATTTCTATCACCAATAGTAAAAGCATCATTGAGAATGGGCATGATTCCTTTAAGATCACTCCTTAGTATTTAAGCATAGTTAGAACTATACTGTTAATCTACTGTTCAGTTTTTGGTGCCATGGTGATGACTTAGTGCTGGGTCAGAGGCAATATACTGCATCTCATCTATCTTGTTCTTGTTTCTCAGCTGCGTTTGAAATGTCCTCCTATTCCCTTTTTAGTGCACTATTTTTGACCAGAACCTCATGGATCTGGCCAAAAGTAGTGTGTTATGGGTTGATGGGCTCTGGACAAAAGGAGAGCACTATATTGGGAATAGGGTGCAATCTCAGACATACAGTAGCCTAGACGTCCCTGAAACTCTTCCAGTATTCCTCTTCGACAAACGTGAACACCGGTTTAAATATAACCCATGCTACGACACCTGCCTATCATTTTTACAGACTCAGAAAACTATATACATAAACTGTGGATTCGTTGTTGTTTCTTGCAATTCTGTTCGTATTGTTTCCCCTTCTTCCTCTACCCTCATAAAAGTATAAGCAATTTGTCCAGTCTGGACAACTCTGTAAAAAGGTTAGAAAATATTTTATTTTTCCTTTCTTAATTGAAGCAATTTGACCTGCAGGACTTTCTCAGTTATATTGCATGGGTGCTTGTAAATAAGATGCAAAAGTAAATCTTTTTTTATTCAAAGATCATGTAAGATAAACAATGTATTTAGCATGAAGCATGACTTATTTTCATATAAACTTAGATCCTAGAAGAGAAAACAAAGGTTTTGCCACCAATTCTTATACACTCAATTTTATTTAATTTTATTTCGATTTAAAAAAAAAAAATGTATTGATATTGTATTTCTTCAGATGAGCGGGCTTTTAATGACATATCTTCTTCAGGGAGACATTTTATGGGGAAATCACTCTGCAATTATGAGGCCCGGCTACTCTGGGCTTTAAGTACAACAGACCTGGGTTCAAAAACGATTTGAAATTATTTCAAATAATTGAATATGTGCTTAATTGAGCTTGCCTGTTGCAATGCAACCAATAGTAAAGTCCCAAAAGTGCAAACCCCGCCCACCTGGCACCCCAGCCAGGCTAAAGCAAACTGTAAAATGATTTGAAAGCTTTCAAGTGGTATTTGAACCCAGTCTGTTAGCTCTACGGCTAGATGGATCAACTGAAAAGCCTCTACTATGGCCTTCAGTCTTCTTCTGCCTCTTAAACAATAAATGTGTCAGTGTTCTAGTGTTGTTCAGAATATATCAATAGTGTGTGTGAGTGTGTGTGTGTCCAACAACCATACACCCTTTAACATTGTGCCTGCCCTCCAGACTTAATTGTATTCCGATGTCTTTAGCTGACATGTTTTCATATTGAACAGCACATATTTCTTTATTTCTGAAAGTGTTTTCTCTCATTTTGTTCTGTAAATGTGTTACCATTGGGTCCTAGTTTTCTCCTCCCTGGCAGACACTTCCCTGTAAATGGAAGGAGCATTATGGACCTGTTTGACATGGAATTTAGAATTTGTCAGAATGTTCCACCGTTTTAACTGGCTCCAACTAGCACAGCCAAACCTTTTGTTGAAAGTTACCATAAACTGACTGAGGATGTATGTACATAGAGTGGAGTTACTGTACATGATGAACACGTTTCTGTACAAACAGCAGAGGTAATTAGGGGTTAGAAAGAGGTTGTGTGCAGACAGTAGGGAGAGGCAGAGTCAGAGAGAGCCAGACTCTGGTTCGGGTTTATGGGAAAGACTGAGAGTGACTGACAGCTAGACTGGGAGTTAGACAAGCAAATGACAGCAGAGTTCCATTGTCATAGTATTCTATCAACTTTGATACGGAACACTGACTATTCTATTGAATTCAATGTGTTTCTTCTATCAATGTTGACATGAAATAGACTCACTCCCCGTATACCTCACTGCCATCTCCACTTCCTCTCTTGACACTAGAGAAGTGTTATTGTGTTACAGGTCAAGCCCTCTGTGTTATTTGCAGTAGGAAGTCAGTGAACTGGTGACTAATAGTAGAGTCTGCCGTGGCAAGTCAAGGAGAATGTGTTGCTTAAGTAACCACCATCTCCTCCAGTGACTCACATGGTGACTGTCCCAAATGGCACTACTTTTGACCAGAGCTAATAGGGCTCTGTTCAAAAGTTGTGCACTATATAGGGAATAGGATGCCATTTCGGACACTTCCAGTGACATGCAGGGAAGGAAGGTGAAGTTATGACCATATAAGGGTCTGCTTGACAAATGGAACGATCCCGGGAAATAGGACTGAGTCATTTAATGCAAAGGGAAGAAAAATAAGAAACTCTATCACTGCCTGAAAAGCCCTCCAATGAGAAACAAATGTGTGTATTTTATTTGAACTAAAACCTGCCAAACTAAACCGTGCTCAAAGTGTTCATCCCAAATGGCAACTCATTCCCTATATAGTGCACTTTTCTTTCAAAGGTAGTGCATTACAAAGAGAATAGGCTGCCATTTGGGAGTTGCCCAAGGCAAGCCTGCCAGCCAGTCCGCCATTTTGTTTTCTATTAACGTTTTTTTTGTTGTGTTTGTTTACTCTGACAAGACGTTACAATACTGCCACGTTAATGACTATTTGAGA
Organism: Oncorhynchus tshawytscha; assembly: GCF_018296145.1. Taxonomy (NCBI): domain Eukaryota; kingdom Metazoa; phylum Chordata; class Actinopteri; order Salmoniformes; family Salmonidae; genus Oncorhynchus; species Oncorhynchus tshawytscha. Next base: position 30,438,710 of record NC_056433.1, on the reverse strand, counting down.
AGGGTCGGAAAGCCATAGAATAGAGATGTCAAACGCAAACAACTATGTTGCTCTATGAGAAGAATCGATGTAATGCAGAGTGCACCCAGCTTGGTTGGTTTTCCAATGAATGTTTGATTATTTCCTTGTTGTGCAATCACATTGCCAAAGAACGATTTCAAACGATTTCAGCGATTTCATTCATGTAAATATCACGTTGTCCAATACCGTGGCAAAAAAAAAGTAGAAATGTTGTTTTTTTCTTTTCAATTTTTCTGAAACCTTCAATAATGTTTATGTGGTGTATTGTCTTCCAGTTGCAATGATTAAAGTTGACCTGAACTCAACTCCTGTGCTTGAAAGAGACCATGTCATAATTACATTCAATTGAATTGAATTGGGTAAAAAACATTACCACGTTGTATTCCCAGAGGACAGCGCTTAAAAAGTAGTAATTAAAGCACTTGGCCCTCGCTAGTAAAAACAAGTAAAACATCTAATGGTTAGAAGACAAGACAAAGATTACAAAACAACAACATTACATTCATATTAGTGAAGAAAACTGCCACCATCCATTGCACCTCATCCCTAATCTTAAAAATATAACCAAACCAACAGTAGCAATAAGCATGTAATATCCATGTTATTCACATCAACTCAAATCAGCCCACACAGACCAACTAAAAACGAAACATATTCTCTGTTACAGAAGTGCGTCAGAAAAGCAAGCAAATGCTTCAAAGCTCGGTTGAACCCTTCACATAAGTAAATTGCTCATTAGGTTATTGAGACCAGTGCCTGTGATTGGCTCTGAAGACCGGCCCCTGTTATTGACCTCATATGTTCACATTAACAAGGCTCAGAACATAGCAAGACTTTTTTCAACCTGTTACTTAACTATTCATTCACTTCCTGTAATCATTAAAGTCCAATACTTTTGATTAAGTGTCAGTTGATTAAGGGCTATAGCTCCTTCTTGTCACTCAGTCAATCTGATGGTTGCCATGATGGAGCCATGTGGCAGAGGGAAGGAAGGCCATTCATAATTAAAGCCAAAGACTACAGGCTTTAATCACCAGCCACTGCCTCCCCGCGCAGCACAGCGCAGCACAGCACAGCGGCCACATATCCCTCCACCATGCGCTACAACTGCATGGAGCCAGTCTCTGTTGCTATGCAACTGCAGCAAAGAAAGTGCAAGTATATTTCTGTACATCTTTAAGGGGCATCTTTCCACTGACCCAGTTGCCTGAGGCAAAACAAAAAGTGTCTTAACACGCCATTATGTCTGTCTGCTATGTTTCAGTTCTTTTGGAAGTTGTCCGTCACCACTTTCACAAGGGCCGTTTTTGAAATGTCAGTTCATCTTCAAGACTTTGCCTGTGTAACGTGACATGTATGAGCAGTACATATTAAAAGTAATATCCACAAATGTGAGGGCTCTTTACCCACCGAAACGGATGAATTAAATGAATACATGGTATTCGGGGGCCAGTCTTGTAGGAGAGGAGAATATGTGTGCAGTGGGAGGTGGAGTGAGTCAGACACAGAAGGTTCAATTCAAACCAAACTGTATTGTCACATCCGCTGATTACAACAGGTGTAGACTTTACATTGAAATGCTGACTTATGAGCCTTTTCCCAACAACGCAGAGTTAAAAAGTAAGTCCAAATAAAAAATAGAAAATAGTAACACGATAAATAACATTAACGAGGCTTATGTAAAAGGAGCACCGGTAACGAGTCAATGTGCAGGTGTACAAGGTAGTTGAGGTATTTACAGTATCTACATGTAGGTATGGGTAAAAGTGACTAGGCAATCAGGATAGATAATAAAACATAATAGCAGTAGCGTATGTGTGAAAGTCAAATCAAATCAAAATGTATTTGTCACATGCGCCAAATACAACAGGTGTAGTAGACCTTACGGTGAAAAGCTTACTTACAAGCCCTTAACCAACAATGCGGTTTTAAGAAAAATGCAAATAGTAGCTATTCAGGAGTCTTATGGCTTGAGGGTAGAAGCTGTTGAAAAGCCTTTTGGACCTAGACTTGGTGCTCCGGTACCGCTTGCCGTGCGGTAGCAGAGAGAACAGTCTATGGCTTGGGAAGGAAAGTGTGTGTATGTTTGTGTTTGTGGCGTCAATAGGCATGTGTGGTTTGTGAGCCTATGTAATGTAATGTGTGTGTGTGTGTGTGTGTGTGTGTTGGAGTGTCAGTGTAAGTAGTTGTGAGTGTGTGGGTATCGTCCAATGAGTGTGCATAGAGGCAGTGTAAGTGAGTAAGTGCAACAAAGGATCAATACTAACACTAATAGTCCGGGTGGCCTTTTGAACAACTGTTCAGCAGTCTTATGGTTTGGGGGTAGAAGCTGTTCAGGTGCCTTTTGGTCCCAGACTTGGCGCACCGGTAATGCTTGCCGTGCCTTTCCAGAGTGAACAGTCTATGGCTTGGGTGGCTGAGGTCTTTGACAATTTTCCGGCCTTCTGACACCGCCTGGTATAGAGGTCCTGGGTGGCAGGGAGCTCGGCCCAAGTGATTTACTGGGCTGTCCGCACCACCCTCTGAAGGACAGGCTCATGGTAATGGCTGGAACAGAATTGGTGGAATGGTATAAAATATGATGCATTCCAATTGCTCCGTTCCAGCCATTATTATGAGCCCGTCCTCTCTCAGCAGCCTCCTGTGGAGTCAGGGTGCAGTATAAGTAATATAACTGCATTATGCTGCAAAAACTGCACCCAGAACAACGCATCGTTTTCACTGCGTCCAAAATACCACCGTTGACTGCAGTTACTGCACTTTTACTGCACTTTTACCACCGTTTACTGGCGTTTCTTTTTTTGTTCAGAGTTCTGCTCTTCATGGTCCAGATCATCCAGATTTACTAAATGTCAATTGAGACAGGTTTCCATGGAGACTGTAGAAAGTAGAGTTAAGGCTCTTTGTTAGCCTGCATTCATTCCATGGCGTTATGCTTTTGGAGAATTTTCCCCCCTAGAAGAGCAGGGGTTATTGTTATATGCCAGGGGTGGGAAAACTATGCCCCGCAAGCCAGATCCGGCCTGCAAACCCCTTCAATCTGGCCCGTGGGAGGTTTGAGCCAGCCTGCGGCAGTTTTTTGGGGGGAAATTATTATTTGGGGATAATTAAACACTCCAGGTCAATCTTGAACATCTACATAAAAAGTATGTAGAAAAAAGGATGTAGAAATGATGAAGGACCTATATATTTTAACTTCCCTTTATCTGGCCTGCAAATAGATTTTGATAAATTAAATCTAATCTGTGCCGCCCTCCATTGAATTTCAAAATCCCGATGTGGCCCTTTACACAAAACATTTGTCCACCCCTGTTATAGGCTGTACGAAACAATGGACAAATCTTTCCTGAAGTGGACATAAATTTGCCATTTTGACTTAAAATGCACATCTTTTATGATAAAGTATCTTCTCATATTGCTTAAATTGATTGGGATGTGGGTCATTATAGGGATTGGAAACTGATCCTCTGTTTTTGTTGTGGTGTGTGATCACTCTCTAGTGGTGTAATGGGGTTACTACATCCAGTGGCTCCTGAATCTGTCACTCGACTCCACTTGGGCAGAGACGAAGAGGCAAAGCGAAAAGCCAACTGGCTGACGATACTACACGGTAGTCAGATTCCGATATCGATCAATTTGATATAATCATTTTCCAAAGCATCTGATCTGTTTCTTAACATGAATAAATGCCAACTCATGGCTGTCAAAGATTGTGTGACACCCTCATATTCAGTGGCGACCAGTCTTTCAGGGCAGGTGTGGCTCGTTTAGCAAAAAAAAAATTGGCATTAATATGTGTCACATATCAGTTTGCAAACAATGTAAATAAAATAATAATAATAATTGAGTTAATAAAGCCGGAAAAAAACATGGTCTCTTTTTTCTTTCTTGAGTAAGGCAGCTCCAAAATGCAGGTGTTTCAGCCTAGCTCAGTGCTTTCTGTGGTGGTGGTGGGGCAGCCAGCGGAAAATACAGAGTTTAGGGGTTGGTAATGTTCTTTAGTTGCGTCGTGATTGGCTCAGTGTTCTGTCACTCATGTGGTCACTGCAAAATCTACGGAAGGGCTCGAAAATTCAAGCCGCTTGAGTGCTGCTATGGATTTACATTAGAAGTGCCCATCCAAGAAGACTCAAGATCTTTGGCTACAGATAAAATTATGTAAAATCACGTTATATCTACTGTAGCTTTGATTGGACTGTCATATCATACTTTCAAAATCTTAGCTAGCGTATATAGACAAGGAGTCGTCATCATGAATCAATCTACTGGCAAATACTTTTTAATCCTTATCATATGAAGATAAATTATATATAAAACGTATCAGTGCTCATCGGCCATTGGACATAAACATTACACAAGTTGGAAATCCCAAATTCAACAATGAGTGGTTTGGAAGGAATCAGTGGCAAACTGCAAGTATTGCAAAATAATCACTAGCCTGCTATTCAGTGGAGTGGGTTTGTGGTCCAAGTCTGGGTTTAAGGGTATTTTTTTCCAAGCTTATAAGGATAAACATTCAACACCATGGGCCAGAAAAGGTTGAATACATTGGCCATGCTGTCAATCCAGCATGACTTCTGCTGAGTTCAAGACAACTGGGAACTCTGAAGAAAAACAAGCTCCGACTAAGAAAATGTGTTTTGAATGGTCATCCAACTCGGAATTCCAAGTCGAAAAATCGGGCCTCTTTCTAGAGTTCCAACCTGAAGATCAATGACGTCATGATTCCCAGTTGTCTTGAAAGCACCATACATCCAGAGAATACCAGATTTTGATGACAAAGTTTGATGACAAAATTTACACACAAGAAGGACCGCTGTGCCACCTTCCTGTTCAAGTGAGCAAAGCACAACAAGGTGAGTCCAAAAATGTCTTGTATGCTGCTGTATAAATTATGTAATATGCCAGGAAGATATGTATACTGTTGCTAAAAAAGTAATACTATGTGTTTTTTTGTGTAGCCCATGTGCCTCACCCTAATAATTTGGTCCCTTTCCCCCTAATAACTTAGTGCACATGCAGCCTACAGCCTGTTTTAGAGAAATGTAGTCATCGAATATTGAGATTTCACTGTCTACTTATATGGCCCCTTTATTTATCCTACGGTTTGGACTTGGTGTACAGGGAGAATACTGTAAGAACGGCCCATGTTCAGAATTTTGTCAGTGTACATTTCAAAAGTGCTGAACAAATAGTTATATTGACTACATCCATCCTAGCTCGCTCATTAATGTCTTAATCGAAATCATTAGTGTTGTGTAGTGGATTTTCTGGAAAACATCTAAAAAATGTTCTTGTAGTTTTTGCCACTAAGATTTACATGCTAAGATCGCCACTGCTCATACTATGGGATTCCAGTGAAAGAATACACTTTGTTGTTGTTATTTTAGAACATATTTAGGCGTAACCATTACAAAGGATCAGAAGTCTAGAGGCTTCCTAAATTTGAACCCTGTTATAGAAAACAAACAGAAGAACCTAATTCAATGTCTGCAGTGGGACATTGTAAGAAGAGTCATAATAATCTCTAGACTAACAGATGCTGCTTTGTCTTTAAATCTTGACCTTAAAATAAGAGATGGTTCAGATGCTTTTCAACATTCTGTGGAGAAACCGTACCCATTACATTAGGAAAACTGTAGTAATGAGCATGGTGGGCTTAATTTGCAGGACTTTTTTAATAATAATTAAAACAAAATATTAATTTTCAATAATACTTTTAAGATCAATTGGATAAAACAATACCTACGAAGACCCACTTCTATGTGGAACTTATTCCTCATCATGTCTTGTCTACTTTTGGTGGCCTTCATGTTGGTTTGCAATTATAATATTGACAAAGTTTCAGTGAGGTTTTCTTGTCATTGTCCTTAATTTAAAAGTATAATTTCTCCCCACACAGATATTATATTATTAGAATTGGGACATATTGTATAAAAATACACCTTTGTTTTTAGAATATTGGTTCCAAAATAATATCCTATTGGTGATCCAACTTAATTAGGAGGAATTCTTATCACGTTACAAGATCCCTGTAACACATAATGCTTTTGCAATTGTTTTTAATACCATTCCCTCAGGTGTTGATTTATTATTCAGGGAGGCGTCAAGCAAAACCTGACCCTGACTTACCTTGTGTATTGGAAAAAAAGTTTGGATGTTGCCTCACACATTCCTACTTATTTATTTTTTAAATTAAGGAAGTTTTATCTTTTCATTATTCATTATCCTGCCAACCACAATATGAAGAAGTGTAAAAAAGATCAACTCAAACTGTACCTTTTGTAAGGACCACCCACAAACAGTTTTACATCTTTTTAAGCATTGTATTCATGTAAATAATCTGTTTCAAGACATCATTAGATTTATAATTGATCATATTTATGAAGATGTAGTGCTTGGATTATTTTCCTAAAATAGAAATGATTTTAAACAATTGTATGTTTTTACAGTAATTTCATTATTCTTCTGGCCAAATTTCATATTCACAAATGCAATTTTACAAACAAAACACCCATTTTTCTTACCTTAGGAAAGGACATTTAACAATATTTTAAGACAATTAAATACTCTACTAACAAAAATGCTGTTAGAATAATAAATGTGTGTATATCCCTTAAGTGCTTTGGGTTATTTTTATTTTTTTAAATGCTCAGAAAACTTTAGGGGCCAAATAAAACCAGCCGTGGGCCAAATTCAGCCGCCAGGTAGGGAGCCCTGCCCTAGCCCAACTGTCTTATACATATGTGTGTTCTCATGTACCTTTTGTATTGATTTATTTTTGTTAATAAAAAATCTAATTAAAAAAAATATATATATACACATTCAGTACATTCGCAAAGTATTCAGACCCCTTGACTTTTTCCACAGTGTGTTACGTCACAGTTTTGTCCCAGCCCCAGCTAACACACCTGACTCCAATAATCACCTAATCATGATCTTCAGTTTAGAATGACATTTGATTCATCAGCTGTGTTCTAGGGATGGAGAAAAAGTGTGACAACCAATCAGGCCCTCGAAGACTGGAGTTGTCCACCCCTGCGTTATGGGACTCCCAATCACGGCCAGTTGTGATAAAGCCTGGATTCGAACCAGGGTGTTCATAGTGACGCCTCTAGCACTGAGACGGAGTGCCTGAGACCGCTGCACCACTCGGGAGCCCGGTGGTCTCCCATGATTTGGAAAGTCACACACCTGTCTATATAAGGTACCACAGAGCAAAAACCAAGCCATCAGATCAAAGGAATTGTCCGTAGAGCTCTGAGACAGGATTGTGTCGAGGCACAGATCTGGGGAAGGGTACCAAAACATTTCTGCAACATTAAAGTTTTCCAAGAACACAGTGGCCTCCATCATTCTTAAATGAAGAAGTTTGGAACCACCAAGACTCTTCCTAGAGCTGACCGTCCAGCCAAACTGAACAATCGGGGGATGAAAGGCCTTACCAGGGAGGTGACCAAGAACCTGATGGTCACACTGACAGAGCTCCAGAGTTCCTCTGTGGAGATGGGAGAACCGTCCAGAAGGACAACCATTTATGCAGCACTCCACCAATCAGGCCTTTATGGCAGCGTGGCCAGATGCAAGCCACTCCTCAGTAAAAGGCACAGCCCGCTTGGAGTTTACCAAAAGGCACCTAAAGTCGTCTCAGATCATGAGTAAAAAAATGTTCTGGTCTGATGAAACAAAGATTGAACTATTTGGCCTGAATGCCAAGCATCACGTCTGGAAGAAACCTGGCACCATCCCTACAGTGGCAACATCATGCTGTGGGGTGGTTTTTCAGCAGCAGGGACTAGGAGACTAGTCAGGATCGAGGCAAAGATGAACAGAGCAAAGTACAGAGAGATCCTTAATGAAAACCTGCTCCAGAGCGCTCAGGACCTCAGACTGGGGTGCAGGTTCACCTTCCAACAGGACAATGACCCAAAGCACACAGCCAAGACAACATAGGAGTGGCTTCGGGACAAGTCCTCTGAATGTCCTTGAGTGGCCCAGCCAGAGCCTGGACTTAAACACGATCGAACATCTCTGGGGAGACCTGAAAACAGCTGTGCAGCGACGCTCTCCATCCATCCTGACAGAGCTTGAGAGGATCTGCAGAGAATAATGGGAGAAACTCCCCAAATACAGGTGTGCCAAGCTTGTAGCGTCATACCCAAGAAGACTCGAGATTGTAAACGCTGCCAAAGATGCTTCAAAAAAGTACTGAGTAAAGGGTCTGAATACTTATGTAAATGTTTTTTCTTTGTCATTATGGGATACTGTGTGTATATTGAAAAGGAAAAAATTATTTAATCCATTTTAGAATAAAATTTTAACGTAACAAAATGTGGAAAAAGTCAAGGGGTCTGAATACTTTCCTGAATGCACTGTATATATTTTTCTGAAAAATAAAGAAGAGGCGACAGGGATAACTGTGCACAAAATCTGTCTCCTCCATCATGTGGTGTTTTTGGGTGGTTTTTTTACTCACCAAGCAAGTAGTTTTGTATAGAGGTCAAAGACAAAAAATGATGGATTATTTGCTACGTGTGGTTTATTTGATCGAATAGATGTTTCGTAATGCTTCTTTTCTTACAAGTGTACTGATATAAGTTGGACACGTGACATCCTTGGAGAAACTTGGAGAAAAAATACTTTATATCGGAGTTGTGAATGTTGTTCCCACGCACATCTACCCTCTCATTGGCTAGAATGGTCCCACCTGATCTTGCCTCCTCCCGACTGCCTTCCATTTTAGAAGACATGTATTTTCATTGTTAGAGTGGCCATTTGAGTATCTGGTCAATATAATGGATAATCTGTGTTTTGGACCAACGGATGAGATACAGTACTGCAGGCAGATGCAACATAGGCGGTTGTGGTGGGTTGAGTCGCAGCCCATGTAAAAAAACATATCTCTAGCTTAAACTGACAGATTTTGATAGGGATTTTTTTTATTATGTCGATGTTATTGCGGGTGTAGTGAAATGCTTGTGTTTCTAGCTCCAACAGTGCAGTAATATCTAACAATTTCACAACAATACACACAAATCTAAAGTAAAGGAATTAAGAATATATATAAATATTTGGACGAGCAATGTCAGGGCGGCATAAACTAAGATACAGTAGAATAGGATAGAATACAGTATATCAAATCAAATCAAATTTATTTATATAGCCCTTCGTACATCAGCTGATATCTCAAAGTGCTGTACAGAAACACAGCCTAAAACCCCAAACAGCAAGCAATGCAGGTATAGAAGCACGGTGGCTAGGAAAAACTCCCTAGAAAGGCCAAAACCTAGGAAGAAACCTAGAGAGGAACCAGGCTATGTGGGGTGGCCAGTCCTCTTCTGGCTGTGCCGGGTGGAGATTATAACAGAACATGGCCAAGATGTTCAAATGTTCATAAATGACCAGCATGGTCGTATAATAATAAGGCAGAACAGTTGAAACTGGAGGAGCAGCACGGTCAGATGGACTGGGGACAGCAAGGAGTCATCATGTCAGGTAGTCCTGAGGCATGGTCCTAGGGCTCAGGTCCTCCGAGAGAGAGAAAGAAAGAGAGAAGGAGAGAATTAGAGAACGCACACTTAGATTCACACAGGACACCGAATAGGACAGGAGAAGGACTCCAGATATAACAAACTGACCCTAGCCCCCCGACACATAAACTACTGCAGCATAAATACTGGAGGCTGAGACAGGAGGGGTCAGGAGACACTGTGGCCCCATCCGAGGACACCCCCGGACAGGGCCAAACAGGAAGGATATAACCCCACCCACTTTGCCAAAGCACAGCCCCCACACCACTAGAGGGATATCTTCAACCACCAATTTACCATCCTGAGACAAGGCTGAGTATAGCCCACAAAGATCTCCGCCATGGCACAACCCAAGGGGGGGCGCCAACCCAGACAGGATGACCACATCAGTGAATCAACCCACTCAGGTGACGCACCCCTTCCAGGGACGGCATGAGAGAGCCCCAGTAAGCCAGTGACTCAGCGCCTGTAATAGGGTTAGAGGCAGAGAATCCCAGTGGAAAGAGGGGAACCGGCCAGGCAGAGACAGCAAGTGCGGTTCGTTGCTCCAGAGCCTTTCCGTTCACCTTCCCACTCCTGGGCCAGACTACACTCAATCATATGACCCACTGAAGAGATGAGTCTTCAGTAAAGACTTAAAAGGTTGAGACCGAGTTTGCGTCTCTGACATGGGTAGGCAGACCGTTCCATAACAATGGAGCTCTATAGGAGAAAGCCCTGCCTCCAGCTGTTTGCTTAGAAATTCTAGGGACAATTAGGAGGCCTGCGTCTTGTGACCGTAGCTGAAGTCGGAAGTTTACATACACCTTAGCCAAATACATTTAAACTCACTTATTCACAATTCCTGACATTTATTCAAAGTTAAAATTGCCTGTCTTAGGTCAGTTAGGATCACCACTTTATTTTCAGAATGTGAAATGTCAGAATAATAGTAGAGACAATTATTTCTTTCAGCTTTTATTTCTTTCATCACATTCCCAGTGGGTCAGAAGTTTACATACACTCAATTAGTATTTGGTAGCATTGCCTTTACATTTTTTAACTTGGGTCAAATGTTTCGGGTACCCTTCCACAAGCTTCCAACAATAGGTTGGTCTGAATTTTGGCCCATTCCTCCTGACAGAGCTGGTGTAACTGAGTCAGGTTTGTAGGCCTCCTTGCTCAATCGCGTTTTTTCAGTTCTGCCCTACAATTTTCTATTGGATTGAGGTCAGGGCTTTGTGATGGCCACTCCAATACCTTGACTTTGTTGTCCTTAAGCCATTTTGCAACAACTTTGGAAGTATGCTTGGGGTCATTGTCCATTTGGAAGACCCATTTGCGACCAAGCTTTAACTTCCTGACTGATGTCCTGAGATGTTGCTTCAAAATATCCACAATTTTCCTCCCTCATGATGCCATTTATTTTGTGAAGTGCACCAGTCCCTCCTGCAGCAAAGCACCCCCACAACATGATGCTGCCACCACCATGCTTCACGGTTGGGAAGGTGTTCCTTGGCTTGCAAGTCTCCCCCTTTTTCCTCCAAACATAATGATGGTCATTATGGCCAAACAGTTCTATTTTTGTTTCATCAGACCAGAGGACATTTCTCCAAAAAGTACAATCTTTGGCCCCATGTGCAGTTGCAAACAGTAGTCTGGCTTTTTTTATGGCGGTTTTGGAGCAGTGGCTTCTTCCTTGCTGAGCGACCTTTCATCTTATGTCGATATAGGACTTGTTTTACTGTGGATATAGATAATTTTGTACCCGTTTCCTCCAGCATCTTCACAAGGTCCTTTGCTGTTGTTCTGGGATTGATTTGCACTTTTCGCAACAAAGTATGTTCATCTCTAGGAGACAGAACGCGTCTCCTTCCTAAGCGGTATGATGGCTGTGTGGTCCCATGGTGTTTATACTCGCGTACTATTGTTTGTACAGATGAACGTGGTACCTTCAGGCGTTTGGAAATTGCTCCCAAGGATGAATCAGACTTGTGGAGGTCTACAATTTTTTTCTGGGGTCTTGGCTGATTTCTTTTAATTTTCCCATGATGTCAAGCAAGGAGGCACTGAGCTTGAAATACATTGACAGGTACACCTCCAATTGACTGAAATGATGTAAATTAGACTATCAGAAGCTTCTAAAGCCATGACATCATTTTATGGAATTTTCCAAGCTGTTTAAAGGCACAGTCAATTTATTGTATGTAAACTTCTGATCCACTGGGATTGTGATACCGTGAATTATAAATTAAATAATCTGTCTGTAAACAATTGTTGGAAAAATTACTGCAGAAAGTAGATGTTCTAACTGACTTGCCAAAACTATAGTTTGCTAACAAGAAATGTGTGGAGTGGTTGAAAATTTAGTTTTAAAGACTCCAACCTAAGTATATGCAAACTTCTGACTTCAACTGTATCTAATCAATATATTTGTTTTTCTATTTTCCATTTATTTTTTATAAATGTTAGAATTTTTCTTCCACTCTGACATTACAGAGTATTTTGTGTAAATCACTGACAAAGAAATTACAATTAAATCCCACTTTGTAACACAATAAAAGGTGGGGAAAGTCAAGGGGTGTGAATACTTTCTTTAGGCACTGCAGGCCTATCTCGGTCCATCTCTGCCTGTAATTTGTGTGGTATTAAAAAAGATTTGGCTTTGTAAAATTAAGTAGAATTGCATGAAATGTTTATAAAAAGCATTTTTTTTCTCAGACCTGTAATTACGATGATAGATTCATGCAATGCTTTTACGCAGCCCTGTGCACGATCAAAATTCTTGCGTTGCCATAATGCTTACAAGACAAAGAACACTTTCTAAAACATCATATCTAAGGCTCCGGTCTGTCCAAGAAGTGAGGGTAACGGTAAGGATGTTCTCTGCCCTCCACTTTAAAATATATTTTGATGAAGAGAGGGCCATCCCATTTTATTTCAGAGGTCCGATTTTCTCCATCCTTATTATCAATAACGTTCACTTCCTTGTTTTAACCAAATATTGTGGATATATTGACAAGATACATGTATCTTTGCCAGTGGAGGCTGCTGAGTGGAGGACGGCTCATAATAATGGCTGGAATGGTGGAATGGAAAGGCATCAATCATGTGTTTGATGTTGTTGACACCATTCCAATCATTCTGCTCCAGCCATTACCATGAGCCCGTCCTCCACAATTAAGATGCCACCAACCTCCTGTGCTCTTTGCCCTAACAATGGGAGTCGTTGTCCTCAAAGCTGCACTGCGGGTTGTCGAGCTCCCCTCGACCTTTTTTGAATATTCGATGAGGGTTGTTGACGTCAACCGCCTGTATTCAATGGAGAGAGACGCTATGCTACTAGCTTTAATCAAAAATATGCACAATCATCTCGAGACAACTCCGATATAAAGTACTTTTTCTCAAAGTTGCCGGGATGTCACATGTCCTATTTTTATCAGGACACTCGTAACAACTTTATAAGCATTACGAAACTTCTAATCGATCAAATAAACATCACGTAGCGAATAATCCATTCATTTTTTTGTTGACCAAATTCGACACTCCCATTGACCTAGATACAAACACTCAAAACTTGCTTTTTGGGCGAAACAACGAAAAATATTTAGAAATAGGAAGATTATCCAATCTATGAACATGTTACTTTCCACTGGCGGCACCATCCAATCTGCATTACAGACTACTGGTTACTACTGGTTATGGTTAAAAACCTATTTTCGCATAGCTCATAAATACCTGTGCCTGCCTGAGAAATATGGCATTAGACAGTTTACCTTGTTTTGCAAGGTCTGGTAAATAAAAATATAACAGATTGCATGAATGCATTGTGATGTTTATGTTTATATACCAAACAAAACTTAGAAATACAGAAATTATATAAGCAAAGCTATTTCCTTTTGTGAATGTTTTATTTCATTCAATTCCCAATACACTATGTAAAAATACAAATCGCAATACCGTCAAAACTGAATATGTTTTTCTTCTGTACGATATTCTCGCGGACTCTCGCGGTAATGACCGGATTGACCTGCCTTATGTCTCGCGCACTCGCAGCTCCAGCTCAGTATATAAAGGAGGACAACGGCGGGAGAAGAACGGCTGGGAAGGCACAGACCGGATTTGTAAATAAGACCGTTCAAATCTGTGTTTTATTTACAAAAGTTATGCCGGCTAATTTTAAGTATCGTACCCAGTTGTTTTAGATCGTTTTTCCTTTTTTTGCTCTCATTCCTCGCTTCATTTTCGTGTGGTTTTACACTACGCGTAATGGCGAGCTCGGCTAACTCGAATCCAGTGGTAAGGATCATTCTCAGAGGGTAGTTAGTGAGACAGAACTAGTTACGACGGCAAATTAACTGCCCCAAAAAATAATTGAGTGCAAAAACATTAAAATAAGTTACCTAGGGAATATTGTTGGCAAACAATTGATATTTTCTCATGAATAAAAATGATAGCCATAAGTACAACAGCCATTTTAACCTCTTCGAAACCATAGCTAAATAATTTTCAGAATGCAGCTGGGGAATGACGTTTTTAACTTATCTTGGGCAAATGTTCTCAGATGCAGTTTTTGACCTTTAGTCAAGTCTTAGTTTAAGCTGATTAATTATCAAGTTAGAAATGTGATTTGAGCCTTGTTTATTGGCTTTGTAGGCTAATTTGCAAGCTATTCTGCACCTAACTACAGTAACGTTAGCTAGTCAACATGCATCAACTACATTGGTGCATTTTCAATGTGGACTGGAGAGCTAGCTAAAAAATAATTCACGTAGTTAGTACGAGTCCTAACGTTATTGCTAGCTAACTAGTAACTATCTACAGTAGCTTCGAGTTTGGGAATTGTTCCTGGAGCCTAATGAAAACTAGCAGTTTGCCTTGATGTACAGTTGGAAGCACCTTCATCCAATGCGTTTGTTTAATTCCTAAATGTCGGAATTAAAACTGATTCAGGTGCTATTTAATGCTTGATCATTTCAAACAACAAGGTCGTACAGTGCCTCTGTCCACCATTACACGAACAAGGCTTCTCGCTAGCCGCCCCAAAACACGTAGTCCTCTATTCTCCACTATTTATTTGTCCGTCTCTAAAATCACATTTGATCCAGCTCAAGTCACACTATCTTCTAGCAACAATCCCATTTACAGCCAACAATGGAATATTAGTGACTGCGGGCGTGAGGCAATGTGTGCCTGATCCCGGCTCCGTAAAATGGCTTCCACGTCTCCTCTCTTGACGGTTGTGACCCTCCTCCTTTCCGCAGCTCGGTTTTATACAGCCATATTGGCTCTCTAATATAGACTGCCCGGGATGGGAAGGCGCTACTCAACCCTACGTCACCGTCTCTACGTATAAACACCAGACCGAGCTTTAAATAGTGAGCAGACAGGCCAAGAGGCGGGGAGAGCGATGGTGACACCGGGGAAAGTGACCCTTTTTTTGTCGGTGTTCATGCGACCATTTTCGTTTTTTACGGTGTATGATCGACGATTGAACGTTAAGCTATATTGTGCATGGCCTATTGAGTTGAGTTCTCGCCAGCTGCTCGATTTATTTAGTTTGTTTACAGTTTGAGAAAATCCTAAAGGCCAATTGATTGAGAAACGATTGCTGCGTTAACTTGGTTACGGTTTGAAAGCTCCCTTATGCACTGCACATTTGTGGTCTAGTCTAGGGTTTCCAAACTATGTTCAATCGTGTATAAATGACTTGATGACGAATTGTCCCAACTTGTCCAAGAATTTGTACAATTTTGGGGAATGCAATGAAAGTCTGCACACTTTCACTTTTACAAATCATAATTTTGGAACTGATTGTTTTACATAGTTTCGTTGTCAGAATGCAAGAATTGCAATTTTGTGGTTTCTAAATTCTGTTAATTTTAAGATTCTTGTGGTATGCAGTTTATGAATGCCTGGCACTGATGTTCAAAGGCAGTCATGCCCCAAAATTACATTTTTCAAAACAGGACATTTTGTATTATTTGTTGGCTGACATTCTTTACCAAGCTGCATTTGAGTACATTTCAGTTATCACTATGTGGAATAACTATACTATATATTAGAGCACTTCTAACAGTGTATGTTCTGTCAGCCTAAACTGTACAGGTCTGTGATTGAAGATGTTATCAACGAAGTCCGGGAGCTCTTCCTGGATGAGGGGGTGGACGAGCAGGTTCTCATGGAGCTCAAAACGGTACGGAACTCATCACTTCCTTTTTAGACGCATTCCATTCTAGAATATTCTTCCTCTTTTGTAGATCTGTAGTAGATCCAATTTATTATGCAATATGAGATCTCTAAGCCTCAATCCCAAATGAATGGACCGTCTAACTCCACCTTCCGTTTGTGGTCAGAGGACGAGCAAGTCTAAAGATCCGAGCAAGTCTAAAGATTTAAATTATATTAGTCTATAAGCTGATGGTCAACTTCTTACCTACCCCTCCATTTTTAAAAAGTTGTCTTCCTCTCATCTTTCCTAGCTGTGGGAGAACAAGTTGATGCAGAGTAAGGCAGTGGAGGGCTTCCATACCGAGGAGCAGGCGGCCCTCCAGGCAGCAGCCCATCAGCAGGCCCAACAGGCCCAGCAGGCCACCCAGCAAGCCCAGGCACAGCAGGTCCTCCTGCCCCCGCAGCAGCAAGGTGAGTCCTCGGCCATGACATATCACCTCTGCTGTCCTTGGTACGTTATGGGCTGGTTTCCCAGATACAGAATAAGCCTCGTCCTATAGTTAAAAAGCATGTTCAATGGAGATTCTCAATTGATTAGGATTTTTAGTCCAGGATTAGGTTGAATCTGTGTTCAGGAAATTAACCTGGCCTATAAACCATTGCCCCATTTTACAGCCATATGCTCAGCCTCTAACACCTCTAATCACCGTCTTTCTCACTTCCTGGTCCACCTCCAGTGTATGAACATATTTGGGGCATTGAAAAGCGCTTTGTAAAACCCATGTCTATGGTTCCCTGACACCCCTTTAAAGCCAACCACCCACCTCAGACCAGCCCTGCCTGCCACCCCTAACCACCATGTCTGGTCTTTTCACACTCAGTGTATGATATAAATTGCTATGAGTCCAGACACAACAGGTCCTCGTCTAAGTTGCCCAATTCAAAGTCAATTTCAAAGAACTACTTGAAATGACTATCTGCAAAGTATATGAAAACCACAAATGCATTGAAAAGATAATCCTTTCTCATTCACAGTGACAAGCTGGCAATCCACCCGGCCTACTGTCACAAGCGGTAATATAATCCCTTGATGATGATTATAATACAGTATTTATTGTTTACATGCACACACACACACATTGTTTGTTCCAAAGCGGCATTGGCAAGATGTTGTTTCACATTTATTAGAAGTGTAATTACTGAGTGTGTAATCGATACTTTAATGAACACATGCATCTCCCCTGTCTCTCCACAGCACCCCAGCAGCAAGTCATTGTGCAGGATCCTAAGATTCTGCAGCACATGAGTGCAACGGGGATGGTGAGTGGAGTAGGGTGGTTGTCTGTAGATGGACTACACGTTTAGGACCGGTGACATAAGAGCTGGCTCTGAGCATGACACTGACCAGGCCAGCTGGAGGACAGATGGAACAGAGGGATGAGGAGGAGGAGGAGGAGGAGAGGAGGAGGAGGGGAGGAGAAGCGAGGCCACTCAGGAAATCGTTTAGTGAGAGCTATGAATTTCAGACTGGATTACTGAGCAGATAAACCGAGAAGAGCCTCACACTCGTCTGTTCTCCCCCCCTCCCCCCGGGTATTTTCTGAGCTGAAGTTAGATCAGTTGTAGACTCTGGGATATTCTAGCTCTGTTTTTCAAAGACTGGATAGAAAAGTGTCTCCCTGGTTTTCTGGCCTGTTTTTCCCTCTCTAACCTTCCCCCATCAACTGGTTTTGTCTTCTGAACTCACTTGTCATAGATTTAGACGTTGTAGTCTTTGTGTGATGCACAGATTTCACCGGTCTGCACAGCATATGGGATTATAGCAAATTGATAGGTTACATTTTAAATGCTTCTCCAGGCGTTTTGAAGATCTGTTAATCTTGTGTAGAGTCTTATCTTGAACAAGCACATATTCTAGCGCACCCTCTTATTTATTTATTTTCCCCGTGAATGATTAGGAGTAGCTCTTTGTCCTTGCCTGGTTAGTAATGTGTGTGTTCTCTGTTTGTCCTGTAGAGTGCAGCAGCCACCGCAGCAACCCTGGCCTTACCCACAGGTGTCAGTCCCTACCATCAGCTTATCACCAGCCAAGGTAGGACATTTAACATCACACTACCTCTAGTATTAATCATGTATTATAACCGTGCATAGTGATTCATTGATTATTTGACAACTAAAAGTATATACACAGCTGTGTTGTTGCAGAAAGATTACCTCACCAAATACCAATCTGTTTTTTTTTTGTTCTGCCCTGGATTTCTTATGTCCTTCCCGGGTGACGCACATCAGGCAATTTGTCCCAGAATTGTTATATTAAGACAGCGGACGGTGTGTACAACTTAGGAATAAGAAGCCTTTCTTTCTGACTTGTTAATATACTTGTTTCTCAACATTCAAACTGTTCTTGGTCTGGTCATGGTTTCGATAATATGGATCTTTGATTGAGTCTCACGAGGTTGGGTCTGGGTCTCGAGGGCTTTGGTCTTCATCGCTCGTTCCCCTCCTCTGTTCTCCAGTCAGATCCTGAACATACTCCTCATAGGTCTAATATCCTCCTCTCTGACCCCAGGTCAGATCCTACAGTTTGTGCGTGCAGCCAACGGTGCTCAGTACATCATCCAGCCTCAGCAGCAGATGGTGCTACAACAGCAGGTCCTTCCTCAGATGCAGCCGGGTGGCGTGCAGGCTCCCGTAATACAGCAGGTACGCCCCATTACACAGGTAGGTCTGCTCGCCGCCCTCCAACATATACACTACATGGCTTGTTGAACATCTCATTCCAAAATCATGGGCATTAATATGGAGTTGGTCCTCACTTCGCTACTATAACAGCCTCCACTCTTCTGGGAAGGCTTTCCACTAGATGTTGGAACATTGCTGCTATAACAGCCTCCACTCTTCTGGGAAGGCTTTCCACTAGATGTTGGAACATTGCTGCTATAACAGCCTCCACTCTTCTGGGAAGGCTTTCCACTAGATGTTGGAACATTGCTGCTATAACAGCCTCCACTCTTCTGGGAAGGCTTTCCACTAGATGTTGGAACATTGCTGCTATAACAGCCTCCACTCTTCTGGGAAGGCTTTCCACTAGATGTTGGAACATTGCTGCGGGGACTTGTTTCCATTCAGCCACAAGCATTAGTGAGGTCGGGCACTGATGTTGGGCAATTAGGCCTGGCTCACAGTCGGTGTTACAATTCATCCCAAAGGTGTTCGATGGGTTTGAGGTCAGGGCTCTGTGCAGGCCAGTCAAGTTCTTCTGCATCGATCTCAAACCATTTCTGGATGGACCTCACTTTGTGCACGGGGGCATTGTCAAGCTGAAACAGGAAAGGGCCTTCCCCAAACTTTTGCCACAAAGTTGGAAGCACAGAATTGTTTAATGTCATAGTATGTTGTGGCATTAAGATTTCCTTTCACTGGAATTTAGGGGCCTGAACAATGGAAAAACAGCCCCACTCCATTATTGCTCCAACACCAAACTTTACAGTTGCCACTATGCTAGCATTCGGACAGGTAGTGTTCTCCTGGCATCCGCCAAACCCAGATTTTTCCGTCAGACTGCCAGATGGTAAAGTGTGATTCATCACTCCAGTGAGCATGTTTCCACTGCTCCACGAGTCCAATGCCGGTGAGCTTTGCACCACTTCAGCCGACACTTGACATTGCGCATGGTGATCTTAAGCTTGTGCGGCTACTCGGCCATGGAAACCCATTTCGTGAAGCTCCCGACGAACAGTTTTTGTGCTGACGTTGCTTCCAGAGGTCTCTTGGAACACTGTAGTGAGTGTTGCAACGGAGGACAGATTTGTATGTGCTTCAGCACTCGGCGGTCCTGCTCTATGAGCTTGCGTGGCCTCCTACTTCGCGGCTGAGCCGTTGTTGCTCCTAGACAGTTCCACTTCACAATAACAGCACTTACAGTTGGCCAGGGCAGCTCTAGCAGGGCAGACATTTGACAAACTGACACGTTGAAAGGTGGCATCCTATGACTGTTTCACATTGAAAGTCCGAGCTCTTCAGTATGGCCATTCTACTGCCAATGCCTGACTATGGAGGTTGCATGGCTGTGCTCGGTTTTATACGCCTGTCAGCAACAGGTGTGGCTGAAATAGACAAATGGAGGTGGTACCTCTATTGGAGGTGGTCCTCCTCATGCAGATTGTCCACAGTTCAGTCAATAATATTTTGTTGCCACTTGCTCACTAACCAGTGCCAGAATACCTGATCCTATGTCAAAGCTATGATCGATGACATGACATGAGTAGTGGAGGATAAAATGTCCGTTACCCTATGGGCCTTTTGTGAGGTCCTCAGATTTACAGAAGTGGCTTAAGATGGCTATGTTTTGCAAGCTGAGTGGTTTTGGAAGGTGAAGTGTCCGTTACTAGTTCCTGGTGGTTCAGTGGGGTGTAATGTCATGTTGCTGCCCCTCAGGTTCTGGCTCCTCTCCAGGGAGGCCACCCACAGCAGACTGGAGTCATCATCCAGCCTCAACAGATCGTCCTCACTGGGAACAAGGTCCAGCAGAACGCACAGGTCAGATATCAAACACTCACTAGTTACTACTGGCGCTCTATGGAATTAAAAAAGGATGGTACATGTATTCCCCTGAAATGTTTTGATAAAATATGCATTGGTATACCTACATTCAATGTATTTTTACACTCTGCTTTTGAGAATCTATAGATATGCAAGAGGGAATTATTTACCCTATTATACAAATGGTGATTCCTCTGCTGAACACCCCATCCCACATTCAACCAGCTCTCACCACCCAATCCTTCTCAACCCATTTCTCTCTTCAGGTAATGCAGATGCCAGGCCAGCCTGGCCAGGTGCAGCAGATCCAGCAGCAGGTCCAACAAGTCCAACAGGCCCAGGGTGGCGCTGCGCCAGGGCCACCACAGCAGCAAGCCAAGCAGCAGCCTCCTATGATGCTGCAGGTTGACGGAGCGGGGGACACGTCCTCAGAGGATGAGGACGAGGAGGAGGAGGAGTATGATGAGGATGAGGATGAAGACAAGGATAAAGATGGAGGGGAGGACGGCCAGGTGGAGGAGGTGGGTAATACTCTCAATGAGACCGAGAGAGAGAGAGACACACAATGGTTCTAAACTTTTACCCTTAGAATGTTTGTATGACCCACTAACTAGGTGAGCAAAACTATCTCTAACCAGTTCCAAAGCACTTTACTAGCACACTGTTGTACTCTCTAGATTTGACTGTAGATATTGAATGATAGGATGGATATACAGTGCCTTTTGGAAAGTTTTTTTGTTTTGTTACAGCTTTATTTTAAAATTGGAGAGAAACAAAATTCCTTCTACACACAATATCCTATAATGACAAAGCAAAAACAGGTTTTTAGACATGTTTGCTAATAAAAAATAAATAATATATAAACACATTTACATAAGTATTCAGACCCTTTACTTTGAAGCACCTCTGGCAGCGATTACCGCTTTGCCTTCTTTGGTGGGACGCTACAAGCTTGGTACACCTGTATTTGGGGATTTCTCCCATTCTTTACTGCAGATCCTCACAAGCCCTGGCAGGTTGGATGGGGAGCGTTGCTGCACAGCTATTTTCAGGTCTCTTCTGAGATGTTCGATCGGGTTCAAGTCCGGACTCTGGCTGGACCACTAAAGGACATTCAGGGACTTGTCCCGAAGCCACTCCTGCATTGTCTAAGCTGTGTGCTTAGGGTCATTGTACTGTTGGAAGGTGAACCTTCACCCCAGACTGAGGTCCTGAGCGTTCTGGAGCAGGTTTTCATCAAAAATCTCTGTACTTTGCGCCATTAATCTTTTCCTCGTTCCTGACTAGTCTCCCAGTCCCTGCCGCTGAAAATATCCCCACAGCATGATGCTGTGACACCACCATGATTCACCGTAGGATGGTGTCAGGTTTCCTCCAGATGTGACGCTTGGCATTCAGGCCAAAGTGTTAAATCTTGGTTTCATCAGACCAGAATCTTGATCTCATGGTCTGAGAGGCCTTTAGGTGCCTTTTGGCATACTCTAAGTGGGCTGTCATGTGCCTTTTTACTGAGGAGTGGCTTCTGTCTGGCCACTCTACCATAAAGCACTGATTTGGTAGAGTGCTGCAGAGATGGGTGTCCTTCTGGAAGGTTCTCCCATTGCCTCTGGCGCTCTGTCAAAGTGACCATCAGGTTCTTAGTCACCTCCCTGACCAAAGCCCTTCTCCCCCGATTGCTCAGTTTGTCTGAGCGGCCAGCTCTAGGAAGAGTCTTTGTGGTTCCAAATCTTCCTTTTTTTAAGAATGATTGAGGCCACTGTGTTCTTGGGGACCTTCAATGCTAAAGAAATGGTTTGGTATCCTTCCCCGGATCTGTGCCTCGACACAAACCTGTCTTGGAGCTCTACAGACAATCCCTTCAACCTCATGCCTTGGTTTTTGCTCTGTAATGCACTGTCAACTGTTGGGACCTTACATAGGCGTGTGTGTGCCTTTCCAAATCATGTCCAATCAATTGAATTTACCACAGATGGACTTCAATCAAATTGCAGAAACATCTGAAGGATGACCAATGAAATCAGGATGCACCTGAGCTGAATTTAGAGTCTCATAACAAACTGTCTGAATACTTATTTAAATAAGGTCTGTTTTTATCAATTTGCAAACATTTTCTAAACCTGTTTTCACTTTGTCATTATGGGGTATTGTGTGTAGAAAAATCTATTTTATAATATGGCTGTAACGTAACAAAGTGTGGAAAAAGTCAAGGGGTCTGAATACTTTCTGAATCCACTGTATGTAGGTTCTTAACCCCCCTCCCCCTTTCAGGAGCCTCTGAACAGTGAAGATGACGTGAGTGATGAGGAGGACCAAGAACTGTTTGACACAGAGAACGTGGTGGTGTGCCAGTACGACAAGGTAAGTCATCCCCAGATGACTACAATACGATGTATGTATCCTGTATATGAGAATCCACAGGGAGGAAACCCCAGACTTCCTGTGTATGTGACTGGTATCCCCCTCTGCTCCTCTCCTAACGCCATCACTGACACTGTCCATTTGGTTTCCCTGTTCTCCTCTGATACACACACACACACACTCACACACACACACGCACGGCATTGTGCGAAAGAGCGAGGCATCATTCTGTTCCTACCGAACTTTCACTCTTTTCTCTCCTCAGATCCACAGAAGTAAGAACAAATGGAAGTTCCACCTGAAGGATGGGATCATGAACCTGAATGGCCGAGACTACGTCTTCTCCAAAGCCATCGGGGACGCTGAGTGGTAAAACGCACCACAAAAAAGGGTACATCCAAAATGGCACCCTATTGCCGATTTTTATAGTGCACTACTTTTGACCAGGGCCCATAATCCTCTGGTCAAAATGAGTGCACTACATAGGGGAATAGGCAGCTGTTTGGAATGTAGGCAAAGCAACAAAACACCACAAAAGAACTCTGGAACTTTCTGTTTGAGAAAGAGGGAGACCTCAATAACTGAAGACCCAGGGAATCACTGGAGACATTTCAGCCCGAAGACCTGTGGTGGGTTGGTGGGGGAAGGAAAATATATGACACCACCCAAAACTGTGAGATGCGCATCTGAATGAATGGTATTTCAGTATCAATACCCAACAAGCTTGAGAAGACTGTCCCTGCATCGTAGAACCCTCAGAGGAGGAGGGATCCTTTGCGCTTCTTTGTTTGAATGAATTCAACTTCAGTTTGAACTGACGGTCTTACACACTTGTAGTTGTAGTGGACCAGATATAACCACCGACTTGACCCACTCTAAACACTTTATACCTATAGGTTTGAATCGAGGTCAAAGTTCAGTGAAAATGCCCAGCGATTGGACAGGGAAATCTGTCAATTCCAGTTGTGCCCAGTGATTGGCTAGGGAACTTGTCAGTCAATCCTAGTAGGGTTTTTTTTCTCAAAGTGACCCTGCACTACACAGTAAAGTTGACACCAGTGTATTGAGTTAAATTGGCTGTTTGCAAAGGCCGACATTATTAGCTTCTTGTTGTAAATCTCCATTCCATGTCACTGATATGATATTCCTGCCACGTGTTCTCATGGTCCACACTAGAAGTTTCCTTTTGGGTATCCAGTTGATACTAGTACTCACTGTGTGTTCGGCAGTGTAGCGCTCCCCTCCTGTGATCCTAGTAACTTTTTATATTTTTATTGTTATGATGAAGACCAACCCCACTAAAGGCAAAAGGTTGGTAACGACCTAGTGATGTAAATTGAGTGAAGGGATCCCAGGAGACCTCCTATTCCCTATAGAATTCACTTTTGTGAGCCCTGGTCAAAAGTAGTGCTCTACAAAGGGAATAGGATGCCATTGGGGATGAAAACAAATAAAAAGAATCCCCTGTCTGCTTCTTTTTCAAGCCCTCCTAAATCATTCTATCATTGACTGACCCCGTGCAAAGACGGTTAATGAATCAACCAATGAATGGATAGATACAATTATTGTACAAATGTCTTCAAACACTTACAGTTTTCCTGTTTTGTGTATCTGGTCTTCTAATTCAGTGGTTAATCAGTGCAGCCAGCTGGGGATTTGCATTGTCAGTGTCAATGTATCGTGAAGTCAGTCAAGTTTGGCCACAGCATGCCCAATATTGTGTGTTTGTGAGGTCTGTCCGGGTTCACTGCTTGTTGAAGATGGATTCATCAGTTAATGTTGTTGGAAGAATGGACACCCCACATCCCCTTTCCGATTTTACAGTACAAATAGATAACATTTTTGTGATTCATTTGTTTTGTGTCGATTTTTGTATTTATTCCTGAAAGCTCAGGCAGTGTTATATTTTTTTTGGGGGGGGTAAAAAGTAATCAAGAAGCCGCACCAATCTGTGCTCTTATGATGATAACGAAGTGTTCCTTTTTTCTTTTAGTTGGTTGGACTAGGCTCCATGTGCTGTGGGCCATGTCTTGGCTGCTGTGTACAGCACTGTCTGTCTTGTGCTTTCATTTTAATCATGATGATTTTAGAAAAGTCCTGTTCAAGCAGGTTTCAACTTCTGGGTGGCAAGGTGTGTGTTCTCTGCAGTTTATTTTAACAGTGCCCCATTGCAACAAAAAAATGTCTCTGAAATAAATAAAGTATGTTTTCAGCTTTTTCATAGTAGCTTTGATTCTGTTTGGGTTTTTTGTGTGTGTGTGTGTGTGTGTGTGTGTGTATATATGTATGCCTGTGCAGTCATTCTCAGACACAATGGCCCAACTCATGACTAAAGTAGTCATTCTGTTGAGGAATGTATGCTGGAACATTTCAGAGTAGCTTCTAGTTCTGGAACTGCGCTTGGACAAGCAGTAGCATATGATATGAGCCACTCTTCTGCTCAAGTGGTTTTGACCATTTTAATCAAATTATTTTAGCATTGTTCCTAATTCCACATGTTCTAATTCCCTGATGTAATTTCGTTTGTGCCTTTTGGATTTTAGTTTGGCATTTAGGTATTCACATATACTGATGATCATTTGGAAAGCATTTCTCTAGATAATGTACTTTGACTTATTTTATTCTTCATGTACCATGCTTTTCAACTGCTGTTCAAAAAAAAAAAAAAACAGTTTGTTTGAGATGTATCGTTTGTATCATTCATATAACCATTTTTATTTTATTTAAAATCAGATCTTTGTAAATGACCATAACTTGGCGGATGTGCTTTGAATACAAGTAATTAGGGAAGGTAGTATTTTATTGAGCAGACATGTTGAGTTTTTGCCTTTTCTAAATATTTTATTAAAGTAATATCAAAGCTGGTTTGTGTATGGCTTTTTTAATGTTTTTAATGAAATAGTATAATTGTTCATTGACAGATGAGCGGCAGAATTTAAGAATTTCTTACCTCGGAAAATAAAGAATTTGGGTGATTGTAGCTTTGACACTTTTTTAACTGAGCATTCGATCAGCTATAAACCTACAATCCTTTTCCACGGAGATGACAATCTTTAGTTTAATCCCCACTTCCCACATTTGTGCGGGATAATCCAAATACTGTATGGCAGTGGGCCATGTGTGGGTGTTTCTCGTGCCCTAATTCCAGACGGGCTGGAATGTTTCATGTGGGTACTTTTGAGATATAAGGTATGGTGGAAGTGGGACTAGAGCCCAGTTACTCATCCCAGTTTAAATAGATTGTGGTGGTTTTACCTACTTTAGTTGAATGCTCTGGTTGTAGGTTGCTCTGGATAAGGGTGTGCTAAATGACTCAAATGTGACGTCGATTCTGCCTCTGATTGTAAATGGAGAGATGAGTAATGGCCCATCCTAAATGCCACATGGAGTTGACGTTAACTCAGATGGAGTGGATGAGGGATAGTGGACCCTACATACTCCAAGTAGTCTAGGCCTAACCTACTCCTGAGTGAGCACTGGAGTAGAGAGCTGCTAGTTATACTGCGTATCCTCTTGATTCCAAAATCCAAGGCTGACGGGGAGAATGTCCTGGGAGTAAGCTCGCTAGAGAGTATGATATTTGACCCAGGTCTGCAGGCTTGATGCTGGACATCTGCAGTCCAATTATAGTGATGGACTCTGGCTGTTATTAAAAGTGTTGTGATGTGGGACCTTGTGACATGTCTCTTGTCTGCTGTGTCATTCACTAGCATGAAATAATGTCAGGCAAGGCGGTCTGGAGACACTTGAAAAATCTGAGAGGGAGGAAGGAGTGTTTTCTTTCCCCTCCACTTCATTCTCAAATTTTCTCGCTGCGTAAGAGAGCAGAGCGTGGCGGAACGCTCTAGTAGTTCTGAGAGGGTGACCCTTGACCTTTCAAGAGCAGCACACTGACTACACCTACTGACTTGCGGAGACGTGAGGAGGGACAAGTCAACAAGCTGAGTCACAGCATTAATAACCCGGACTAGTCCTAATATTTTTTAGATATTAGAATCTGTGCCTTCTCTCGCTTTCTGTTTCTTCCCATCTCTCTCACTTTTGATGAGTTCAGTCTCTTCCCACTATTTGTGTTGAGAAACTCAATATGGCAGCATGGTTGCATGTCGTTCATCCAAAGCGCCCTGCCCTCCTGGTTATTTGGGGAGCGGCTGGGAGATGAGAGGTTTATTTGAAATACCAGGAGAGGAATGGGCCAGGCCATGTTAGGAACCAGGGCTAGAGAGAGAATGGAATGAAATTGGTTCAATTTAACAAGTCAGTTTGTTTGACCCTGTCTATAGACCATGACTGTTTGATTCATATTTTATTCTAGTTTGTGCCATGGGAGCACATAATATTGTTATCGTTATGTACTCTGGTGAACTCCATGAGATCTGTCTCACCCCTCAATCGATTTGTTTCAACTTTTAATGTCGTACACACACGTACAGTGAATTGCCTTTCAACCTCTAAACTCAGTGCTGTAATCAATAACAATGTAATACTACAAATAAATGTGATGACTTAAGTATTTTGAGTTTTTACTACTTCAATAACAGCCTGTTACATGCTCCTCTTGGTTTTATTATTCACGTTTTCCTTGTATTTAATCCTTTTGATATTGAAGACTAGACTAAGACAACTTGTCAACCAGCAAAAAATTTTTTTATACGAATTAGAATAACAGAATATTTTTAATCTGTTGGATATCTGACAAAATCTAACAAAAGGCCAAGAACCTTTATTTAGCTGAACGGAAGAGTTGCATATCACTTTGGCCTGTTGCAAGAGAGAAAATAAAAACATAATAGGAAATGATCCTTTTTCCAGGAAAGTTAATTCCCCAGCGGTCTGCATTTCTCTGAAAATGTCACAGTGCAGTTCAAACGCTATCCAGATGTCAAGCGGGCGGTCATTGGCAGAAGGCTCCAATATCTCACTATAGCAACAGCTATCTTGCATGTTTGTGTTTTTCCTAGGTTCTTCTAGCAAGGCACGGTTTTATCCAGACCTGGGTTCAAATACATGTGTATCTGGTATTGAATTATTTTTTTCTTCTGTGTATTGGGAGTATTTTCAAATACACAGCCCAAACAAATACTTTTATTCGCGTATTTGACTGGTTATGTATAAAAACCAAGTAGTCTACCAATTGTATTTGAGACTATTTTAAAATACCTAGGTTAAGTGCAAGGAATGTGTATGAGTAAGTGTATTTCCAAATGTAGTAAAACATTCAACTTGTCTTTCCAATCAAATATATCTGAATACATACATCGGAATGTATGTGGAACTAATTTAAATATTTGAAATAGTAGGTCTGGTTGCATCTTCTGATTGTCTGAAAAGCCACATATCTTAAAAATGGAAATACTGGTTTTGGGGTGTATTTCTGGAAATTCTTTACATGTTTATTTGGATCAGTTCAGTAGCAACATTAAATAGGACAACGAGAAGAAAAATAAGGAGACAAATGTTTAATGTATCGCTGGAATGTAATATACATTTGGGGCAAAACCAGATCACTTACGCTGTAGATACCTTTCAGAGAGAACGGCTCGGTAAAAACACTCATGTCTGGTTTTCACATTATGGTTCCTATAGATTGATGCCATGTGACGATTAACACATTTCCTCACTTCCTTTATGTAGCTGGTTTGTTAATTAACATTTTTAAAAAGGCACACTAAAAAGATGCAGTATCACAACAAAGTTTTGCATGTTATGCCTTTGTACATGGATTACTCTTCTAATTTCTATACAGTATACACATTGTGCAACATTAAGGGATGCAGTATTTCCCATGTCTGAAGTCAGGTCTAGTTTCTAATCACCCTGGACCTGCAGGCTGATCTGTAATACAGTACCAGGACAATATCCAGGAGCCTCTAAGGAATCTTTTAATTTCATAGGTCTGACATTTGAGAAATCAAATATCATATTGCATATTGCTCTTAGTGTAAAAAAACATGTCCCTTTTTTGTGTCTGGTATGAATAATCATGGATTTAAAGTTCACAAGAAACCAGGGTAGATTTATTTGCTAAATGTGATAAAACATTGATCGAGGAGATATTTCTTTGGGGGGGGCTCCAGTTCATCTACAATTGAAACAAATGTGTAAATCAACTTTGCTTTCAGATACAGTACAGCTGACATTTAGCAACAGTTTCAACACCCAATTAAATCTTTAGAATTAACAACGACCGAAATAGGATCATTTCCTAACAAAGTTTTGCTGCAATCAACCAGAATATCTCATATCTCACTGACACGTAATATTCCTTGACTGTCAGTATATTAATTGCAACGACAAAAATAACAGCAGAAATTGTGAAAACAGTCAAACGTGCGAAAAGGTTCAGAAAAAAAAAATACTGGCTTGCTGTAAAATATCTTAACAGTTCAATCCAGTTCCAGTTTTGATTTCATTGTGACTCCTCTCTCCTCTCCAACCAAACCACCACTGGCACCATCACAGTACTCTGATCTCCCCAGGCTAGGTTTGAGTTCATGTGTCCAGGCTACGGTTCTCCGGACTGGGTTGCTGGGAGGTGGGTTGGAGGTAGGTTTGACCAGACCCAGAACGATCCTGCAGGTGGATGGGTACCTCCTCTGGTCCTCCTGTTCCCTTCTTCTTACCTCTCCGGCCCTGGTGACATACCCCACTGCTACCCTTCGAACTGACTGTCTGCCCTCTGAAGAGCTGTGCCCGGCGCTGGCACAGCCCCACCTTACTGAGCAGGATAAAGACATCCCCCCTGAAGGCCTTGGTGAAGATGGCGTACAGGAAGGGATTGGCACAGGAGTTGAGAGGGTAGAAGAGCACCAGCAGGATCTTAGAGTTGGACACAGTGATGAGAGGCCGGTCCAGAACCGCCGACATGGCATAGAAAGAGATGGGCGCCATACACAGGAAGTCCGTGAAGATAAGGACGGCCATGCGTTTGGCGATGTTGGTGTCTTTGGAGCCGGACCGGTAGTGCGGGTTATGGACAGTGCAGTAGATCTTGATGTAACAGGCACAGATGACCAGAAATGCCAGGATGTTGAGGATAAGGACTGAGACAATGTACACCTGGGCCACGGTGGACTGGGTGTCCATGGGTAGGCAGATACTGACCTAGTTAAATAAAGATCAAATAAATCATCCATCAATCGTTACAAAACCGATTAGCCAGCCCACTGCTATGGATACTCTTGCAGGTCTACGGGGTCCTAGGCTTACCATAGACTGGCTAATTGGTTTTGTAACAATCACTGAATCAATCAATTAATATTAAGAAATAGATAAATACTGACCTTCTGGTAACTACTAACCCCCACTAGGGGGAGCATCGCTAGGAGGAGGCAGAACAACCATCCAGCCAGCATCACAGCAGCTGCATGGGGCAGACGCAACTTCCTGTCCAGCCTCATGGCGAACGTTATTGCATACCACCTCTCTAGCGTGATCACCGTCAGCGTATACACCGACAGTTCGCTGGCAAACACGGTAAAGAACCCCGCTAACCCGCAGCCCGGCCCGGTCTGCCAGTCGATGGCATGGTTGTAGTACTCTGCCCGGGTGTGAAGGTCCACAGAGGCGATGAGGAGGAGATATATCCCCATGCAGAGGTCAGCGAAGGCCAGGTGACACATGAGGAAGCGGGAGACGGAGAGCTTGTAGTGAGAGGTGAGGAGGACTAGAAGTGCCACCATGTTGCCTACAACAGCCAGTAGGGACACGAACCACACAGACACCCGCAGGAAGCTGAAGCCCATGATGTCCTCGCACGGGTTGAACTCGTCCGGCGCAGGGGCGCAGGTCACCTCCTCGCCCTCCTCACAGACCACGTAGTCGTAGCGACTGTCGAAGTCCTGGCTGGTGTCCTCCTGGGGGTTCTGTAAGATCAGATTATCACAGACACATAAATGTATCATTTTCCTTGATTTGTTATTTCCCCACCCAGTCAGCACTGGCAACACTGGTTGCTGACCAGTCTCTCTTTACCTTCAGTGTCTCCCCGAAGCCCACGTCATCATCCGGCTGGCCCCCGAAGTAAGCGTGGTAGTGGAGGCTGCTTTGGAAGTCTCTCCGGGGATCTCCCTGGGTGTCTCTGGACACCCCATCTCTGAAGCCTACCTCACTGGGCTGCTGGTCAGCTGCATCCCCCATGGGATCCTCTTGGAAGGATGGGACTGTGAGGGGACCCACGGATCTCTTCTGGTGCCGGTCTGCTGCAGTGTCAGAGGCTGGGTCTATTTGAAGAGATGGGACTCTGAGGGGACCTACTGATCTCTTTTGATGCTGGTCGTAGAAAGCTGTCAGGTTGCAGATGATGTACTCAAGGTATCTGCAGTGTCAAAAGAGACTCATTGTAGAAAGTGTACTGTAGATCTATGAGTTTTTCTGTGAGTTTCACTTTCTGCTTTTAGAATAATTGAAGGTGAAATAATTTATTTGAGTCTGTAATGAACATTGCAAGGTTGATCAAATGAAACTGAATGACAGTAGGTTCAAGTTGAGCGCAAACAAATAAATACAAAATAATTCAAAATACCTCTTCATACACTCCTGGGTCCAGCTATCATATTATTTACATACCCAGGTAAAGAAAAACTGATTCATGTTGGGAGAGGCTTGTTGGTCTTCCTACAATAAGAGTGTTGACTGACAGTAATTAAAGCCGCCTAATAAAACGTTATAAACGCGAGTTGACTTCATCTCAGCCAACATCCACACTGAGCAATTACAGCTGTGCTATTCAACAGCCATTAATCATACTGTAACTGTACACAAGACTGAGCAATACACACTACAGTACACTTCCAGGGTTAGTAATGCACTCATTTTATTTTCATTTACAAAACCATCAATGAAAGAGTTCACAGGTCTCTAGTTGTAACGGAGCCGAGCAGCATTGATTTACAAACTTCTAGACAAATAAACAAAACGTTGGAAGGACCAGTCAGTCAAAGGGAAATATGGTTGTGCTCTTGTTTGTGTATATTTTTGGGCCAATGTTACAGATGGTATGGCTCAAGTCCCTAGTGAGACACCATGGTAGAATGGAGGAATGTATTGCGAGAGGAAATGGTAGAATGATGATTTATTGGGAAAGATGGGTTGATCTGTGGCTGTCTGAACGGTGGAATTGATGAGTGTTGGAATAATTCTACACACAAGTGTACAGCAGAAATGTTTGAGGTCCTCCAATAAGGGGTGAAAATGGGATTGTTAAACATTATGCGTTTCACAGTTTACGTTTTGTGGTTTGGTTTCATGCTGTGAGTGGTGTTAGTATTGATCCTGGTAGTTATGGGTGCGCTTGCATCCATGCCCGTCCAGGTCTCGGGTGGGGCTTGATTTTTCCAGCACTTGGAAAATAATTTTTGGCCTGGGGCCGGGCCTTGCCTTGACCGGCATCTCAGGGCTTGTGGGGTCGAGCGCACCCACTAACCAGAGCACATACTCGCCTGACCAGAGCACCTACTGACCTGACCAGAGCGGAAATTTGTATTGTCTGTGTATTGTATTGTTGTGTTAAATTAAATAGATAAATTGTTATATATACACACACATACATGCATTCTGTAATTATTCAGCCCCTTTCCCATTTTCCACATTTTGTTATGTTATAGTACAGCCTTATTTTAAAATGTATTAAATAAATAAAAATTCCTCTTCAATCTACACACAATACCTCATAATGATAAAGTGAAAACAGGTTTTTACAAAAGTATAGAAAAATAAAAAATAGATATACCATATTTAAATAAGTATTCAGACCCTTTGCTACGAGACTCGAAATTGAGCTCAGGTGCATCATGTTTCTGTTGATCATCCTTGAGATGTTTGTACAACTTCATTGGAGTCCACATCTGGTAAATTAAATTGATTGGACATGATTTGGAAAGGAACACACCTGTCTATATAAGGTCCCACAGTTGACAGTGCATGTCAGAGCAAAAACCAAGCCATGAGGTCGAAGGAATTGTCCGTAGAGTGCATAAACAGGATTGTGTCGAGGCACAGATCTGGGGAAGGGTACCAAAACATTTCTGCAGCATTGAAGGTCCACAAGAACACAGTGACCTCTATCATTCTTAAATGGAAGATGTTTGGAACCACCAAGATCAAGGCCTTGGTCAGGGAGGGGATGTTTTTCAGCGGTAAGGACTGGGAGACTAGTCAGGAGATGGATAAATGAATGGAGCCAAGTACAGAGAAATTCTTGATGAAAACCTTCTCCACAGCGTTCAGGAACTCGGACTGGGGTGAAGGTTCACCTTCCAACAGGACAACGGCCCTAAGCATACAGCCAAGACAACACAGGAGTGGCTTCAGGACAAAGTCCTTGAGTGGCCCAGCCAGAGCCCGGACTTGAACCCTGGAGAAACCTGAAAATAGCTGTGCAGTAACACTGCCCATCCAACCTGACAGAGCTTGAGAGGATCTGTAGAGAAGAATGGCAGAAACTCCCCAAATACAGGTGTGCCAAGCTTGTAGTGTCATATCCAAGAAGACTCAATGCTGTCATCTCTGCCAAAGATGCTTCAAGAAAGTAAAGTGTCTGAATACTTATGTAAATGTGATATTTCCATTTCCCAAAACATTTTGAACCTGTTTTTGATTGTCATTATGGGGTATTGTGTATAGATAGTGTATAGCTAGATGCCCTCAATCTCACACAAATCATCAAGGAACCCAACCAGGTACAACCCTAAATCTGTAAACAAGGGCACCCTCATAGACGTCATCCTGACCAACTGGCCCTCCAAATACACCTCCGCTGTCTTCAACCAGGATCTCAGCGATCACTGCCTCATTGCCTGTATCCGCAGTCAAACGACCACCCCTCATCACTGTCAAACGCTCCCTAAAACACTTCTGTGAGCAGGCCTTTCTAATCGACCTGGCCCGGGTATCCTGGAAGGACATTGACCTCATCCCGTCAGTTGAGGATGCCTGGTCATTCTTTAAAAGTAACTTCCTCACCATTTTAGATAAGCATGCTCCGTTCAAAAAATGCAGAACTAAGAACAGATATAGCCCTTGGTTCACTCCAGACCAGACTGCCCTCGACCAGCACAAAAATATCCTGTGGCGGACTGCAATAGCATCGAATAGTCCCTGCGATATGCAACTGTTCAGGGAAGTCAGGAACCAATACACGCAGTCAGTCAGGAAAGCTAAGGCCAGCTTCTTCAGGCAGAAGTTCAAAAAGTTCTGGGACACTGTGAAGTCCATGGAGAACAAGAGCACCTGCTCCCAGCTGCCCACTGCACCGAGGCTTAGGTAACACGGTCACCACCGATAAATCCATGATTATCGAAAACTTCAACAAGCATTTCTCAACAGCTGGCCATGCCTTCCGCCTGGCTACTCCAACCTCGGCCAACAGCTCCGCCCCCCCCGCAGCTACTCGCCCAAGCCTCTCCAGGTTCTCCTTTACCCAAATCCAGATAGCAGATGTTCTGAAAGAGCTGCAAAACCTGGACCCGTACAAATCAGCTGGGTTTGACAATCTGGACCCTCAGTTTCAGAAATAATCCGCCGCCATTGTCGCAACCCCTATTACCAGCCTGTTCAACCTCTCTTTCATATCGTCTGAGATCCCCAAGGATTGGAAAGCTGCCGCAGTCATCCCCCTCTTCAAAGGGGGAGACACCCTGGACCCAAACTGTTACAGACCTATATCCATCCTGCCCTGCCTATCTAAGGTCTTCGAAAGCCAAGTCAACAAACAGGTCACTGACCATCTCGAATCCCACCGTACCTTCTCCGCTGTGCAATCTGGTTTCCGAGCCGGTCACGGGTGCACCTCAGCCACGCTCAAGGTACTAAACAATATCATAACCCCCATCGATAAAAGACAGTACTGTGCAGCCGTCTTCATCGACCTTGCCAAGGCTTTCGACTCTGTCAATCACCATATTCTTATCGGCAGACTCAGTAGCCTCGGTTTTTCGGATTACTGCCTTGCCTGGTTCACCAATTACTTTGCAGACAGAGTTCAGTGTGTCAAATCGGAGGGCATGCTGTCCGGTCCTCTGGCAGTCTCTATGGGGGTGCCACAGGGTTCCATCCTCGGGCCGACTCTTTTCTCTGTGTATATCAATGTTGTTGCTCTTGCTGCGGGCGATTCCCTGATCCACCTCTACGCAGACGACACCATTCTATATACTTCCGGCCCGTCCTTGGACACTGTGCTATCTAACCTCCAAATGAGCTTCAATGCCATACAGCACTACTTCCGTGGCCTCCAACTGCTCTTAAACGCTAGTAAAACCAAATGCATGCTTTTCAACCGTTCGCTGCCTGCACCCGCACGCCTGACCAGCATCACCACCCTGGATGGTTCCGACCTTGAATATGTGGACATCTATAAGTACCTAGGTGTCTGGTGACTGTAAACTCTCCTTCCAGACTCATATCAAACATCTCCAATCGAAAATCAAAATCAAGAATCGGCTTTCTATTCCGCAACAAAGCCTCCTTCACTCACGCCGCCAAACTTACCCTAGTAAAACTGACTATCCTACCGATCCTCGACTCCGGCGATGTCGTCTACAAAATTGCTTCCAACACTCTACTCAGCAAACTGGATGCAGTTTATCACAGTGCCATCCGTTTTGTCACTAAAGCACCTTATACCACCCACCACTGCGACTTGTATGCTCTAGTCGGCTGGCCCTCGCTACATATTCGTCGCCAGACCCACTGGCTCCAGGTCATCTACAAGTCCATGCTAGGTAAAGCTCCGCCTTATCTCAGTTCACTGGTCACGATGGCAACACCCATCCGTAGCACGCGCTCCAGCAGGTGCATCTCACTGATCATCCCTAAAGCCAACACCTCATTTGGCCGCCTTTCGTTCCAGTTCTCTGCTGCCTGTGACTGGAACGAATTGCAAAAATCGCTGAAGTTGGAGACTTTTATCTCCCTCACCAACTTCAAACATCTGCTATCTGAGCAGCTAACCAATCGCTGCAGCTGTACATAGTCTATCGGTAAATAGCCCACCCATTTTTACATACCTCATTCTCCATACTGTTTTTATTTATTTACTTTTTATTTATTTACTTTTCTGCTCTTTTGCACACCAATATCTCTACCTGTACATGACCATCTGATCATTTATCTCTCCAGTGTTAATCTGCAAAATTGTAATTATTCGCCTACCTCCTCATGCCTTTTGCACACAATGTATATAGACTCCCCTTTTTTTCCTACTGTGTTATTGACTTGTTAATTGTTTACTCCATGTGTAACTCTGTGTTGTCTGTTCACACGGCTATGCTTTATCTTGGCCAGGTCGCAGTTGCAAATGAGAACTTGTTCTCAACTAGCCTACCTGGTTAAATAAAGGTGAAAAAAAAAATAGATTGATAAGGGAAAAACAATTTAACCCATATTAGAAAAAGGCTGCAACGTAGCAAAATGTGGAAAAAGTCAAGGAGTCTGAATACTTTCCGAATGCACTGTCTCTCTAATATATATATATATATATATATTATATATACACATACATACACACACACACACAGTTGAAGTTGGACGTTTACATACCCCTTAGCCAAATACATTTAAACTCAGTTTTTCACAATTCCTGACATTAAATCCTCATAAAGATTCCCTGTCTTAGGTCAGTTAGGTTCACCATTTTATTTTAAGAATGTGAAATGTCAGAATAATAGTAGAGAGAATGATTAATTTCAGCTTTTATTTCTTTCATCACATTCCCAGTGAGTCAGACGTTTACACACACTCAATTAGTATTTGGTTGCCTTGCCTTTAAATTTTTAACTTGGGTCAAACTTCCCACAAAAAGTTGGGTGAATTTTGGCCCAGTCCTCCTGACAGAGCTGGTGTAACCGAGTCAGGTTTGTAGGCCTCCTTGCTCGCACACGCTTTTTCAGTTGTGCCCACAGATTTTCTATGGGATTGAGGTCATGTCTTTGTGATGGCCACTCCAATAACCTTGACTTTGTTATCCATAAGCCATTTTGCCACAACTTTGGAAGTATGCTTGGGGTCATTGTCCATTTGGAAGACTTGTGACCAAGCTTTAACTTCCTGACCGATGTCTTGAGATGTTGCTTCAATATATCCACATAATTGTCCTACCTCACGATGCCATCTATTTTGTGAAGTGCACCAGTCCCTCCTGCAGCAAAGCACCTCCACAACATGATGCTGCCACCCCTGTGTTCTTCGGCTTGCAAGCCTCCCCCCTTTTCCTCCAAACATAACGATGGTCATTATGGCCAAACAGTTCTATTTTTGTTTCATCATACCAGAGAGCATTTCTCCAAAAAGTACCATCTTTGTCCCGATGTGCAGTTGCAAACCGCAGTCTGGCTTTTTTATGTCGGTTTTGGAGCAGTGGCTTCTTCCTTGCTGAGCGGCCTTTCAGGTTATGTCGATATAGGACTCTTTTTACTGTGGATATAGATACTTTTGTACCCGTTTCCTCCAACATCTTCACAAGGTCCTTTGCTGTTGTTCTGGGATTGATTTGCACTTTTCGCACCAAAGTACGTTCATCTCTAGGAGACAGAACGCGTCTCCTTCGTCAGCGGTATGACGGCTGCGTGGTCCCATGGTGTTTATACTTACTAATGTTTGTAGAGATGAACGTGGTACCTTCAGCCGTTTGGAAATTGCTCCCAAGGATGAACCAGACTTGTGGAGGTCTACAATTTTTTTTCTGAGGTCTTGGTTGATTTCTTTTGATTTTCCCATGATGTCAAGCAAAGATAGGCCTTGAAGTACATCCACAGGTTCACCTCCAATTGACTCAAATGATGTCAATTATCCTATCAGAAGCTTCTAAAGCCATGACATCATTTCCCAAGCTGTTTAAAGGCACAGTCAACGTAGTGTATGTAAACCTCTGACCCACTGGAATTGTGATACAGTGAATTATAAGTTAAACAATCTGCCTGTAAAGAATTGTTGGAAAAATTACTTGTGTCATGCACAAAGTGGATGTCATAACTGACTTGCCAAAACTATAATTTGTTAACAAGTCATTTGTGGAGTGGTTGAAGTTTTAATGACGCCAACCTAAGTGTATGTAAACCTCCGACTTCAACTGTATATTTAATACACAATAAAAATAATTGTGTGAAACAACAGCTCAACAACAACTCAACATCAACACACACAAGATACATCCTTTTCACATCTCCAGAAAAATGTCATTGTCCACACAATATGGAAATGGCTTCACAATGATTGACATAAAAACATTAAAACATCATCTCACCCTCTCTTCTTCTTGATGTTCTTGAAGCCACAGCACAGGGAGGGGTAGGTGAGGTCTGCGGTAACCAGGTGTTTGAAGGTTTTGATTGGCGGGAGCTTCTTCAGGTTCCAGGCATTGCGGGCCATCAGCTCCCTGAGAGATTCCAGGCCTGCAGTGGGGAGGGATGACACCCCCGTCAGGGACACGTCACTGGGAAAGGAAACACAGTTGAATATGGGAGACAGCTGGAGGTTAAACAGGGGTCATACAGAGTTCATACAGCTTTGGGTCACATAATATGTCACCTTGGGGGAACGTGTGTGTGCAGAAGTGCTGTAATGGTATTTGGAATCATAGGCCATGGCACGGGCCATAGACAGTACTATCATTAAAGCCTAACAACAGATGAAGCCAAGTGAAGATATGGTTTTGTACTGTTTAGGACAGCAACACCTCCCCACCCTCTAGCTGTTATGATATGCATGGCTACCCGTTTTGCGCATTCTCCAAATCTGGGATACACATTTTTGACAAATGCCTATTTATTCCCCAATTGTTAGACTTGCGATCTTTCTGAAACACAAAATACAACGCCTACATCTTGTTCCCGCAAAAGAGTGTCCACCACTCTTCCATCGCCTTTATCTAATTAAACATTCTGTTTTTTATTGTCCACGTTGCCATGCCAAAGACTGAACCTCACTGGGACATAAAGTCACAAATCAGTACAAGCTCACATCCATTGTTGCATCCCAAATGGCACCCTATTCCCTATACAGTGCGCTACTTTTGACCGGAGCCCTGGTCAAAAGTAGTGCACTATACAGGGAATAGGGTGCCATTTGGGTATTCCATTTCTCCTTCAGCATCCTGTGTGACTGTATTATCAGCACATAGTGTAACCTACACTCCCCCTTCGAGGGGCCAAGTGGGGGACAAAACATTAACAAGATGTTTCCTCATCTAGTGTATCAGTGAAATGATCTGCTAAATGATTTAATAAGATAATAATAATAATAAACAGAAACACAAGCCAAACAATGCATAAAATTAAATCACACTTTCTTTCTCTCTTTTCCAGAGGCAGCTGAGTATTTTTCTGTCACATTGGTTCTCTCTCTCTCGCTCTCTCTCTCTGGGGGAACGTTGAGCAACACTGGATAATAATAGTGTGTGTCGAAGACCTGCCGGCGGTCTGATTTTGTCATTGGGAGATGTTTAGGCCATGACCTCATGTGGATGACCTCACCACTCAGCCAGGACTAAGACATGTTCCAATACTTTAGAAATATGCATCCTTCCTTTTCCCCCCCTTGAGGTTAGCATAGAGATACGTGATTGAATGGGTATAAGCAAGTTAACAACCTTATTGCTTTCACCAATCCAACCAATTCAGGTCAGTGATTACTTCAAGGAACGTAGGAAGGAAGGCCGCATTGCTGAAGTACTGAACAAGGCTGGGGAACAGATTGACTTATTAAAAACGTATTAAAGAGGACACAGCGTTAGGAGTACTACTTCAGAAACCAGACAACAGAGGTAAGGTTTCTGCATCAAACTCCTCAGAAAGGGAAGGGGATATTTAATTCCACTATGACTCTCAAAACCGAGAAGGGAAGGAAAAGTTTTACGTTTCTATAACACTCACACACAATCTGCGTCTGATTTCCCAGTCAAAATCCCAGCTGTCGCTAAGCTATTTTCATGATTCCTGAACTGTGTTCCTCCCAGACATGTTTCTCACTCATTCTCCACTTATATGGGAAAATAGAGAGGTACAAAAAGAAAGAAACTTTGCCATGAATGAATTACGGAAGTTATGATTTGAACCCATTTGGCTTTGTAAAAATGATTGTTTTCTAGTAATTATTTAACATTTTTGATACTTAAATCGTCAGATAATTTTGGACTCCAATATAAACTTTCTCTATAAATGTTCCAAACCCTAACTCACAAATCACATATCTTTGCAAAACACTCTTGATTAATATCACATTATTGGAACATACTGTATCTCTCTGTTTAATAAGACAAATAACTGACATTTAAGACTGGAACGTAGGAACATTGGATGCATTTGTACCATTCTTTCAAAGTAGTTTGAGCAACTCTAACTTCAGAATAGGAACTGAACATGTTGGGCAGTGCAGTGAAAGGTATTTTCTGTCCAGGGCTCACTTAAAAAAAAAAAAGGATGCTCATCTCTATATGACTTTCCTTGTTAAATAATAGATGAGTAATTACGCACAGAAGCATTGGGCCACTAACAGTGCCAGCAAATGTTCTTTCATCCATCTTGGTCAGATGCTTGTTCCTATGGAGGTACCTGGAGAGAAAACACACACACACGCAAACAAGAATGTAACCCGACACACTTCAATCACCATAATCATCCTGATAGCGCGGAGACATGCTATAATATTTTCACTATCCTCATCACACCACGTTCTACTGTTTATGTACCCCGCTTCCCGGAGTAACACCGACTTCGGGACGACTCGGGTCTTATCCTGAGTGTTGTTTTAAATGAGCCGTCCCACCATCGGAGAAGGTACTTCAGAAACACGCTGCACCTTTAAAATAGATATTGTAGAGTCCCTAAATCTAATGTTGATAATAAACGTGTGTGGGAGAGTGTTTGTCTTGGTGTTACAGCTCTGGGATCAGCTCTCGCTCTGAGAAAACACACATACACACCGATACACACACTCCCGGATCAGTTTTTTCTCTAAGCACGCTCTGTGCGTGCCAACCCAAACAGCAGTGTGGTAAGACTGACTACAGTGACTGCCCATTGGTCTAATTACAACTCCATAAGGACCAGCTAGGGTTTTACTAGAGGTGAATGGTTAAATTGAGGGGTGGGGGGATGGGGTGGGGGTCAGAGCTATATTAATGTTTCATATCCTGATGGGAAAGCTAGAGAGAGGTGACAAAAAGGAGGGTGGAGGGGGGTGAAGTTTGGGGTTAAAGAGAAAACAGTAACAAAAGTAAGTAATCTTTACATGTCTTTATATAATATTGGGGTCGGAGTGGAGGAGGGGTGCATCAGGACAGTGTAGTGACACAGAAAGCAATGATTGTTTTTTTACATTTCAATTTGAAACTTCATTCATCCAGGTTAGTCTCAGTAAGATGAAATCTAGATGAAAATAAGACTTTTTGTTCCCTGATGGGGAAATACATTTCCTTTGGTGCTTTGATGCAGACTTCCTGAAATTGTCTTCTTAAATGTTTTTTTAAATTTTTAAATCAGGAGAACTAGGGCTTCCTAATCAAGGCTGAGGTTAACCTCTCTTAGCACGTCTGGGAGAACCAGTTCAGATGGAACCGTGATCCTACTGCTTGTGTATAGCGTAATAAGTGTAATTTTGAGTAAGGAAATATTCATTCCAG
Organism: Oncorhynchus tshawytscha; assembly: GCF_018296145.1. Lineage (NCBI taxonomy): Eukaryota > Metazoa > Chordata > Actinopteri > Salmoniformes > Salmonidae > Oncorhynchus > Oncorhynchus tshawytscha. The sequence continues at coordinate 30,397,496 of NC_056433.1, read as the reverse complement.
ATGTTAAAAAAAAAAAAAGTTTAATCCAGTCAAAATACTAAGTAACTTAATTTTGTCGAAATGAAGGGGTCTGAAATGACTGATTGTTAAGCCAGAGTGAAAGATATCATAACTGTAACAACATAGAGAACCGTACCTCCAGTACTTCTCTATGAGAAGACTCTTCCTCTAAGGCAGTCCACTGTTACAATCCATTTATACAGTAATTCGTTCCAACAGCAAGAGGTCAACAACAATACAACATTACAAGAATCCTTGCTGCTTCAGTGCTTTGTCCTGCATGGCTTTGTGTCAGCAGGGTCAAGCAGAGAGTTGCATGTGGCTACTAATACAGTATTTCATTTTCTATTCTATTATTTTCTATACCATTCTATTCTATTATTTTCTATTCTGTTCTATCATTTTCTATACCATTCTATTCTATTATTTTCTATACCATTCTATTCTATTATTTTGTGTTAATGATATCAGCAAAATAACTTACACAGCATCCAGTTTGGTCCCGTTGAAAGCATGATGTTGAATGTCGGTGAAGCCATTACTGTACAGCATCCTGGAAGAGAATAAACACATCAGAAAACATTCATAACAGTAACATTTACTAAAGTCAAAACTGTTATTTTATGCACCAACCCACTGACTAACTTTGAATCTGTCTGGTTGTACAGGTCCTATTAAATCAGTAATGCCAATTCCAGTTGTTGAATAACATGTATATTTTTTGTGCTGAGGATTTGCCTGTGTATGCAATTCAGTGACCAAAATCACTACAACATTTTCTGTAAAATATTTCACTGTGTTATGTTCTCCCCAACAAAATTGAACCACTTCGGTCGATGTATTGGTTAGTTATGTCCTGAATCAGTTTGTCAATGTGACCATGGCGTTGGCATCTAATGTAATGGTCTTTTCTCACCAACAGACATTTGTGAGAACATCTCTGTGCTGGTCACAGCACTCTCAGACTGCAAGCAAGGGTAATGTAATGGCCTATAGTCCACAGTGAAGACACCAGTGAAACTGTAGCGCTATGGCTGTGTACTCACACTGTCAGCACTTGGTTGGTAATACCGCGGAATGAGTTTGCTGGGACCTCGGATATATAGGGATGATCAGCTATTTCACTGAGGAGATACAAGAGGAAATTAGGTGGTGTTGCAAATACACTACCGGTCAAAAGCTTTAGAACACCTACAAGGGTTTTTCTTTATTTTTACTATTTTTCTACATTGTAGAATAATAGTGAAGACATCAAAACTATGAAATAACATATATGGAATCATGTAGTAACCAAAAAAAAAGTGTTAAACAAATCAAAATATATTTTATATATTTGAGATTCTTCAAAATAGCCACCCTTTGCCTTGACGACAGCTTTGCACACTCTTGGCATTCTCTCAACCAGCTTCACCTGGAAGGCTTTTCTGTTGTTTTGTTGGCTGCTTTTCCTTCACTCTGCGGTCCGACTCATCCCAAACCATCTCAATTGGGTTGAGGTCGGGGGATTGTGGAGGCCAGGTCATCTTATGCAGCACTCCATCGCTCTCTTTCTTGGTAAAATAGCCCTTACACAGCCTGGAGGTGTGTTGGGTCATTGTCCTGTTGAAAAACAAATGGTAGTCCCACTAAACCTGAACTAGATTGGATGGCGTATCGCTGCAGAATGCTGTGGTAGCAATGCTGGTTACGTGTGCCTTAAATTCTAAAGAAATCACAGACGGTGTCACCAGCAAAGCACCCCCACAACATAACACCTCTTCCTCATTGCTTTATAGTGGGAAATACACATGCGGAGATCATCACGTCTCACATAGACATGGCGGTTGTAATGAAAATTTGGACTCCAGACCAAAGGACAATTTTCCATCGGTCTAATGTCCATTGCTTGTGTTTCTTGGCCAAAGCAAGGCTCTTCTTATTATTGGTGTCCTTTAGTAGTTTTTTCTTTGCAGCAATTCGACCATGGAGGCCTAATTCACACAGTCTCCTCTGAACAGTCGATGTTGGGATGTGTCTTTTATGTGAATTTATTTGGGCTGCAATTTCTGAGACTGGTAACTCCAATGAACTTATCCTCTGCAGCAGAGGTAACGCTGGGTCTTCTATTCCTGTGGCAGTCCTCATGAGAGCCAGTTTCATCATAGCGCTTGATGGTTCTTTGCAACTGCACTTAAAGAAACTTTCAAAGAAATGTTCCATATTGGCTGACCTTCGGGTCTTAAAGTAATGATGGACTGCTGTTTCTCTTTACTTATTTGAGCTGTTCTCGCGATAATATGGACTTGGTCTTTCACTAAATAGGGCTATCTTCTGTATACCACCCCTACCTTGTCACAACACAACTGACTGGCTCAAATGCATTAAAAAGGAAAGAAATCCCACAAATGAACTTTTAAGAAGGCACACATGTTAATTGAGATGCATTCCAGGTGACTACCTCAAAGCTGGTTGAGAGAATGCCAAGAGTGTGCAAAGCTGTCATCAAGACAAAGGGCGGCTATTTGAAGAATTTAAAATATATTTTGATTTTGTTAACACTTTTTTGGTTACTACAGGGTTACTACAGGATCCCATGTGCTATTTCATAGTTCTGAGGTCTTCACTATTATTCTACAATTTAGAAAATAGTTTAAAAATAAAGAAAAACCCTAGAATGAGAAGGTGTTCTAAAACTATTGACCGGTAATGTATACAAAACCTCGTCTGATTGTAGAACAAAAGGAATGGAATGCCACAGAATGGAAAATAGCATCTCCTAGCACTATAGTACATCTCCTAGCACTATAGTACATCTCCTAGCACTAACCACTGGCACTATAGTAACCACTGGCATTAGACGACAGGCGAGACATAATGGATTGGAAAATCCTTACTATAAGTAAGACAACTCTTTAGAGAGAGGACATGATGATGCTTCTACACTCCCCTACATATAGTATGTGTTTTGGACAGTATAGCTACATTCCTTAATTTGGCTCTATACCCCAGAATTTTGGATTTGAGACCAAATGCTTTATATGAGGTGACAGTACATATTTTCACCTTTTTTTAAGGGTATTTTTATACTTATCTGTTTAACTGTTTTGAAATGAAAGCACTTTATGTATATAGTGTCATGAGTATTTGAACAAATTCACTTCTAGTTTTTTACATTTAGTCAAAAGTTTAGTATATGGTCCCATATTCCTAGCACGCAATGACTACATCAAGCTTGTGACTCTACAAACTGGATGCATGCGTTTCGGATTAGGTTGTGCCCAATAGAAATGAATGGTAAATAATGTAGTGTTATTTTGGAATCACTTTTATTGTAAATAAGAATATTTATATTATATATATTTTTATATATCTAAATACTTCTACATTAATGTGGATGCTACCATGACTATGGATAATCATGAAGGAATTGTGAATAATGATGAATGAGAAAGTTAAAGATGCAATCATTTTTATTTAACTGATCATGCCCCCTTTGGGTGGGGTATGATATGTATGCCACTAACTTATTCACTCATCATTATTCACAATTCACTCATGACACATATGTGTTCAGAAACATATTATATTCTTATTTACCCACAACGTGACTCCAAAATGACACAATACAACATTTACCATTGATTTCTGTTGGGCACAACATAATCTGAAACACAACCAAAACAAACTGCAAATGCATCCAACAAGTTTGTAGAGTCTCAAACTTTTGACAAAATGTGATACACTATAAGTGTATTTGTCCAAATACTTATGACACCTTCAAATGGGAGGACTAGATACATAAAGTGCCTTCATTTCTAAATCGATTAAACCGATATGTATGAAAATACCATTAAAAAAAAGGTGACATTCTGTACTGTCCCCTCAAATGCTATTTTGTATAGAGTACAGAGCTTAATTAAATGTTGTAGCTTCACTGTCCAAATAAATACGTAGAGGAGTGTGTGTGTGATGGCAGTCTCATAAAATAGATTTAAACCTCAATCGACTTACGGATAAAAATGCCCTTATTTTCCACATTTAGTATGACAAATGACTGAGGTATTGAATGGAATACTGGAATGTATAGAAATACTACTGAAATATGGAATGTTATATGGTTGTAATATTTGTGAGACAGTACCTACTTGAGTATAGTGCTAACAAAGGTAGTGTGTGTTAGTAATGTAGTTTGCTTACAGTATAAAGTTCATATCATCTGAGTGGATGTTGGTGAGATCAGGAAAGAGGGTGAGGCCAGTATTGAAAATACCCCTAGAAGGAACCAAGAGAGAGATGGTTAGACAGCTGGCAGGCGATGACCAAGCAGACTATCCCAATCAAAACCAAGAGAGAGATGGAAAGATAGCTGGCAGTGACCAAGCAGACTCCCTCACCAATCAAGCAACCACAGAGTATAAAATATAACATGACAGTGCCAGCACTGGCATATACAATAGGAACCTTTTAAGTTGAATAGATTGGAAATAATTGCTCAATTATTGCCAAAGCCAAATATTTCAAGACAATTCTCATCTATTGTATCTTGTGTTAAAGTAACGTTGTCAGTTTTTCACTTACATTAACGTTTTCAAAGCCAAGATGGTTTTGATTTTGAAAAAAAATGCTTATAATACACGTAGGATTTCTAAATGAGCTCACAGGTATTTCAGGTTTGGAAGGTTCTTAAATGCTTCTGGGTCGATGTACGACAGACTCTTTGCGTTCCGGATCTCTCTGAAATGGAAAACACAAATACACCTTAAAAATTACAGTAAACATGATGTTTTCCAGTTTGAAATGTACTTCTGTGTATCCTAGGATTAAGTGCTCATACATCCTTTGCTTTGCTTAGTAATTTGACATTCCTGTGTCACTGAACATACAGGACATGTTGTGTAGTATATAGGGTTGTATTCATCCCCGCTAGTCCTTTACAGTTTCCTTTCATGTTCTCTAAAAGTCAAGTACGTGCTTTAGGTTCACTGACACACACACATCAAATCAAATCTTATTGGTCACATGCTTCGTAAAACAACAGGTGTAGACGAACAGTGAAACGTTTACTTAGATGCACACACACACCCTAAGACCCCCCCCCCACACACCCTAAGACCCCCCACACTCACACACACACACACACACCCTAAGACCCCCCACACTCACCCTAAGACCCCCCCACACACACACACCCTAAGACCCCCCACACTCACACACCCTAAGACCCCCCACACACACACACACACAAAGACCCCCCACACTCACCCTAAGACCCCCCACACACACACCCAAAGACCCCCCCCACACACACACACAAAGACCCCCCCACACACACACACACACACACACACACACCCCACACACACACACACAAGACACCCCCCACACACACACACACAAAGACACCCCCACACACACACACAAAGACACACACACACACACACACACACACACACACACACACACAGAGTGCTGACAGAAGAGGGCAAGGTGCATGTCTGTCTATCGGAAAGACCAGGAGGAAAATCTCCAAAGTCTCCACATACATCCAACCCTGGAAGTCAAGGTTCAATTAACGTTTCATTCGTGTGTTGACTCTGGTGCACCCATCGGCCAAAGAGAGGGCCAAGGGGGGCTCTCCTCTTTGCTTGTCTAACCCATGTGGTGTGGATGAAAGCTGGGGAACGTGTGATCCTAGCCCTCCTTCACACACCTAGGTAACCGCAATCAGCACCTTAGCCAACATGTTCTGACCACTGAGAGTCTGAGCCACTGTGTGTGTGCAGTGAACAGCTACCTTCCAACCTCCACCCTACTTCGTCCTCCACTACCTCCCTCCCTCCCTGCCTCTCAGTCCCTGAGTTGGTGTGTCTGTGTGCAGTGAACTGCTACCCTACACCCTTCTACCCCATCCCACTCTCCACCACCTCCCTCCCTCTCAGAGCCTGTCACAGTGGGGACTGTGCTGATGGACATCAATGGAATACGAGATAAGGGGAAAGTCAGTGTTCTGTACTATTGTGATGAAGCAGCTTGATTAGTCTTGACGCAAAGCAAATAAATGACCTCATCCCATGCAACTTAGCGGTCAGACCTGAGAGAGAACATACATCAGACGCAGATATAGAGACGACTAAGGCCATTACGCAAACCAACTTGCTGTTTATGAGACGCCTCTACAGCAGCTCAGGCATGGATAGGAAAACCACAGACTGTTGGCTGTCCCTCTCTCCTAACATCCCCAGTTGCACGCTGTTACGTCTGTCTGTTTAGACGCAGACCTAGCGATGATGGACAGGAGACCGATACTCTATGTATCAATTATTCTCTCCAACGTCATTATGTCAGAAGGCACTTCGCTAAAGTGCTGCCCCAGAGTAAGATGGGACGGCAAAAGCCACGCTCTTCAGATGTCATGAAATGTTGTCGTCAACCGTAACTGTTATGGAAACGCTGTTGGGTAACAGGTCTAGAATATCTGTTGACCGTGTATGCATATGCTGGCGTTGGCAATGGTTTGCGGCATGGAAGGGGAGAACACTATTTACGATCGTGAAAATAACAAGGCAAATTGGTCTAACTTCCTCACCATAATGTGTTTAATAAGAGTCATTATTAGAAAAAAAACACTCCCCTCCATATGTATTTGGACAGTGAAGCAAAACATTTTGTGAAGCTCCAGCGTTTTGGATTTGAGATCAAATGTTTCATATGAGGCTACAGTACAGAATGTCACCTTTTATTTGAGGGTATTTTCATGACTTCTTCAAATGGGGGGGACTAGATCTATAAAGTGCTTTCGTTTCTAAACATTAAAACAGATTTGTATGAAAATAGCGTCAAATTAAAAAGGTGACATTATGTACTGTCGCCTCATATGAAACATTCTAGCACAAATCTAAAATGCTGGAGTATAGAGACAAATTATTTTTATCTTCACTGTCCAAATACATATGGAAGGGAGTGTACGTATCCTCTACTCACATGTGGGTAATTTTCTTTAGATTGTAGAAGGAATGCCTCTCAAGTCCTGCCAGTGTTACGTCCACTGATATGTATCTGAAAGGAATAAACCATCATACTTTCATATAGGGATTTTCAACATACAGAAAAACATACGGTATCTTTGTAAAATATATCTTTAATGTTATTACTCTTTCCTCCACATTCTTTACACACATGGTTTTACTGTGTAACATTTGATCAAATACAATTTTTTAAAAAAGGTATTGCTCAAACATTCCAATTATTATACAACGTGATTTACTGTCATCTACACTCCTTTCCGTATTTATTTGGACAGTGAAGATCAACTTTGTATACTCCGGTATTTTGGAGATCAAATGAGGCGACAGAATGTCACCTTTCATTTGAGGCTGTTTTCATACATATCGGTTGTACTTTTTAGAAATGAAATCACTTTATGCATCTTGTCCCCCCCCTTTGAAGATGTTTTTGTCATAAGTATTTGGATAAATTCACTTATTTGTGTATTAAAGTAGTAAAAAGGATAGTATTTGGTCCCATATTCCAAGCACGCAACAACAACAGTGCATTCAGAAAGTATTCAGACCCCTTGACCTTTTCCACATTTTGTTAAGTTAAGCCTTATAACAAAAATGTTTTTTTTAAATCCCTCAATCTACAGACAATGCTCCATAATGACAAAGCAAAAACAGGTTATCAATTTTAGAAAATGTATATACAAACCCCCTGTAAATATCACATTTAAATAAGTATTCAGTATACTTTGTTGAATCACCATTGGCAGTGATTGCAGCCTCAAGTCTTCTTGGGTATGACACTACAAGCTTGGCACACCTGTATTTGGGGAGTTTCTGCTATTCTTCTCTGCAAATCCTCTCAAGCTCTGTCAGGTTGGATGGGGAGCGTCACTGCACAGCTGTTTTCAGGTATCTTTGATCGGGTTCAAGTCCGGGCTCTGGCTGGCCCACTCAAGGACATTCAGAGACTTGTCCCGAAGCCACTCCTGCATTGTCTTGGCTGTGTGCTCCTTCCCCAGATCTGTGCCTCGACACAATCCTGTCTCTGATCTCTATGGGCAGTTCTTTTGACCTCATGGCTTGGTTTTTACTCTGACATGCACTGTCAACTGTGGGACCTTATATAGACAGGTGTGTGCCTTTCCAACTCATGTCCAATCAATTGAATTTACCACAGGTGGACTCCAATCAAGTTGTGGAAACATCTTAAAGATGATCAATGGAAACAGGATGCACCTGAGCTCAATTTCGCGTCTCATAGCCGTCTGAATACTTATGTAAATAAGGTATTTCTGGTTTATATTTTTGTTATAAATGTACACATTTAAAAAGTAACCTGTTTTCACTTTGTCATTATGGGGTATTGAGTGTAGATTGATGAAGAAAGAATATAATTGAATCTATTTTAGAATAAGTTTGTAACGTAACAAAATGTGGAAAAAAGGCAAGGGATCTGAATACCTTCGAAAGGCACTGTACATCAAGCTTGTAACTCTACAGACGTGATGGATGCATTTGCAGTTTGTTTTGTTTGTGCTTTGGATTACATTGTTCCCAATAGGAACTGAATGGTGAATAATCTAGTGTCATCTTGGAGTAACTTTTATTGTAAAAAAAGAAAATGTTTCTGAACACCTCTACATTAATGTGGATGTTACCATGATTATGGATAATCATGAATGAATCGCAAATAATGATTAGTGAGACATTTACAGAGGAACAAACATCATACTGCCAAATCAAATTCTAACATCTCACCATTACCAATAACAGGAGAGGCTAGCATTTTTGTGGGGGTATGATCTTTAATGTGGGGGTATAATCCATAATCATAGTAGCATCCACATTACTGTAGAAGTGTTCAGAAACATTATTTTCTTACCCTCAAATAAAAAGGTGAGATTCTGTACTGTTGCCTCAATTGAAACATTCAAAATACTGGAGTATAAACCCAACGTAAAAAATATGTTAGCTTCACTGTCCAAATAAATACGGAGGGGCGTGTACCTGAACCACTGTGAGAAGTAAAGCTACTAGACTAATGATCCTCAATCCAAAGCCAAGCTTTAGCCTCAGTCCTATAGTCTTAACCACCCACCTCTCCCAATGCCTTGAAATGTATGGGTAATTTAACAGGTATGTATGCACCCTACATATCCATTACCCAGTCATCAGTACCACTGCTTTTACTTGTTATTACTGACTAACTACTGTGTAGGTCGTGTGTAGTCTAATGGCATATAAAACAAACAGACAGATTATGAATCTATATCAGAAATGGAATGAGTCTCTTCATTGTGAGAAAGCAGGGTTAGTATTCAAAGTGCAGTGCACTAGACTAGAATTGCTCCTGATTGCTATTAAATACTATTTACATGCTGCTAAATTAAAGGGGGTTAAACAAGTACTGCCGGTCTAGACTGTCAAGACTACAGGTTAAAAAGGGTCTCTTTTCCAGTATTCTGTGGCAGGTGGAAGCTTATTGTCATGGGTCGTGTCCTGGTGGCAGAACTGGGCAGCTGCCAAGTCAAAATGGTCTATGTAGTAAAACTGTATGATATATATTTCTTTTTTAACTTTTTGATCTTCATTTAAGGTTAGGCATTAGGGTTAGCAGTGTGGTTAGGCATTAGGGTTAGCAGTGTGGTTAAGGTTAGGCATTAGGGTTAGCAGTGTGGTTAAGGTTAGGCTTAAAATCAGATTTGATGACTTTCTGACTGTGCCAGTTAGCAACCACTCAGCAGAGCTGCCCCCAGAACAAGATTGATGACGAAAACCGCTAACCTGCTATTCTGTTGGGCAATATAGAGGTGTGCTGGGTGAGGCTGGGGAAAAATCTCCTTTTGCTCTCTCTCGCTCTTATTTCCTCATGTAGGACTTGGACACAGCCACCGGCCTCAGGCTGGGATCAAGGCCTAGCTCGTGTATATTTTCAGAGAAGTTGTCAAAAAGAACTCAATTTCAAATTTCAACATTTTGGCTTGGTGGATACCCTTTTCCACCTTCTTCTACTGAGTTTATACTTTACCACATCATCTAACCCGTTCCCTGAACGAGGTACCAATCGGTACAGCGACTCCACCGGAATACCTTGCCGATGCCTAGGCCCTTGCGGTGGGAATGCTGACATTCCTATTCTAGGACCGCATTAGCTCTTCCAACTGTGATTAGTAGACAGCGGTGATACTAAACAGAGAACAGATCATCTGCACAAGTGGAGGAGAGGACAGAGAGAGTGAGAGAGAGAGATTTTTTTGGGGGGGAAGAGAGAGTGTGTGGGGGGAGAAAGAGAGAGTGTGAGGAAGCAGAGAGCGAGAGGAGGCTTGAAAAAAAGGCTTGGATGCCTGATCCCAATTTTTTGGATCAGAGGGAGGATAATAGACAGGTGGATGATGTGGAGTCGGGATATTAAGAATTTAAATAGCTTAGTGGCTTAATGAGGGGAGAATTTGTGATGATGATCAGAGAGATAGAAAGAGAGGGACAAGGAAGGGTGTAACGGTGAAAAGAGACTGTTTGTGCTGATGGTGATTCACTCACATCCTTGAGATGTTGACCAGGTTGGAGAAAACATCTCCTGGCACTGATGTCAGACGTGTCTCCAGAAGCCATCTGGAAGAGACATAGAGGAGTACTGATCAATGTAAAGTTTACAGATCCATGTCAAATTGACAGATCCAACACAATCAAACACTCAAATCGTGCAAAAAGTATTAAGAGATTTTGTTCATTTTTGTGTTGCTTAATTCGTGTGAAAAATACACCTGTTTTGGTGCGACTGAACTCATAGGAAAAGACACAAATATTTGTGCAACCGTATTCATAGGAAAATACATTTTGCGTGGGCAAACTTCAGAGCAAACTTTTCAAAGTTATTGGAGCAATGCATTTTGGGCAATGGTGTTCTACACTGCCTTTGTTGTTGTTAATCAACCAGGTTGTCACTGAAATGAATGCCAATGCTGTGTTCTATGCTTATTTTCACTTAATACGTTGGGATACTGGTGCATGTTGTATTTTATGAGGGTTGTCAGATTGGAGTAAAAAGTAGTATGTCTTTGTGTGGTATTGGAGGTTTTTGATTGGGGAACGGGGATACATTTTCATGATGGGAAATTAGTTCATCAATAAAATATGGGTAAACCTGCAAAAAAAAAATGCAGTTAAAACAGGTTCATGTAAAATAATGAATTCTGTAAAATAATGCATCTGTCCTCGTGCTCCTAGACCTTAGTGCTGCTTTTGATACCATCGATCACCACATTCTTTTGGAGAGATTGGAAACCCAAATTGGTCTACACGGACAAGTTCTGGCCTGGTTTAGATCTTATCTGTCGGAAAGATATCAGTTTGTCTCTGTGAATGGTTTGTCCTCTGACAAATCAACTGTAAATTTCGGTGCTCCTCAAGGTTCCGTTTTGGGACCACTATTGTTTTCACTATATATTTTACCTCTTGGGGATGTTATTCGAAAACATAATGTTAACTTTCACTGCTATGCGGATGACACACAGCTGTACATTTCAATGAAACATGGTGAAGCCCCAAAATTGCCCTTGCTAGAAGCATGCGTTTCAGACATAAGGAATTGGATGGCTGCAAACTTTCTACTTTTAAACTCGGACAAAACAGAGATGCTTGTTCTAGGTCCCAAGCAAACAAAGAGATCTTCTGTTGAATCTGACAATTAATCTTAATGGTTGTACAGTCGTCTCAAATAAAACTGTGAAGGACTTCGGCGTTACTCTGGACCCTGATCTCTCTTTTGAAGAACATATCAAGACCATTTCAAGGACAGCTTTTTTCCATCTACGTAACATTGCAAAAATCAGAAACTTTCTGTCCAAAAATGATGCAGAAAAATTAATCCATGCTTTTGTCAATTCTAGGTTAGACTACTGCAATGCTCTACTTTCCGGCTACCCGGATAAAGCACTAAATAAACTTCAGTTGGTGCTAAATACGGCTGCTAGAATCCTGACTAGAACCAAAAAATTTGATCATATTACTCCAGTGCTAGCCTCTCTACACTGGCTTCCTGTCAAAGCAAGGGCTGATTTCAAGGTTTTACTGCTAACCTACAAAGCATTACATGGGCTTGCTCCTACCTATCTCTCTGATTTGGTCCTGCCGTACATACCTACACGTACGCTACGGTCACAAGACGCAGGCCTCCTAATTGTCCCTAGAATTTCTAAGCAAACAGCTGGAGGCAGGGCTTTCTCCTATAGAGCTCCATTTTTATGGAACGGTCTGCCTACCCATGTCAGAGACGCAAACTCGGTCTCAACCTTTAAGTCCTTACTGAAGACTTATCTCTTCAGTGGGTCATATGATTGAGTGTAGTCTGGCCCAGGAGTGGGAAGGTGAACGGAAAGGCTCTGGAGCAACAAACCACCCTTGCTGTCTCTGCCTGGCCGGTTCCCCTCTTCCCACTGGGATTCTCTGCCTCTAACCCTATTACAGGGGCTGAGTCACTGGCTTACTGGGGCTCTCTCATGCCATCCCTGGAAGGGGTGAGTCACCTGAGTGGGTTGATTCACTGATGTGGTCATCCTGTCTGGGTTGGCGCCCCCCTTTGGGTTGTGCCGTGGCGGAGATCTTTGTGGGCTATACTCGGCCTTGTCTCAGGATGGTAAGATGGTAAGAAGATATCCCTCTAGTGGTGTGGGGGCTGTGCTTTGGCAAAGTGGGTGGGGTTATATCCTTCCTGTTTGGCCCTGTCCGGGGGTGTCCTCGGATGGGGCCACAGTGTCCCCTGACCCCTCCTGTCTCAGCCTCCAGTATTTATGCTGCAGTAGTTAATGTGTTGGGGGGCTGGGGTCAGTTTGTTATATCTGGAGTACCTCTCCTGTCCTATTCGGTGTCCTGTGTGAATCTAAGTGTGCGTTCTCTAATTCTCTCTTTCTCTCTCTCTCTCTCCCTCCCTCGGAGGACCTGAGCCCTTAGGACCATGCCCCAGGACTACCTGACATGACGACTCCTTGCTGTCCCCAGTCCACCTGGCCGTGCTGCTGCTCCAGTTTCAACTGTTCTGCCTTATTATTATACGACCATGCTGGTCATTTATGAACATCTGAACATCTTGGCCATGTTCTGTTATAATCTCCACCCGGCACAGCCAGAAGAGGACTGGCCACCCCACATAGCCTGGTTCCTCTCTAGGTTTCTTCCTAGGTTTTGGCCTTTCTAGGGAGTTTTTCCTAGCCACCGTGCTTCTACACCTGCATTGCTTGCTGTTTGGGTTTTAGGCTGGGTTTCTGTACAGCACTTTGAGATATCAGCTGATGTATGAAGGGCTATATAAATACATTTGATTTGATGGCTTACACTTATGGCACTTCCTAGGCCGTTTCATGATGTTTATTACGTTCGTGTCAATCATGTTATATACTTACAGTAGGCTATTGTAACAAGACATATGCCAGCATTGTAGGACTACTGCCTCTGTCCAGAGGAATACTAGGCTTTCTGGGCAATGGCCGTTAGAGATCACTTTAACCAGGGCTCATCTGTGGCAGAGTCCCCTGTTGCAGCTTTCACTTTCTTCTACGACATTGTTGGCAGTGTTCAGATCACGTCCAGCTTACGTCTAGTTATGTGATCTAGTGGTGGGAAGCGTTCTGTGTTTCAACATTGTGTTGGGTTATTCTTACCAGTGTGGACCCAAAACAAACACATTCTACACATGTACAAACTACCTGTTTAAAGTGTTATTACAACCGCGGTGTTCTGTTGTTACTGAACCGTATACATCTAATAACCTGAGAGTGATCCACATTATATGTGTAGACAAATAATGGAAGTGTGTTATGCAGCAAAACAGAATGAGTAAAAATGACAAAAGAGGGCCTCCCGGGTGGCGCAGTGGGTAAGGGCGCTGTACTGCAGCGCCAGCTGTGCCACCAGAGACTCTGTCGTAACCGGCCGCGACCAGGAGGTCCGTGGGGCGACGCCCAATTGGCCTAGCGTTGTCCGGGTTAGGGAGGGTTTGGCCGGTAGGGAAATCCTTGCCTCATCGCGCACCAGCGACTCCTGTGGCGGGCCGGGCGCAGTGCGCGCTAACCAAGGTTGCCAGGTGCACGGTGTTTCCTCCGACACATTGGTGCGACTGGCTTCCGGGGCTTGGTTGGGTTGGTGCGGCTTGGTTGGGTTGTGTATCGGAGGACGCATGACTTTCAACCTTCGTCCCTCCCGAGCCCGTACGGGAGTTGTAGCGATGAGACAAGATAGTAGCTACTAAACAATTGGATACCACGAAATTGGGGAGAAAAAGGGGTAAAATTAAAAAATAAAAATGACAAAAGAAATCAAGCAAAGATGTACAACTATTTAACCATTTTATTCAACACTACAAACATTTACCATTTCTTGACTTTTGGATAACATGAGTACAAACAAGGTGAGTGTGTGTATACGGTATGTGTGTAAGTGTGTGCGCGTGTATATTATGGTGTGTATTATAATTTCCCATCCTAAAAATGTATCCCCATCTGGTATACACTTAGTGCCAAAATTGTACTGCAGGATTTGTTTTAAACCATTTTAAAATTGTATTTCTATGTCTCAAGTATAGCTAGAATGTCTGAATAGTGACATGATCATCCTGAAAGCCTGAGGGAATTGAATTCAAAATTGGAATTTGTGGAATTGTTGGGGATAATATTGAAGTGGGAAATGAATCATTGGAATTGACCTAACATTGAAATTGAGAGCAATTGAATTATCTCTGAATTTAAAGACTGACCTGGAATTTGAATTGAAATAAATGGAATTTACAAGGAGGGAATTGAATTTGTGGAATTAACCTCAACCCTGTCCTTCTGCTTGTTCAGTCAGTCTGCAGGATCTATAGGCATGCCCTGAAAACACTCATCATACACTTTGTATCCTGTAAACTTGGCGTGCAGCAGAGCAGACAACTATTGAAATTGATCAAGCAGACCATAACGCAAGAGTGCTGAAGACATGGATTAATCTTGGAGTTGAAAAGTAGACCCAACAGTGAAGAGAGAGTGAGAGACATGGATTGGAGACAGAACGAGTACAAGCTCAGGAACACTCCTGTCGATCGCTTTGATTTCAGAATTGTCGGTATTACACATTTGTTATAGAATCAAACAAGATCCTTAACTTACAGCGAAGTCGGCCTCGGCTAACCCGGGTCGGCTCCAGACCAACATTGGTAGATAGTAACCAGAAACATACAGTCTAGGTTCTCTCTCCATGCAATGCAGGGCTGGATTAAAGGGTTCTTTGAAGTGTATGGTGTAAACCCTGTCATAGGAACATGAGGGAAAACAAAAACGTTGGGTCTGAGTATGTAGGAGTGGACCTGGACCTAACCCCTCAGCTCTCAGCCAAACCAAACAATGTCTGGCCCTGCTTACACCTACGACCGGGTGGCTGGGGGAAACACACTGGGTTATAGTGGTTCATTACTAAAAAGTGGTTTATTAGTGGTTTATCACTAGAAATGACCATTGGTGATATTGTTTTCAATATCATTACATAAATATTTGTTTGTTTGTTGTTGCAGTAGCTAATCGCAGCAGCGGTAGCTGAGCTAGCTATTGGACCTAGGTTTTGTTTCAATCTGTAGCGCAGAAGATGCGCACCATAGTGCGATAGAAATTTGAAGGCAATGTTCCCATGACTGCTTTCATAGGAAACGCTGCATATGTCGGATCAATCGGAAAGGACCTTAAAAAAAAGTCAACCGTGCTACAGCGTGGAGTATCAGTAGAATGTCAAGCCTGGAGAAGAAACACTATTGAAATGCTCTTCACCAGGATAAATAGTTCGCTCAGTAGACCATTTCCCAAAAATAATTTCAGCCAACGAAATTGGAGATCCTCTTTGGACTTCTGACTCAGATGGTAATGGAGCCGTATACCCCATAGACCTACTTCAATGTGACTAAGCGTCTGCTCGGAACACCTGCGCTTCTCTGCTAAGCATGTGTGACATTGATCTAACTTCCTTTACCCTTCTCTCCTCCCATTTGACAACTATTTTAACACCAATCTTTACTAATTTGGAAAGATTGTATCGAGACGAGGACGATGGGACAAGGGGGCGGGGGGTGGGAGGGGGTTGGCACGCCAGAACAATTTGGAGAAACAATGGACTAATTCAGTCCTGAGAGCTGGCGGTTAGTCAGGGGGTTGGTCAGTGGTAGCGTAGAGCACGGCAGCTCTTTGACAAAGTCAAACAAACAGAGATACACAGAGCAGACTCCCATCACCATCACAATGTGTTGAGCCATTTCACTGGATACCTATTACTACTATACACACACGCCATAATAAAACCAGTCCAGTGTTACACTGGGGCCACAGAGGGCAGACAATCAGCATCCTACAGGCTTTATGGGAAAATGACTCCCTCAAGTTGTCATTCAAGAGAGAAAAAACCCTCGTAATTTAGAAGGGTGTCAGAACAACATGGCTGGTGTTACTACTAGATCTCTTTCAAGTAGAATGATGGAGCAATACTGGGCTTATTTGTGGCCTTAATGATTTAGCAAGTGACAGCATAACAGTGTACAGCTTCAAACTGTACTCAATCTTAAAATCCTAAAAGTGTCCCTAATCGTGCCAAGTGTAGGCCAGAGGAGGCTCCTTAAAGGAGGAATGGCAGGAACATCCTCCTCAGTAAATTTCATAAAAATAGACATTGTAAAACATATAAGTTATAATTTTTAGATAAAACTACACTAAATATATTCATGTCTCCAAATAATTGATTAAAACACAGTTATTGCAATGAAGGTCTACAGTAGCCTCAACAGCACTCTGTAGGGTAGCACCATGCTGTAGCCGGGGGACAGCTAGCTTCTGTCCTCCACTGGGTACATTGACTTCAAAACAAAACCTAGGAGGCTCATCATGATTCACATCCCCTTCCATAGACTAACGCAGTAATTATGACAGCTTCCGTAGGATGTCCTCCAACCTATCAGAGCTCTTGCAGCATGAACTGAGATGTTGTCCATCCAATCAAAGGATCAGAGAATAAATCTGGTACTGAAAGCATAAGCCACAGCTAGCTAGCACTGTAGTGCTCAAAATGTGTTGAGTATGTCTCAAAGAGAGAGAAAGACAATTTCTTCAAAGATTAAGGAGAAGCAAAATAGTTTAATTGAATTAGCTAGCAAATGCAGCTAGGAAGTTTAGCCTACTCAAACACCTTGCTCAAACAGAGGGATGCTATGTTAGCTAGCTGGCTATGAATATCCAACACAACACTAGAACTCTTCCAAGTCAAGGTAAGCTTTTGGTTTTACTAATTGATTGCCACCGGGGTTTGCCGGTGTAACTGCTACACTGCGTACTAACTATACACTAATGTTACTGCATGATTTTAGCGGGTTTACTAAATTGTTAGTTCTATTAGCTATGTTGACTATGATGTTACTTTCACTAATATGGGGACAACGATGTAGGCTGTGTGTAGTGGTTATGATATGGCTTCGCTTGGAAAGGTTTTTTCGCCTGGTCACATACAGGTAATGTGTTGTGCATTGAAGTCCACGAAGGGAGAAGGTGAGAAGGGGAGAGCGCATAGATGCGAGAAGGAATACGACGTGGCTGCTATGAAAGTGAACTGAGTTTCCGCGTGATCAGGGTTGTATTCATTCCGCTGATTCTGTTGAAAAAATGCTTCTTAAATGGAAGCAAATGGAACGAAAACAGGGATAAACTAACAGTGCCTGAATTTGTCCCATAGAAACTCGTTTGCAACTGTGTGACTAATGAGTACACCCTAGATTAGGTAGATGCAGGCAAGAGTGTACAAGGTGGTATTGAATGTGTCACTGTCTGTCACCTCAAATGTTTCTCTTGACCTGTGTGCACCTACGTTGTAAACCTTCATTCATAGGCTAGGTTGTAGCAACCTCATGATGGGTATAGGGATGTTTAGAGTATCATGTAGTAGCCTAAACCTATCGATGTTACATTGAACTTGATGAACGGAATATGAATGACAGTCATCCAATATGCTATAAGATAAATAAATCCATGCTCGTGAGAAGAACAAAATTAATTGCCCTCCCTCATCTTAAAACAGCACTGACCACCATTGGTGTAGGGCCTAGGCTAAACCTTCAATCTGTACTCTACCACTATCACTGTCTTCAAGTGTTCTATCAAGTGTTAGGTTATGCAGTGCCTGGGCTCAGTGTTTTTCCTCTTCTGTTCGTTGTTCTGTTGCTGTAACTGCATTTTGAGCAGAAAGTAATGAAAAAACTATGAATATTGCTTTTGTGACTATAATGGTAGATAGTTCAGTGTTTAGAATTATTAGTCATGGTAATTTCCTATAATTAATCACACTTCAATACTTCAATTTTTCCCCCCAACCCTTTAGACCCACAGTGACTACTTTAAAAAAAAATCATTTGGGAATCGATTCTTAAGAGCTAAATTAGTCAACCTCACCCCTAATTACAATCTGTGGGATTTATAGACAACGGATACCTGGATCTAAGTAAATTGTAATTCTAGAATGAATCCAAGAATTCCAGTGTTAGGAGACTGAAGAGAGTTATTGTGGGTTTTTCCCCCTCTCTTGAAAAAGAATTGTTCTCCCTAATTATTCTCAAATGGCACTCGCTCTCTCTGGGTGTTTGAGAAATGTGCTGTGAAAAGTAAATATTGTATTCGAGTGCATCGAGCAGGCCCAGCGTCTGGTGTGGGAGAGCTAGCAGTCACGCTACACAGACTTTTAAAGAGTGTCCCTGCTTTCCTTTCCACCGTACCTCTACCTCTTATCTAACTCTTCAACGCATGGACAAGACCTGCAAAAATCCCCCCCCCACACACACACACACAACCTGAATAGAGTACTCTCTGTCTTACCCCTGTGACACACACACACGTGCACTCACAAAGATAAGGTACACACTTTTTATTAGCATGCACAACAAGAAACAATTGACAATGTGCTGATATGTCAACCTCTTGTAGGTATCCAGCAGTCATACACAGAGACTTCTATACTTGAACTATTTCCACAGTTACAACACTGTATATAGACATAAGACATTTGAAATGTCTCTATTCTTTTGGAATATTATGTTGTGTTATGTTTACTGTTCATTATCTATTTCACTTGCTTTGGCAATGTACATACATGCTTCCCATGCCAATAAAGCCCCTTAAATTGAAACGGTGTTCACGCAAAAGAGACAGGGACCTCGTCCCCGCAGCACTAACACAATGGGTTCAGCTCCAACAATGTGCCCCTGTCCGTGTGTACAGTACAACATCTTCACGCCTAGTTGCCAGATGGCTATTTTGGGCTGGGCTTTTTTGGACTATTTTGGGAGATGTTTTTTTGGTCTTTTGTTTCCTGGGGGGCATTGGGCAAACTATGCGAGGGTAAAGAATGCAGTGGCATCGCGGGGGCGTCTGGGCGGCTGAATTAGGGCACTGATTAGAGCATAATTTCATGTGATGGGTGTCCTTGGTAGACCATGAGATGGTGGCTGGGTGAGGAGGGGGACGGTTGAAGAATGGGTAACAGGAATGTTCTGAGCATACCGGTAAAACAAACTGGAGCAGAATGTAGATTATCACACGTATTGTTTAACCTGCACAGCCAGAGGAGGGCTGTAGACCCACCATGCCCCACAAACCCTTGCTCTGCCCATCCCTGATGCCTCCCTATGCCTGGGGGCTGACACAGCAGATGCCCCAGTCACCAGAAGGATAAGAAAGAGTAAGGAATTAAAATGGTCGCTTTTGCACAAAAGCCCACCAAAGATCTCTCCCTCCGCTTTGTGACATCTGATACTCATGAGTGCGTCTCCAGACAACGGTGCTTTACAAATAAAGTTATCATGACGATCATTATCCTGTGAAGTGGATATGACCTTTTCGTCTGCCCTGCTGTTCTCACACAAGACAGGACCAGATCTGTGTCCCAAATATCACCCTTTTCCCTATATAGTGCACTACGGTTGGCCAGAGCCCTATGGTCAAAAGTAGTGTACTTTAGGGAATAGGGTCTCATTTAAGCTGCAGAACAAAGCAAAAATAAATAAATAAATAATCACCAAATCCTGACTCTTTACCCAGAGTCCCTAGCAAAGCCTTACAGAGCCTGGATAGTCTTTCAGTGTCGCAGCGTTTAGGAGATGTTTGCTCTGACATGTGCCGATAAAGGAATAATATGTTAAGGATTCAGTGGCAGAATAGGCCTACACTTTAATAGAGATATTAATATCAAAGCCAATATCCTCCCTTCTCTCTGCAGCCAATACACAATGACAAACCCTAGCACTAAAATGTTATTGAAATGTTTAGGGGAAAAAAGGCTAACTTTTTATAACGCTGAGTCAGAGAAACTGATTTGTTCACTTGTTTAATCAATTAGGATTTTGTCCTTGCACATTTGTAGAATTGTGTTTGAATATATAGTTATACCAGTAACAAACTGCATAATGTCTTTCAATATATGTCTCTGTTTCAATAACATATTTTTACCTTTCCCGTTCTCATAAGCACATATGTAGGCGTATTTCCCTTTAGTGAGGACAGACACACTGCAGACATGACCCAAACACCCTCAAAGCACCATCAGGCTGTCTGATGAATCTTGTCTAAGAGAACCAGTTTGTTATGGTATAAACTCATTAAAGAGAAATGTTTGCCTTGCATCACTGAGTGTGCCAAGGATTCTGTTTTATAAAACTGTTAAATGTTTACTGACTAAAATCATTCTCTTGAAAATAGTAGCCTATCAAGTCATTTAGACGATCTAGTGTTTGATCATCTCTGTGCCAATATACACTACATGTACATACGTATGTGAACACCTGCTCGCCGAACATCTCATTCCAAAATCATGGGCATTAATATGGAATTGGTCCCCCTTTGCTGCTACAACAGCCTCCACTCATCTGGGAAGGCTTTCCACTGGATGTTGGAACATTGCTGTGGGGACTTGCTTCCATTCAGCCACAAGAGCATTAGTGAGGTCGAACAGTCAGCGTCGGCGTTCCAATTCATCCCAAAGGTGTTCGATGAGGTTGAGGTCAGGGCTCTGTGAAGGCCAGTCAAGTTCTTCCACACCAATCTCAATTAACCATTTCTGTACGGAACTCGCTTTGTGGACAGTGGCATTGTGCAGGTAGCCTAGTGGTTAGAGCGTTGAGCCAGTAACCGAAAAGTTGCTAGATCGAATCCCCGAGCTGACAAGGTAAAAATCTGTCGTTCTGCCCCTTAACAAGGCAGTTAACCCACTGTTCCTAGGCAGTCATTGTAAATAAGAATTTGTTCTTAACTGACTTGCCTAGTTAAATAGAAAAATGTTAAATAAAACATTTAAAAAATTGTCATGCTGAAACAGGAAAGAGCCTTCCCCAAACTGTTGCCACAAAGTTGGAAGCACATAATTGTCTAAAATTACATTGTATGCTGTAGCATTAAGATTTCCCTTCACTGGAACTAAGGGGCTCGGCCATGGAGCTACCGACAAACAGTTATTGTGCTGACGTTGCTTCCAGATGCAGTTTAGAACGCAGTAGTGAGTGTTGTGACCGAGGACAGGTGATTTGTACACACTCAGTCCCGTTCTGTGAACTTGTGTGGCCTACCACTCCACGCTTCAGAGCAGTTGTTGCTCCTAGAAGTTTCCACTTCACAATAACAGCACTTACAGTTAACCAGGGCAGCTCTTGCAGGGAAGACATTTGACGAACTGACTTGTTGGAAAGGTGTCATCCTATGACAGTGCCACATTGAAAGTCACTGAGCTCTTCAGTAAGGACATTTTACTACCAATGTATGCCTATGGAGATTGCATGGCTGTGTGCGCAATTTTATACACCTGTCAGAAACTGGTGTGGCTGAAATAGCCAAATCCACTCATTTGAAGGGGTGTCCACATACTTTTGACCATATTGGGTATTTTTTTCTGAAGTTTAATTTCTGAATATATCTCAAAATAATAGAATATACAGGATTGAAGATAAAACTATCGTTTTATCTCACACACACACACCTCAATATCACTGAGACATCAACCCTAATAAGCCTATACAAACAGATACTTACATTGTCTCTGTGCTTGTAGGAAATGTGGGAATGACATCAATGTCAAAGCAAGAGATAGTGTAAGTCTTCCACTCTGAGCATTCGCAAACAGTGGGGCAGGAGTCGGTGTTCCCCAAGGTTTTGATAGGTAACGTGACGAGGGTAAACAGCGCACATGTTATCACCTGCAAGCGGTGTCGGTCGTTTTCAGTCATCTCTTTGAAAAAATATCAAAAGTAATTTGAAAGCACTTCAGACACTGACGAAAACCTTCTCACCTGAAGCCCACGGCAAACTGAAGTTGAACCACGTTACTTTGTTTGTCAGAAATTTCAGCACATGAACTCGACTCGTCCCAGTGCAATTATACTGACAGTTTTCTTATTGGCCACTGACTCTCGGTGTCGTGTGAGAGAGCGGTGAGAGGAGACGCGTGGGGATACTCTCTCTGAGGTGTGGATTTAGTCTCGCTTCTTATGGAGTGGGTCTACAGAGGACTTCTGAGACACTCTTGTGTTAAGTAGGGGAATTTAATATATTGGATTTTCTTTACCTCATGGTCCGTTGGCTATTTTATAAAGTATTTAGGCTATCCTTCCTAGAAATGCAATTTCATATCATAAAGCTCAAGCATCTAAATAACCTAAAAAACACCACATTAAAATCATGATGTGTTTTAATGTTGAGTGTATTATTAGTCTACTCATTAATTGAGCTACTAACCTATTATAATTATTAATTGTCAATAAGTTATAATCATTATAATTTTCAAATCAAATCAAATGTTATTTGTCACATGCGCTGAAATCAACCTTACAGTGAAATGCTTACTTACAAGCCCTAACCAACAATGCAGGTTAAAAAATTAAAATAAATAAAAAATAGCTAAAAAAACAAAACAAGAATGAGAAATAAAAGCAACAAATAATTTAAGAGCCGCAGTAAAATTACAATAGCAGGGCTATATGCAGGGTGTACCGGTACAGAGGGGCACGAATTAGTCGAGGCTATAGATAACAGGCAAATGCTAGCCTACATAAAAAAAGTAAAAAACAAAGTCTTATCTTCTAAGCTTTCTTATCTTCTTATTTATGTCAGTAGCATCCTACTAACTAGACGGGTTGCGCAGTAATCTGAAAGGCGGTCGCAGTGGCGCAATATGCATCTCCCCAGAGCAAGTTTCGGACAATGTAGTTCTCAATAATGTGATTCACACATAATTCCGTCACTGAGGTAACTTTTAAAACTACAACTCCCGACGTAATTTGAAACTGTTCAACGCTTGTTGTCTTCCTGTTCTTGGCGGCCAGTTCAAGTTGCCATAGCAGAGAGAAACTGGCTTGTCCCTCTTCAGTTGTCACTTGCTAAAGTGACTTGTTAACGGTTTCTATGTTGCTAATTCATGCTGGTAAGTGTGGCTAATATGTTGAGAGTGTGTTTAGTTGAGTTAGCTAGCTACCGACGGTTCCAGATAAAACCTGTTTTTAAAAAATGGTTTAGCTAGTCTGGTTTAGCTAGCTAAACTAGCCATAGTTATCCCCGTTATATTAACGTTAGCTAGCCAGTTTTCTATCTGATTTACTAACAGTCATCACGTTAGCTAGCTAGCTTCCAAACTCATAGCTAGTTATACAAAAATGTACAGCTAACTGAGTTTGAATAGAAAACAAGAGCTGTCATAAAGAAGAGATGCAACTAGCAAACGTTATATTTTCCAGCTAGCTAGCTAATCTGATTAGTTAAATTACTAATCAGCGATTAGTAATATCAGCAGTAAAGTTTTTAAAAACATTTTAAAGGCTACTCCTGACCAAAACAATGGAATCCTCCAGCGAGTCAGACACCTTCGACCGGACGAGGGGGCTGAGGTCACGGGGGCGGAATGCCAGCTCTCGATCGCGACGGGACAGTCACAGAACAGGTCCTGATGCTCCAGCCATTTCAGAGAAAATTAACACCTTGGCGAGTACTTTACAGGTAGGCTAGTTTCCCTTTCCCTGCTCATGACAGTCAATAACTGTGCATGCAGGTTGAAACCAATCAAAACCTTTTGAATATTTAGCATACGAATTGTCATTCCGAAAACCATTCCAGGACACTAATAGGAATTTGAACAAAGTGGACCGGATGCTTGGGCAATACAGAGAGCACACAGATGACCAGGCGGAAGCCATGGCAACAGTAAGTAAAACATCAAAAATGTACTGTCTGCAACTGTTTAGTTTAAGTTGCCTACGTCTCGTTTTATACATGAAGGTTGTGTGCTGTAAAACTCAGTCAACGCATTGTCAGAAGTTCTCTAGTACATCTGTCTCTCTATCTCCCCCTTCTTTTCCTCCCTCCCCATCTCTAGTTGAGGGATAATCTGGAGGAGTCTCTCGCTCAGCTGCAGAACCAGAGGCTGCATAGTTCCTCAGGGGTCCGGAGTGCCTCAGCCTCCACCCTGCACACCAGCGACCTGGAAGCTGGCTATGGCTCAGGTGATATATGCTATGTATAATGTCTAGAAGTGAGACCTATGCTGCTGTGTCTCAGTTGGCCAACACTAAGTAAAACAATACCTGACAGACAGATAGTCAAGGTCAAAACACCAGGGGGCAGGTGGAATTAATTTAGAAACTTTACTTATTATAACTGTTTTATTTTGAAAAAATAATTATGTGCAGTTATACATTTATAAAATAGTTATATAGCCCAAAGTTTATTGTGTACGTTTGTAGAGGGCCAGCGCTTCTACCCCACGTCTCCCTTGAAGGACTATGGGAGATCTGAGTCGTCCGGAGAAGGAGGAGCGAGAAGGAGGTCAAGATCAGCTACAGTCCGCTTCAGAGACTCCAGCCTGCCAGATGGGGATGTAAGTCCTGAGACCACCTTATCTGTCAAAGCTCTGCATCTTCAGTATCCCCACTTCAACGCTCACTGTTGTAGTGCAGTTAGAGACAAGAACCAGCAGAGGGAGCATTGTATTGTTTTTGTGCCCTAAAGTTTTCTCGGGAACAGTTGAATCTGTTAGTATCAGCCTATGACAGTGCTATGTCAGTATTATGCAGCCCTTGTGGGCGTTTTAAGTAGTGCAAGTGTTCTCTTTTTCCTCTTCCTGTTCAGGTCCACATCCTGCACCAGTCATTCAGAGACCTGCGCAGTGACCAGCTCAGACTGGGGGACGACATGGACAGAGAAATCCTCAGGAGGAACAGGTAGAGGCCCTGTATTGTCCAAAATGTACCATTCATTCATTAATTAATTCCTGTTTCCCTGTTTCTAAGGTCTGACATTGACACCAGACGAGCCTTGGAGAATCTGTCCGAGCACCTGACGACTTCACAGAGACAGGACTCGGTCAGTTAGGAACATAACAGTAACATAACAGTACTAACACTCACTACTGTAAGTCGCTCTGGATAAGAGCGTCTGCTAAATGACTAAAATGTACATGTATTAGCATCACTGTAAATACATGAATTCACATTAAATACATAACTGTAAAAATGTTTACTCCAACGTTAGCTGCTCCACTCTAGAGGTAATCTTTGAACGCTTAGTGCTGTAACCTACAGTGACTTTCTCCCCCAGGTGTCGTCTCGTGTGGAGAAGCGTCTGCAGGAGATTGAGAGGGAGATGCGTTCGGAGCGACAGAGCGTGTCAGACAGACGACCAGAACAGCGGGGTATCATGTCTGATGAACTGCGGGAGGTGGGACACCTTGACTTCTACCCTTGCCTAATATAACCCACATTCATCTCGCACCATCCACCCCTCTCATCCAAACCATTCTAGCTGTCCTCCCGTCCCTGCAATTAGCCTTTTTCCATGTCAGCGGTGTTGTTGTTTTCAAATTAAGACCAGTCCTGAAAGTTACAGCTGGGGGGCAGTGTTTAGCTATCTATCAGCTCTAATCCTCTCCTCTTCTCTTCGGAGAGAAGCAGTGATACGAGAGGTGGCTAAGTCATTTGCATCTCTTTCCACTGCAGAGAGCCTCTTCTTCTAATGAGAAGCCGGCTGCCACAGGCTAGGGGAAAATAATGTATTTGTTCCCAAGTTAAGGGTAAATAAACAAGAGGAGAAGAAATGAAGAGGAAAATCATCTCTTTTACTAAAGAGACACCGGGCAAGGGAGAGGTCTGCCTGGGTAGTTGTATTATAAGGCTACACTCCAGTGGGCCTACTCTACTCTACTGCCATGTTGTGAATGAATGGATAGGATGAGTCAGTTGGTGGATGGTGCCTTAAGGGGCTGTAATACATCACTAAGCCTTTACAAAACACCACAGAAACAGGAGTGTGTGGGATGGGATGCTAAGCTCTATTA
Organism: Oncorhynchus tshawytscha; assembly: GCF_018296145.1. Taxonomy (NCBI): domain Eukaryota; kingdom Metazoa; phylum Chordata; class Actinopteri; order Salmoniformes; family Salmonidae; genus Oncorhynchus; species Oncorhynchus tshawytscha. Next base: position 30,371,163 of record NC_056433.1, on the reverse strand, counting down.
GAAACCCAACACATTGTCTCTTTGAGAGGAGATGGAAGCTAGCTAGCCATTGACTGTAACACCATTACTCATGTTTCTCCTCCTGACTATTCGGTTATCAACTAGCCTAAAGGCTATTCTTTGCCTTTTTCGATTCTCTACTTGCCTAAAGGCTAAAAGGCATGTTATCTCATTTAGTTTGAATGTGATACTACACACTAAATGCATAGTGCTGGGGGTGTGTGTACATGTACGTATCATTCATTACTCTATGTTTTCCTTCTCAAGGCTCTGAGGAGGCGAGAGGCTCGGGACCTGGAAACTGAGGAGGCCGTCAAGAACAAACTACTGAGATCAGAGAGCGAGAAGACCAAGGTGTGTGTGTGTGTGTGTGTGTGTGTGTGTTGGAGGTGCTGATTTTGGAAGTGGGTTGCTCATTTGATTGTTACATGGAGCAGGCCTTTTCTGAAAAGCTCCTTAAATACCAGCCACTCGTATCACGCTTGGACAGACTGGGATACCAATGCAAGTTGGTGGCATTGATATTTGGCAGTCTGGGCCACGTACATAGGCTTACAATACGTGGCCTTCAGATTGCAGGCCTGCCTAAGAGTAGAACAGAACAACCGACTAGGTACTGCTCTGTTTCAGCCGTTAACCTACTGTTCCTAGGCCGTCATTGTAAATAAGAATTTGTTCTTAACTGACTTGTCTAGTTAAATAAAGGTACAAAAAAAATTGATGAGCAGCCTAGCTGTGTGGAGGTGCTTTTTGTTTCCTTAATTGTTCTTGCATCAATGAGCTTAGAAATGTTTGAATCCTTCATGATGTAATGTGATTTGTGGATTCAAATAAAGTATTTCAAATGTGTGTGTGCATGCAAATAATATTTTAGCCATGTATTCTGTAACCCACTTTCTGCCTTGTTGAAGAATGCAGATGATATTCTATATGAGCTGAAGTACTTCCTGGTTGTATAATGAAAGGGATCTCATGAATGTGCCTATGTCTGTCCAGGTCATGTGTAGGGCCATGATTTTTTTTCCTGACCAGCTAAAACTCTTGGCACTAATCATGTGATCTGTCCTCCAGATGGAGGCAGAACTGGAGAGGGCCAGGAGACAGCTGGACCAATCAGAAGGAGGCAGGGGCGCACTTCTACAACAGGTACTTGAGTAGCTCTTCTTAAAGGTGTGTGTGTGTGTAGGGGTGGGTGCAACGGTGTTAATCAAATTCATATTCTCTGTGGGTAAACTCCTCCATGTGTGTGTTCCCAGGTAGAAGAGATGCGTGTGCAGCTGCTGAGGACAGAGAAGGAACGTATGGATCTGCAGAGGGAGATCTCCCAGCTTACTACCCAGCCCAGAGCTACTCGCATGGACAGGGAGGAGAGAGGAGCAGGTACTGACTGCTGGAGAAGGAGGCTGGAGCTCATATGAGTTAAGGGTTTTTCAGTGGAGGTTGTTGGCTGATGGAGGGGTGGGGAGGAGAGTGAATGTCTTGGCTTAGGTACTGACTGAAGGTTACATATGTAACCACGGTTGTGTGAGCTATATGGATCACTCCAATATATTGGAATCACTCTGCGGTGGAGGAATACATCCGAGGTGAGGATTTACTCCCGTGTACACCTGTGTCACGGCTGGGGTCCGCCCCTATATATAGACCCCATGGTCACGACACACGTTTTCTAAATCATTTTTGAGGCGCCTCTAGCACCGTAGAGGATTGGAGTGATCCATATAGCTCACATAACTGTGGTTACATACGTAACCTTCGTTATGTTTCACTATATTGGATCTTTCCAATATATTGGTATACCAGTACCAGATTTAGTCGGTGCTAGAGGGACCTGGCCAGCCAGCGGCGAAGTCCCAGCGCGGGACCTAGACACAGGGGCCGTCAATGTGGAAGGGGGGTCCCGGCACAGTCCCCAGAAGGAGGCGACGCCGAGGACCGCTGAACCAACTGCAGAGGAAGGTACCACATTTACCCGATAGTACCTAGCAACGGTGCAAGAGGAAGCCCAGCTGGCTATAGCACAGATATCAGCAAGGGGCATTCCTCTCAGTAGAACCCAGGAGCAGCCACACCTCGTGTTGATTGTGCCACCACAGATCCCAGCACTGGCCTGATGGTATACAGATGGTATACTGTCGTAATCGTGTTCACAATCCAATGAGAGAGCCTCTGCTTTGATAACCCAGCCCCCAGGACTCTCTCACCATAGCAGACAAAGAGCTGGTCTGTTGTTCTCTCTGACCGTGTCCTCTCCACATAGGCAGCCAGTGCCCGCACAGGGCACCGCATGCCGGAGGGAGGCCCAGAGTCCCCCGCCACTGCCGGGGTGTCATAAGCAGACAGGATATACTCCTCCCACCAGGGTCCATCCGGTAGCACTCAGAACTTACCAAAAGAGCATGGAGCTCACCCACCCTCTTCATGGAAGTAATCGCTACCAACAAAGCCACCTTCATAGGGAGGTGTTTCAGGGAGGCTGACCCCAACGGTTTGAAAGGTGGCTTTGCCAAAGCTGCCAAGACCATATTTAGATCCCAGCTCGCCATTCAGCGGGTCCTAGCTGGACGCAGGCGACGGACCCCTTCATAAACCTGGAGACCAAGGGATGGCGACCCACTAGCCTGTCCATCCACCCCACATGGCAGGCAGATATAGCAGCCAAATACCCTCTAAGTGTAGAGGCCGCCAAGCCCTCATCCAAGGGAAACTGCAGGTATTAGAGGACATACTGCACCCCGCATGACCCGGGCACAACCTCAATACCAGCACACCAAGAGCAGAACAACTGACAGCGCAACTGTTTTTCCGCGGATACGCCCTCCTGCAGTCCTAACATGGACCATTGGTGCAGTTCAGCAGCCAAGCCCACAGACTGAGACGGTGTGGTCTCGGATGCCACAGAGTTCCTCTGGCCTGAGATAGCAGGTTGGGTCTCAGGGGCAGTTGCCAAGGTGTCCCAGACCACAGGGACAGTTGAAGGCCGAACCAGGGTCGTCTGGGCCAGTATGGGTCCACCAGCAGCAGATGATGCTCCGCCGTCCTGTCCAGCACAGCCTGGATCAGGTGAAAAGGGGGGAATGTGTTAAGCTCCAGCCTTGGCCAATCGTGAGCCAGAGCTCCGACATGGAGTACCACAGGGGGCAGTGTGCATTGTCCAGGGAGGCAAACAGGTTCACCTGCGCCCTCCTGAACTTGTCCCACAGGTGCTGCACCACTTGGGGATGTAGGCTCCAGTCCCAAGGTGGCGGGCCCTCCCTCAAGAGCATATCCGCTGCAACATTCAGGATGTCGGGTATGTGTGCTGCGCATAGAGACGCTAGACGTCCCTGAGCCCAGGAAAGGAGCTCCCGTGCCATAAGTTGGAGGCGGTGGGACCTCAGTCCACCCTGATGGTTGATGTAAGCCACCACTGTGGTGTTGTCCATTCTCACCAGGACATGTGTTCCCTTCGGATGTGGAAGGAAAGACAGCAGGGCCAGCAGTACAGCTCGGAGCTCTAGTGTATTGATGTGCTTGCCGCTCCAAGGGGGTAGCCAACAGCTGCTGGCCGACCTGCCCTTGGTCAACCCCCCCCGCCGCCAGTTGATTTGGGGGTGTCTGTGCTGACCAGCTCCCAGCGGCACATCCTCAGCATCTCCACTCCACCTGAGAGAAAGGAGCGACAGCGCCATCTTAACAATGCCCTGAGGCACTGTGTGGTCACCCGCAGCTGGTGGTTACGATGGCGCTTCGGGTGCAGCCGGTGGGAGAGACCGGAGATGGAGCAGGACCAGGGGAATCAGCAACGAGGTCACCGTCAGCAAGCCCAACAGGCGTTCGCAGGTCAGAACGGATACCACACGCCCCTGCCAAAAGTGGTCGAGGCAAGAAAAGATCAGCTGAACCCTTCTGTTGGGCAGGCACGCTCTCATGAGGACTCCAGTTCCATGCCAATGAAGGCTACCCTCATTGGCATGATGACGACTCTTGTCGTTTACAGTAATGTCCAATCCGCCGATGTGGATCAGGAGCATGTCTCTGTCTGACAGGACCTGGGTCCTGGTCGTGACACAAATCAGCCAATCGTCCAGGTAATTGAGGATCAACAATCTTCGGGACGTGAGAGGTGCCAGGACAGCGTATATGCACTTTGTGAAAGTGCCGGGTGCCAAGTAGAGGCCGAAGGGAAGAACCATGAATTCATAAGCCATCCCTTCGAATGCGAATCTGAGGTACTGCCAATGAGCTGGTGAACAGGAACATGGAAGTACGCATCCCTCAGGTCCAGTGTCACAAACCACTGGTCCCTGGACATGGCCTTCAACACGCTGGCTGGGTACAGCATGTGGAACCTCAGTACCTTCAAGTACCCATTGAGGTTGTGGAGGTACTGCACTAGCCGTTCTGATGTCTCGATCCTGAGGATGGCACCCTTGTTCAGGAGTAAGGAGATCTCTAGCCGCAGGGTTTTCTCCAGGGGGTCGGCCACTGTGGTGACATGAAGGCCCCTGAAGGACGGGGGCCAGCACCAGAATTGGAGTGTATTGTCGACAACACTCAGGGGGATTCAACACCCTCATCCCACTTTTCCCTTTGAGACCGGGAGAAGTGGCCGGGGAAGGGTGTACGAGGGGTCCCCCAGGCACGTCCCTATGGTGGTGACGGTACACAGGTTGTTGCTCCGCCGCCACCACCCACCTGCACGACGGCGGGGTCCCTCTCCTGTGCCCCTCCACACAGGAGAGGGACCCCGCCGTCGTTCAGGTACAGGTGGGTGGTGGCGGCCCATTCTCCTTGGACCCGGGGCCTGAGGAGGCGGCATGAACCGTCTCATGGTCTCCCGGTCCCTATGAACCTTATCAGTCTACTCCAGAATGTCATCAACCCCTGGGCCAAATGTCAGCCCTGGGGTGATGGGGAGAGTGGCAAATGTGCTCTGGAGAGCAGCTGATAGACAGGATTGGGCCAGCCAGAGATGGTGCCGGGAGGTAACCACCTTCCCCCTGGAGCAGGGGAAGCAGGCGAGACACCTCCATCAGTTCCCAGAGGGGCTCCTCTGTGCCCTCCTGCAGCCGGGGCAACAGAGTCTGCAGGTAGATCTGCAGCAGCATGGTCGCGTTATTAAGGCAACCAAGAGAGCAGAGGGACCCATATGTGTGGAGAGGGGGTCCTGGCTTCAGTCGTGGTTTCCGCCCTATAATCTCCCGGTCCTGGAGGACCATGGCAGCGATCATGGTGTCCATGATCGGGTACTCCCGGAGGATGAGTGACTCTGCGCCCGCAACATAACTCCATGGTCCAGTCTCAGCTGTGAGTCAGAAGTGCCCCCTTGGCAGAGGCCCAGCTCTCCTGCAAGGCCTCGTGGAACTCAGCAGAGATGGGGACAGATGGAGAGTCACCACTGTCCACCAGTTTGATGTCCAGTGCAGTGGCTACCTGAGTGAGTAGGGTCCTCATAGCCTCTCGAGCCGCTGGGGGCGATAAAGCACTGCTGGTGGCTTCTGGATGGCCTGTCAGCCTGGTAGCCCCGCTCACGGTGGTGAACAGTGCCAGCATCGTCCCCCAGGAATAGCCTATACTAGCCAACAGGGATCAGCTGTCGTCGCCATCGAAGCTATCAACCTCCTGACACAGGGCATGCACCCTATGTTCAAGGTGGTCCCAACGGTCCGACTCCTGCTCCTGTCCAGGACTGGCAAGCAGATGGGCTCTGCCTGCGGTGGCTCTGGCCATGCTTTCTGGGAGGGGTACTGGGCCCAGTAGAGGGACTAACAGCTCGCTGGTGCACTACTCCTCAGGAAGGGAGCTCGTTCTCAGCCTGAGCCCGAGCCTGGCCGACCTACTCGCGCATGGCCTCCAATCGTGCCAGGCGCAGGCGTTCTGAGAACACCACACAAATTAGGCATCAAGTAGGGCACTCCACCACCCTCTCCTCGTGGCTCAACCCCAGGCAGTGCATACACGAGGTATGCGGATCCCCAGGGGGATGCCACGGAGCAGGGGTCTGACGCCCTGGGAGAGCTTATGTGGTGACCCGCCTGGAGGAATAGGAACCTGGTGAGGAATACATTATCCAGTACCTCTGCAAAAAAGACACTGGTGGGAAAAGCAGGCAGACAAAAAAAATAGCAACCAGGTAATGGATTTGATTTATTTGTTTTTACGCCAACTGCAAGGTTAGGTTTAATATCCAAGCAGGAAAAAACGACACCATATGATGGAGTGACTCTGTTAAGGAACTCCAAAGTTAAAGTCTCAAAGTAGTGGAAAGCCCACCATGATACTCTTACACTCTGCAGGGGAAAGAACAAGGAAAAACAACCTGCAGGGTAATTAGCAGAGAACCCTACGGTGCAGGGAGCAGCATGTTAAAACAATTCACAACACACACATACAACAAGCCAGTGGGCAAGTTGTGTAAGGTAAATTACAGTTTGAGGCAGCAAGAGCCACCATACTAATGGATGCACATGGAGTCATAGTGTAACGCTAACGAAACACAAGTACGACAAACCACAAGCGGAAGATACAGATCAACCCCACGCAGCGAGTGGAGCACTCAAGGGGAGGGGCTGGCCATGTGGCCATGCTCCATGCTGCAAGCAGCCAGGGAGTATACTTCCACGCAAGATATTACACTTACCAGTGACTTACCAAGCGAACTTCAGAAAGTTTGTGCCTCAAACCATAGGACGTCCGCCGAGAAAATGAAAGAACGTGTGTCGCGGACATGGGGTCGATATATAGGAGCGTACCCCAGCTGTGACACAGGTGTGCATAGGTGTACACGGGAGTGAGTCTGTAAATCCTCACCTCGGATGTATCCCTCCGCCAAGGAGTGATACCAATATATTGGAGTGATTCAATATATTGAAACATAACTACTGCTGGCCCACAGGAATAAGTGTTTGATTTTTTTTTAAATTGTGGAAGCTGCATCCTGTCTGAACTAAATGAGGGCTGTGTGGATATGGTGTGTGTGTGTGTGTTATCTGACGTGTAGAGCATGGTACACTACCGGTCTAGTTTTAGAACACCTTCTCATTCAAGGGTTTTTCTATATTTTTACTATTTTCTACATTGTAGAATAATAGTGAAGACATCAAAATTATGAAATTACACATATGGAATCATGTAGTAACCAAAAAAGTTTTAAACAAATCAAAATATATTTGAGATTCTTCAAACAGCCACTTTTGCCTTGATGACAGCTTTGTACACTCTTGGCATTCTCTCAACCAGATTCACCTGGAATGCTTTTCCAACAGTCTTGAAGGAGTTCCCACATATGCTGAGCACGTGTTGGCTGCTTTTCCTTCACTCTGCAGTCCAACTCATCCCAAACCATCTCAATTGGGTTGAGGTCGGGGGATTGTGGAGGCCAGGTCATCTGATGCAGCACTCCATCTCTCTCCTTCTTATTAAAATAGCCCTTACTCAGCCCGGCGGTGTGTTGGGTCATTGTCCTGTTGAGAAACAAATGATAGTCCCACTAAGCCTAAACCAAATGGGATGGCGTATCACTGCAGAATGCTGTGGTAGCCATACTGGTTAAGTGTGCCTTGAATTCTAAATAAATCACTGAAAGTGTCACCAGCAAAGCACCCCCACACCATAGCACCTCCTCCTCCATGCTTTACAGTGGGAAATACACATGCGGAGATCATCCGCTCACAAAGACACAAAAATCTCCAATTTGGACTCCAGACCAAAGGACAGATTTCCACCGGTCTAATATACATTGCTTATGTTTTTTGGCCCAAGCAAGTCTCTTCTTATTATTGGTGTCCTTTAGTAGTGGTTTCCTTGCAGCAATTTGACCATGAAGGCCTGATTCACACAGTCTCCTCTGAACAGTTGATGTTGAGATGTGTCTGTTACTTGAACACTCTGATGCATTTCTTTGGGCTGCAATTTCTGAGTCAGGTAACTCGAATGAACTTATCCTTTGCAGCAGTGGTAACTCTGGGTCTTCCTTTCCTGTAGCGGTCCTGATGAGAGCCAGTTTCATCAGCGCTTGATGATTTTTGCAACAGCATTTGAAGAAACTTTCAAAGTTCTTGAAATGTTCCATTTTGACTAACCTTCATGTCTTAAAGTAATGATGAACTGTCGTTTCGCTTTGCTTATTTGAGCTGTTCTTGCCATAATTAGTCTCAACCCCACCCTGTGCAATTGGGTCCTGGACTTTATGACGGTCCGCCCCCAGGTGGTGAAGGTAGGAAACATCTCCACTTCGCTGATCCTCAACACTGGGGCCCCACAAGGGTGTGTGCTCAGCCCCCTCCTGTACTCTCTGTTCAACCACGACTGTGTGGCCATGCACTCATCCAGCTCAATCATCAAGTTTGCAGACGACACAATAGTAGTGGGCTTGATTACCAACAACGACGAGACAGTCTACAGGAAGGAGGTGAGGGCACTCGGATTGTGGTGTCAGGAAAACAACCTCTCACTCAACGTCAACAAAACAAAGGAGATTATGGTGGACTTCAGGAAACAGCAGAGGGAGCAACCCCCTATCCACAACGAAGGAACAGCAGTGGAGAAGGTGGAAAGTTTTAAGTTCCTCGGTGTACACATCACAGACAAACTGAAATGGTCCACCCACACAGACAGTGTGGTGAAGAAGGCGCAACAGCATCTCTTCAACCTCAGGAGGTTGAAGAAATTTGGTTTGTCACCCAAAACCCTGACAAACTTTTACAGATGCACAATCGAGATCATCCTGTCGGGCTGTATCACAGCCTGGTACGGCAACTTCACCGCCCCTTAACCGCAAGGCTCTCCAGAGGGTGGTGCGGTCTGCACAACGCATCACCGGGGGTAAACTACCTCCCCTCCATTACACGTACAGCACCTGATATCACAGGAAGGACCAAAAGATCATCAAGGACATCAACTACCCAAGCCACTGCCTGTTCACACCACTACCATCCAGAAGGCGAGGTCAGTACAGGTGCATCAAAGCTGGGACCGAGAGACTGAAAAACAGCTTCTATTTCAAGGCCATCAGACTGCTAAACAGCAATCACTAACTCAGAGTGGCTGCTGCCTCTGAGACCCAATCACTGGCCACTTCAGTAAATGGATCACTAGTCACTTTATACGATGCACTCTAAATAATGCCACTGTAATAATGTTTACATATCTTACATTACTCATCGCATGTATATACTGTATTTTATACCATCTATTGCACCTTGCCTATGCCGCTGGGCCATCTCTCATGTACATATTCTCATTCACCCCTTTTTGGATTTGTGTGTATTAGGTAGTTGTTGGGGAATTGTTATTATATTACTGCACTGTCGGAACTAGAAGCACAAGCATTTCGCTACACTCGCATTAACATCTGCTAACCATGTGTATGTGACAAATCAAATTTTATTTGGTATTTAACAAATATGGCTATCTTCTGTATACCCCCCTACCATGTCACAACACAACTGATTGGCTCAAACACATTCAGAAGGAAAGAAATTCCACAAGTTAACTTTTAAGAAGGCACACCGGTTAATTGAAATGCATTTCAATGCACCTCATGAAGCTGGTTGAGAGAATGCCAGTAGTGTGCAAAGCTGTCATCAAGGCAAAGGGTGGCTATTTGAAGAATCTCAAATATAAAATATATTTTCATTTGTTTTAACACTTTTTTTACTACATGATTCCATATATGTTATTTCATAGTTTTGATGGCTTCACTATTATTCTATAATGTAGAAAATAGTAAAACATATAGAAAAACCCTTGAATGAGAAGGTGTTCTAAAACATTTGACCGGTAGTGTACGTGTTGTCTGACTTCCATGTGTTGTTGTTGTTACATTTAGACCGGTCGTCGGAGCTGGAAAGAGAGGTGCAGGAGCTGAGAGCCCAGCTGAGCAGGACATCTGTCCTCAGTGAGGTGGACGATCTCAGGAGGACTCTGGAGCTCAAAGACCGAGAGAGAACACAGCTGTGCAACCAGGTCGAGGTACGTGTGTATGTGCGCGCGCGCGTCGATATGTAGGTGTGTGTTATGCATGTCTGCCTGAGTGAGGTTGAATCAGATTGTCTTTGTGCCACAGCTTCTGTTTGCTGCAAACGCTCTCTTGATCTGGTTAAATGTGCCAAGTAAGACAACAGTCAGAGTAGAACATCAATCGTCTAGCTAGCTAACAGTCATTTATCCGCCTCATAAAGCTGAGATCTGTCAGTTCACTGAGTGGAAATATCAAACGCTCCCCACTAAGCACAAAGATATAAACAACGTTGTAGTGGAAATATTTTTGACTTAATACAGGTATAGAGGATATATTTCCACGTTTTTTTTTAGTCTGTGCTATCTTCACTGAATCTCTCTCTCTTCATCACCATCTCCCTACCCCAGGTGTTGTCGTCAGACCTGGCGAGGCGCGAGCAGCAACAGTTGAGGATGCTGGAGCAGTTGAAGGAGATCCAGGGCCGCTCTGAGGCGTGTGCTACCGAGAGGGCCCGGGCCCTGCTCAGGGCTGAGGAGGCTGAGGCCCGGCTCCAGGACAGCTCCACGAGGAGGGAGGAGCTGAAGACCAGAGCCCAGGAGGCAGTCAGACAGTGGAGGGCCAAGTGCAAGAGGATGGAGAGGGACATGGAGGAAATGAGGGGACAGGCCCAGCTGGACACGGAGAAAGCCAAACAGGTCTGTATTGAGACTGGGAGGTGACGGTGCATTGAAAGAGATGCATCGATGTAGGTTTTGTGGATGGCACTGTTTCTGATTAAAAGAGTGATCAAATGCACTCCACTCAGTTACTCTTGTTTCTACATGGCGCCGGAGGAGATGGCCGCCGTTTTACGGTCTCCTAACTTATTGTGCTATTATGTGTTTCTTTTCACGATATTTGTACATTATTTTGTACATAATGCTTCTGCAACCATATCTTATGGAAGAAAAGAGCTTCTGGATATCAGGACAGCGATCACTCAACTTGGATTAGACATAGATTTCTTCAACAACAACAACAAGCAGGACTCACACGATATTCTCCAAACACCCCACAGGGCAGACCTCCCAATTATTCGCAAAAGGAAGCGACGCAGAGGAAGAATAGCCTGATGCCTCGTCTGGACCCACAGAAGGCAACTAGGAAAGCTGCCGTTACCGTCAATATTACTTGCCAACGTGCAGTCATTGGACAATAAACTAGACGAGGTACGATCACGAATATCCTACCAAAAACATAAAAAACTGTAATATCCTATGCTTCACGGAATCGTGGCTGAATGACGACATGGATATTCAGCTAGCGGGATACACGCTGCACCGGCAGGATAGAACAGCACACTCCGGGAAGACGAGGGGGGGGGCAGTCTGTGCATATTTGTAAAAAACAGCTGGTGCACGAAATCTAAGGAAGTCTCTAGATTTTGCTCGTCTGAAGTAGAGTATATTGTGATAAACTGCAGGCCACACTACTTGCCTAGAGAGTTCTCAGCTATACTTTTTGTGGCTGTTTATTTACCACCACAGACCGCACTTAGTCAGCTCTATAAGGAAATAAGCAAACAGGAAACCACTCACCCAGAGGTGGCGCTCCTAGTGGCCAAAGACCTTAATGCAGGGAAACTTAAATCAGTTCTACCAAATCTCTATCAACATGATACATGTGCAACCAGAGGGAAAAAAATTCTAGATCACATGTACTCCACACACAGAGACACGTACAAAGCTCTCCCTCGCCCTCCATTTGATATATCCGACCACAACTCTATCCTCCTGATTCCTGCTTACAAGCAAAAATTAAAGCAGGAAGCACCAGTGACTCGGTCTATATAAAAATGGTCAGATAAAACTACAGGACTGCTTTGCTATCACAGACTGGAACATGTTCCAGGATCCTTCCGATGACATTGAGGAATACACCACATCAGTCACTGGCTTTATCAACAAGTGCATTGAGGACATCGTCCCCACAGTGACTGTACGTACATACCCCAACCAGAAGGCATGGATTACAGGCAACATTCGCACTGAGATAAAGGGTAGAGCTGCCGCTTTCAAGGTGCGGGACTCTAACCCGGAAGCTTACTAGAAATCCCGCTATGCCCTGCGATGAACCATCAAACAGGCAAAGCGTCAATACAGGGCTACGATTGAATCATACTACACCGGCTCCAACGCTCGTCGGATGTGGCAGGGCTTGCAAACTATTACAGACTACAAAAGGAAGCCGTGAGCTGCCCAGTGACACGAGCCTACCAGACGAGCTAAATCACTTCTATGCTCGCTTCGAGGCAAGCAACACTGGGTCATGCATGAGAGAATCAGCTGTTCCGGACGACTGTGTGATCACGCACTCCGTAGCCGACGTGAGTAAGACCTTTAAACAGGTCAACATACACAAGGCTGCGGGGCCAGACGGATTACCAGGACGTGTGCTCCGGGCATGTGCTGACCAACCCGGCAGTTGTCTTCACTGACATTTTCAACATGTCCTTGATTGAGTTTGTAATACCAACATGCTTCAAGCAGACCACCATAGTCCCTGTGCCCAAGAACACAAAGGCAACCTGCCTAAATGACTACAGACCCGTAGCACTCACGTCCGTAGCCATGAAGTGTTTTGAAAGGCTGGTAATGGCTCACATCAACACCATTATCCCAGAAACCCTAGACCCACTCCAATTTGCATACCGCCCAAACAGATCCACAGATGATGCAATCTCTATTGCACTCCACACTGCCCTTTCCCATCTGGACAAAAGGAACACCTATGTGAGAATGCTGTTCATTGACTACAGCTCAGCGTTCTACACCATAGTACCCTCAAAGCTCATCACCAAGCTAAGGAACCTGGGACTAAACACCTCCCTCTGCAACTGGATCCTGGACTTCCTGACAGGCCGCCCCCCAGGTGGTGAGGGTAGGTAGCCACGCTGATCCTCAACACTGGAGCTCCCCAGTGGTGCGTGCTCAGTCCCCTCCTGTACTCCCTGTTCACCCACGACTGCATGGCGAGGCACGACTCCAACACCATCATTAAGTTTGCTGACAACACAACAGTGGTAGGCCTGATCACCGACAACCATGAACAGCCAATAGGCAGGAGGTCAGAGACCTGGCCGGGTGGTGCCAGAATAACAACCTATCCCTCAACGTAACCAAGACTGAGGAGATGATTGTGGACTACAGGAAAAAGAGCACCGAGCACGTCCCCATTCTCATCGACGGGGCTGTAGTGGAGCAGATTGAGAGCTTCAAATTCCTTGGTGTCCACATCAACAACAAACTAGATTGGTCCAAACACAACAAGACAGTCGTGAAGAGGGCACGACAAAGCCTATTCCCCCTCATGAAACAAAAAAGATTTGGCATGGGTCCTGAGATCTTCAAAAGGTTCTACAGCCTGGTACGCAAATTGCTCGGCCTCCGACCGCAAGGCACTTCAGAGGGTAGTACGTACGGCCCAGTACATCACTGGGCCAAAGCTGCCGGCAATCCAGGACCTCTACACCAGGCGGTGTCAGAGGAAGGCCCTAAAAATTGTCACAGACTCCAGCCACCCCAGTCATAGACTGTTCTCTCAGCTACCGCATGGTAAGTGGTACCGACGTGCCAAGTCTAGGACAAAAAGGCTTCTCAACAGTTTTTACCCCCAAGCCATAAGACTCCTGAACAGGTAACTAAATGGTTACCCGGACTATTTGCATTGTGTGCCCCCTCCCCCAACCCCTCTTTTACACTGCTGCTACTCTCTGTTTATCTTATATGCATAGTCACTTTAACTATACATTCATGTACATACTACCTAAATTGGCCCGACCAACTAGTGCTCCCGCACATTGGCTAACCGGGCTATCTGCATTGTGTCCCACCATCCGCCAACCCCTCTTTTACGCTTCTGCTTCTCTCTGTTCATCATATATGCATAGTCACTTTAATGATACCTACATGTACATATTACCTCAATACGCCTGACTAACAGGTGTCTGTATATAGCCTTGCTACTCTTTTTTCAAATGTCTTTTTACTGTTGTTTTATTTCTTTACTTACCTACACACACACACATACCTTTTTTTTTCGCACCATTGGTTAGAGCCTGTAAGTAAGCATTTCACTGTAAGGTTTACACCTGTTGTATTCGGCGCACGTGACAAATAAACTTTGATTTGATTAAGCTTTCTAATAGCCAAAGAGCAGCTGCCAAAGCGTTTTTCGGACTCATACTGGCCTTATGAGGCTGAAGAACACAAGGCTGGTATACAGAGGTTTGGAAGCGGGAGCTGCTAGATCTACTGAGGCTGCTGGTATGGCTGGCTGGGCTTAGCTAAGTGATGAGCTGTAGTCAGTCAGCCAGGCGTTATTAGTGTGAATGTCACCACTCTGTTTTTTTTCTGCGCTATGAGTCACCTCAAAACTCTCTCCCCAGCAGCAGCTGACTGACTGACTGACTGACTCACACCTGGCTCGCTCTCTACGTGACAAGAATGAATACCCTGAATAATTTCTCCTCTTAATAAATTAGGAGGCAGAGAATGAAGTGCTCAATTAACTGATTAGGAGTGGCGCTCTGAGCTGGGAGAAAGCCTTGCAGACAGTCTCTCAGACAGCAGATTAGACAGTGGGGTGATTTGTAAGAGTTGGATCAGCGACGGAAAGGCGAACCAATCTTTCTTAAACAGACCGGGGCTAGGCCTATAGCCTTAATACAAATCTGAGCTGAGCGACAGCTTTTCACTATCTACGATGAAGCTGGAGTTTGCACTTTAAATACATTGTCCTCTTCACTTCTCCCCCTTCGTTTGTCTTACTCTCATCCCTCTCTTCTGCTCTTATTTTCCCCTCTCCTCCTTTTTCACCTCTCTCCTCTCTCTCCTCTCCCCCCAGGCATGTAAGGAGAGAGAGCTGTCCCAGGCCCAGCTGAAAGCCTTCTCCCAGCAGACTGAAGGGGTGCGCAGGGAGCTAGCGGAGGTGCTGGGGCGTCTGGCTCGGAGCGAGGAAGAGGTGCTCCGTAAAGACGTGGAGCTGTCGGAGACTCGGGCACGTCACCTGGGCCTAGAGCAGGAAGTGAGGGAAGTGAGGGAGGCCTCCATAGCCCTGGAGGAGGAGGCCCAGCGGCAGTCTGTCCTGCAGGTTAGGCTGAGAGAGGAGAACCAGAGTCTGGAGGAGAGGGCTGAGGCCGTAGCCCGACGCAGCCAGAGAGACCAGGAGGTAGGCTACTTCATAGCAGAGTCTGAAAGGGAACCCTATTCCCTAATATACAGTTGAAGTCGGAAGTTTACATACACCTTAGCCAAATACATTTAAACTCACTTTTTTCACAATTCCTGACATTTAATCCCAGTAAATATTTTATGTTTTAGGTCAATTAGGATCACCACTTTATTTTAAGAATGTGAAATGTCAGAATAATAGTAGAGACAATGATTTATTTCAGCTTTTATTTCTTTCATCACATTCCCAGTGGGTCAGAAGTTTACATACACTCAATTAGTATTTGGTAGCATTGCCTTTAAATTGTTTAACCTGGGTCAAATTTTTCAGGTAGCCTTCCACAAGCTTCCCACAATAAGTTGGGTGAATTGTGGCCCATTCCTCCTGACAGAGCTGGTGTAACTGAGTCAGGTTTGTAGGCCTCCTTGCTCGCACACGCTTTTTCAGTTCCGCCCACAAATGTTCTATGGGATTGAGGTCAGGCCTTTGTGATGGCCACTCCAGTACCTTGACTTTGTTTTCCTTAAGCCATTTTGACACAACTTTGGAAGTATGCTTGGGGTCATTGTGGCGGCAGCGTAGCCTAGTGGTTAGAGCGTTGGACTAGTAACCGGAAGGTTGCGAGTTCAAACCCCCGAGCTGACAAGGTACAAATCTGTCGTTCTGCCCCTGAACAGGCAGTTAACCCACTGCTCCCAGGCCGTCATTGAAAATAAGAATGTGTTCAGTTGCAAACGTAGTCTGGCTTTTTTATGGTGGTTTTGGAGCAGTGGCTTCTTCCTTGCTGAGCGGCCTTTCAGGTTATGTCGATATAGGACTCTGTGGATGAAGATACTTTTGTACCTGTTTCCTCCACCATCTTCACAAGGTCCTTTGTAGTTGTTCTGGGATTGATTTGCACTTTTCGCACCTAGGTACGTTCATCTCTAGGAGACAGAACGCTTTTCCTTCCTGAGCGGTATGACGGCTGCGTGGTTCCATGGTGTTTATACTTGCATACTATTGTTTGTACAGATGAACGTGGTACCTTCAGGCGTTTAGAAATTGCTCCCAAAGGATGAACCAGACTTGTGGAGGTCTACTATTTTTTTTCTGAGGTCTTGGCTGATTTCTTTAGATTTTCCCATGATGTCAAGCAAAGAGGCACTGAGTTTGAAGGTAGGCCTTGAAGTACATCCACAGGTACACCTCCAATTGACTCAAATGATGTAAATTAGCCTATCAGAAGCTTGTAAAGCCATGACATAATTTTCTGGAATTTTGTAAACTTCTGACCCACTGGAATTGTGATACAGTGAATTATAAGTGAAATAATCTGTCTGTAAACAGTTGTTGGAAAACTTACTTGTGTCGTGCACAAATTAGATGTCCTAACCGACTTGCCAAAACTATAGTTTGTTAACAAGAAATTTGTGGAGTGGATGAAAAACTAGTTTTAATGACTCCAACCTAAGTGTATGTAAACCTCTGACTTCAACTGTATTGAACTGCTTTTGCCCAGGGTCTAGACATGAAAACTTTGGGCTTTGTATGAATTAATATATGAAATATGAATGAACTAAGCATAAAGTGACTTTCATTTCTAAGGAGTTACATAGCCTCCAGGCAGCCATGAAGGAGTTAACCTCCGCCCGTGCCCAGCTCATCACCCGTCTAGCTGAGGAGGCGGCGCTCAGGACGGAGCTCCAGAGGAGTGTGGCGGAGGGGGCAGTGCGGCTGGCCGCAGCCCAGGAGCTGAGGGCTTCCCTGGGGCAGCAGCTGGAGCTGGAGAGGGAGGTGCACCAGAGGGAGCTGGCCAGTCTCAGAGCCACTGTGCAGAACGGCAGGACCAAGCAGGATAGAGACATACAGGAGACACTACGACTCTGTATGAAGGAGAGGAATGAGATGGAGCATCACCTCAAGGAGATCAAGGTACCCCGGGGCTAGGTGATCTTAGCCCGGGGCTAGGTGATCTTAGCCCGGGGCTAGGTGATCTTAGCCCGGGGCTAGGTGATTTTAGCCCGGGGCTCGGTGATTTTAGCCCGGGGCTCAGTGATTTTAGCCCGGGGCTCTGTGATTTTAGCCCGGGGCTAGGTGATCTTAGCCCGGGGCTAGGTGATTTTAGCCCGGGGCTAGGTGATTTTAGCCCGGGGCTCGGTGATTTTAGCCCGGGGCTCAGTGATTTTAGCCCGGGGCTCTGTGATTTTAGCCCGGGGCTAGGTGATTTTAGCCCGGGGCTAGGTGATTTTAGCCCGGGGCTAGGTGATCTTAGCCCGGGGCTAGGTGATTTTAGCCCGGGGCTAGGTGGTTTTAGCCGGGGCTAAGTGAGTGTTCACACTTGCAAATTGTAAAGTGAGCTAGCACCAACCTTAACCCAAGGCTAGCTGCTCCTGCTCCGGAGCAGAGTTGGCACCGACTTTCCAGGGTTAGCCCCAGAAACATTTTGCCAAAATAGCCAGTATAAAACGGTGTCAAGAACAGCCTAGAATGCTTTTACTGTTCAATCACAAAAGCGGCGCATTCACTTAATTGATATATGCTCGTGATGTCTGCATGTTATTTTGATAAGTAAACTCATATCATTTTAATCCTTCCAACTAACGCTACAAACTCTACAGCTGGAACGGCAGCAAACGCTCCATTTTCCTCCGTTATAGTTTTCTATTGACATTTAATTGCATGTTACCATGATAATAATATTGTCACATGATTCCGCACAGCATTCTCTGTACGGGGCGAGATTGATTTTCAAAAGAGAGCAAGGTTTATACAAACCGTCACTGTTAGAAATCAAATGCTAGACCAATGTCTGTTAGCCCAGGGCTTTGGAATACAAGTGTGAATCCTTGTATCCTCCAGGGTTAAAGCTTAGCCCAGGGTTAACAAATGCTTCTGTAGGCTAAGCTAGCCCAGGGCCGGTCTAACCTGGGGCTAAGAACAATGAAGTGTAGAGTAGTCCTCACAGTTTGTGTATCGTATATTCTCCACTGCTTGTTATTATCTTTATAATAGCTGTGGATATTTTATCCCCTTGTAATTAATATTAATTAATTACAGGGGCTAAAATCTGCCGTTCTGCCCCTGAACAAGGCAGTTAAGCCACTGTTCCTAGGCTGTCATTGGAAATAAGAATTTGTTATTAACTGACTTGCCTAGTTAAATAAAGGTAAAATAAATATTTCTCCCTTGTAATTAACCTTGGTGGAACTTGATTCTTCAAAAAATGTTTGAACAACGTCAAGGTAACCCAACCGTAAAGTTAGATAATTGTTATCTGTCATCGATCCCGATAAAGTGGAAGTGGGAATTCCTCAGGAAAATTCCGTTTTTCTTTAATGTCATTTCAATTTCCTCCTCTTTGCCTATCCATGCAGTCCCAGACCTCACACGCCCAGTGCTTTGAGCCCGGGTGAATCCAGGACAGTAGGTTCCTACAGGCTAGAGGTGGATAGGAAGGCCTGAATATTTACCCTCTGCTTCGCCCCTTCCCTTCAGTGTGACTAGCTCATCAAGGCAGCTAGGCAAATAGGGGCTTGGACCCCCCTGAAATCCACACACACCTGAGTAGAAGCTGTTCAGGGTCCTGTTGGTTCCATACTTGGTGCATCGGTACCACTTGCCGTGCTGTGCCAGAGAGAACAGCCTATGACTTGGGTGGCTGGAGTCTTTCCCTTCCTTCTCTGAGCTCATGTTCACAATCCTCCATCTTCCTTCCTCGCTTCCTAAAAACACTGGAATAAAACCTCCAAGGTCGCTCCCCCCAGACCTTCTCCTGTGTTTTTTTAAAAGGTTGGAGAGGGTTTCCAATTTTAACCCATTTGATTTATTATTTCATTTTTTGTAACACATTTTGCGCATCCTCCCTGCAGGCGGATGCCGCGTCGGACAAGGAGCTGGTGAGAGCTCTGCGTGTGAAGCTGGACAGGATGAAGACTGAGTGTGACCGGATGACAGAGGAGCTGAGCGAAGGAGAGGAGCAATGCTCACACCTCCGCAGGAAATACCAGCTACTCAAGCAGGAGCTGGATGACAAGGTGAGCCCCAAATGGTTTTCCCCAAAGACGTAGATAGAAGACAGTAGGTAGCTGTTAACCACAGATCAAGGATCAGCTTAATGCTGGGCTTGAACAAACGCCTTCACAGCCTATATGACCACAGACAGTTTTACCTACAGTACTAAAGAAGATCATTGTATTTATCTAAGTAACTAAAGGCCTGCTGGCTCAGTATCCACTGAGTGGCCTAGTTCCAATTAACGTTACACACACAGACACTTTAAAATCTGGACCCCTACAAATCAGCTGGGCTAGACAATCTGGACCCTCTCTTTCTAAAATTAGCAACCCCTATTACTAGCCTGTTCAACCTCTCTTTCGTATCGTCTGAGATCCCTAAAGATAGGAAAGCTGCTGCGGTCATCCCCCTCTTGAAAGGGGGAGACACTCTAGACCCAAACTGTTACAGACCCATATCTATCCTACCCTGCCTTTCTAAAGTCTTCGAAAGCCAAGTAAACAAACAGATTACCGACCATTTTGAATCCCACCGTACCTTCTCCGCTATGCAATCTGGTTTCAGAGCTGGTCATGGGTGCACCTCAGCCACGCTTAAGGTCCTAAACGATATAACCGCCAGCGATAAAAGACAATACTGTGCAGCCGTCTTCATCGACCTTGCCAAGGCTTTCGACTCTGTCAATCACTGTATTCTTATCGGCAGACTTTCAACAGCCTTGGTTTCTCGAAAGATTGCCTCACCTGGTTCACCAACTACTTCTCAGACAGAGTTCAGTGTATCAAATCGGAGGGTCTGTTGTCCGGACCTCTGGCAGTCTCTATGGGGGTGCCACAGGGTTCAATTCCCGGGCCAACTCTTTTCTCTGTATACATCAATGATGTCGCTCTTGCTGCTGGTGATTCTCTGATCCACCTCTACGCAGATGACACCTTTCTGTATACTTCTGGCCCTTCTTTGGACACTGTGTTAACAAACCTCCAGACAAGCTTCAATGCCATACAACACTCCTTCCGTGGCCTCCAACTGCTCTTAAATGCAAGTAAAACTAAATGCATGCTCTTCAACCGATCGCTGCCTGCATCCGCCTGTCTAGCATCACTACTCCGGACGGTTCTGACATAGAATATGTGGACAACTACAAATACCTAGGTGTCTGGTTAGACTGTAAACTGTCCTTCCAGACTCACATTAAGCATCTCCAATCCAAAATTAAATCTAGAATCGGCTTCCTATTTCGCAACAAAGCATCCTTCACTTATGCTGCCAAACATATCCTCGTAAAACTGACTATCCTACCGATCCTTGACTTCGGCGATGTCATTTACAAAATAGCCTCCAACTCTACTCAGCAAATTGAATGCAGTCTATCACAGTGCCATCTGTTTTGTCACCAAAGCCCCATATTCTACCCACCACTGCAACCTGTATGCTCTCGTTAGCTGGCCCTCACTTCATATTCGTTGCCAAACCCACTGGCTCCAGTTAATCTATAAGTCTTTGCTAGGTAAAGCCCTGCCTTATCTCAGCTCACTCGTTACCATAGCAGCACCCACTCGTAGCACGTGCTCCAGCATGTATATTTCACTGGTCATCCCCAAAGCCAACTCCCCCTTTGGCCGCCTTTCCTTCCAGTTCTCTGCTGACAATGACTGGAACGAATTGCAAAAATTACTGAAGCTGGAGTCTTACATGTCCCTCACTAACTTTAAGCATCAGCTGTCAGAGCAGCTTACCGATCATTGTACCTGTATGTACACAGCCCATCTGTAGATATCCTCATCCAACTACCTTATCCCCATATTGTTATTTATTTTTTTGCTCCTTTGCACCCCAGTATCTTTACTTGCACATTCATCTTCTGCAGATCTCTCACTCCAGTGTTTAATTGCTAAATTGTCATTATTTTGCCACTATAGCCTATTTATTGCCTTACCTCCCTAATCGTACTACATTTGCACACACTGTATATAGATTTTTCTATTGTGTTATTGACTGTACGTTTGTTTATTCCATGTGTAACTCTGTGTTGTTTGTGTCACACTGCTTTGCTTTATCTTGCCCAGGTCGCAGTTGCAAATGAGAACTTGTTCTCAACTAGCCTAGCTGTTTAAATAAAGGTCCCAAAAAAATAACTGATCCACACACAGCCTCCCTCTCCCCCTGGCCGGTTAGTTTACATTGACATATTGATTAATGTATCTCCATAGAGACCCAGAGAGTATTGACTCTGTATGGGGAGGTGGAGCTGACACTGGAACGTTTCAAGTGGAGAGTGAGGTCCGATGTTCGCGGTTGTCTCTGCCCAACCTGCCCATCCATCTGACTGTTTTTCTCTGGGGTCTCTTCTGTTGTGATGTTGGAAATGGAACCTTGGCCAAACTTTCATTATTGCATTGTCCTCCACATAGAGGAAGACCAAGCTGCAATAACCACAGTTGTAATCTTGAGTCACCTCTCTCTCTGTCTCGCTCTCTCTCTCCTTTTTCCGGCCTCCAGGTGAAGTGCATGGTTCAGGGAGAGGAACGGAGGCGTGGGTCAGAGGAGGCTGTAGCGACACTAGAAGACAGACTGTCTCGTCTGGACACTGAACAGGAGTCCATCCTCAGTTCTGTAGCAGAGGAGATAGATGCTGCCTGCAGAGCACTGTTCAAGGACTCCCAGGACAAACTTAAAGTAAACACACACCATCAACTATTCCCGATACGCACACACTCATACACACCTGTACCTATTCCGTACTCACACCCCTACACACCCAAACGTGTTCCACACACACGTACTATTGCCTACTCATCCTTTGTTATTCCAAACACACACATTCACATTCTTCTTTATCCAATACATGCACTCCTACACACCCTTGCCTATTCCTCACACACACCCATACCTATTCCTCACACACTCTTTAACACACCCATACCTATTCCTCACACACACCCATACCTATTCCTCACACACACTTTAATACACCCATACCTATTCCTCACACACACTTTAACACACCCATACCTATTCCTCACACACACTTTAATACACCCATACCTATTCCTCACACACACTTTAATACACCCATACCTATTCCTCACACACACTTTAATACACCCATACCTATTCCTCACACACACTTTAACACAACCAATACCTATTCCTCACACACACCCATACCTATTCCTCACACACACTTTAATACACCCATACCTATTCCTCACACACACCCATACCTATTCCTCACACACACTTTAATACACCCATACCTATTCCTACCTACACACACTTTTAACACACCAATACCTATTCCTCACACTTTAATACACCCATACCTATTCCTCACACACACCTATTTAATACACCCATACCTATTCCTCACACACACCCATACCTATTCCTCACACACACTTTAATACACCCATACCTATTCCTCACACACACCCATACCTATTCCTCACACACACTTTAATACACCCATACCTATTCCTCACACACACCCATACCTATTCCTCACACACACTTTAATACATCCATACCTATTCCTCACTCACACTTTAACACAACCCTTACCTATTCCTCACACACACTTTAATACACCCATACCTATTCCTCACACACACTTTAATACACCCATACCTATTCCTCACACACACTTTAATACATCCATACCTATTCCTCACTCACACTTTAACACAACCTTACCTATTCCTCGCACACACCCATTCCTATTCCTCACACACACTTTAACACCCATCACAAAAGCGGCACATTCACTTAATTGACATATGCTCATGATGCCTGCACGTTATTTTGATAAGTAAACTCATACCATTTAATCCTTCCAACTAAAGCTACAAAGTCTACAGCTGGAACCGCAGCAAATGCTCCATTTTCCTCCGTTATCAAATCACATTTTGTCACATGCGCCGAATACAACAGGTGCAGACCTTACAGTGAAATGCTTACTTACAAGCCCTTAACCAACAATGCAGTTTTAAGAACATTACCCCCCCCAAAATAAAAGTAACAAATAAATAAAGAGCGGTAGTAAAATAACAATAGTGGGGCTATATACAGGGGGTACCTGGACAGAGTCAATATGCAGGGGGCACCAATGTCACGGTAATTGAGGTAATATGTACATGTAGGTAGAGTTATTATAGTGACTATGCATAGATAATAACAGAGAATAGCAGCAGTGTAAAAGGGGGGGTGGGGCAATGCAAATAGTCTGGGTAGTCATTTGATTAGTGTTTAGGAGTCTTATGGCTTGGGGGTAGTAGCTGTTTAGAAGCCTCTTGGACCGAGACTTGGCGCTCCGGTACCACTTGCCGTGCGGTAGCTGAGAGAACAGGCTATGACTAGGGTGGCTGGAGTCTTTGACAATTTTTGGGCCTTCCTCTGACACTGCCTGGTATAGAGGTCCTGGATGGCAGGAAGCTTGGCCCCAGTGATGTAGTGGGACGTACGCACTACCCTCTGTAGTGCCTTGCGTTCGGAGGCCGAGCAGTTGCCATACCAGGCAGTGATGCAACCTGTCAGGATAATCTCTATGGTGCAGCTGTAGAACCTTTTGAGGATTTCAGGACCCATGCCAAATCTTTTCAGTCTCCAGAAGGGGAATAGGTTTTGTCGTGCCCTCTTTACGACTGTCTTGGTGTGATTGGACCTTGGACAGCAGATAGCCTAGTGGTTAGAGCGTTGGGCCAGTAACCGAAAGGTTGCTGGATTGAATCCCTGAGCTGACAAGGGAAAAAAGCTGTCGTTCTGCCCCTGAACAAGGCAGTTAATCCACTGTTCCCCGGTAGGCTGTCATTGTAAATAAGAATTTGTTCTTCACTGACTTGCCTAGTTAAATAAATAAATAAATGTTAGTTTGTTGGTGATGTGGACACCAAGGAACTTGAAGCTCTCAACCTGCTCCACCTCAGCCCAGTCAATGAGAATGGGGGCGTGCTCGGTCCTTCTTTTCCTGTAGTCCCTAGTCATCTCCTTTGTCTTGATCACGTTGAGGGACAGGTTGTTGTCCTTGCTCTACACGGTCAGGTCTCTGTCCTCCTCCCTATAGGCTGCCTCATTGTTGTCGATCAGGCCTACCACTGTTGTGTCATCGGCAAACTTAATGATGGTTTTGGAGTCGTGCCTGGCCTTGCGGTCATGAGTGAACAGGGATTACAGGAGGGGGCTGAGCACGCACCCTTGAGGGGCCCCCGTGCTGAGGATCAGCATGGTGGATGTGTTGTTACCTACCCTTACCACCTGGGGGCGGCCCGTCAGGAAGTCCAGGATCCAGTTGCAGAGGGAGGTGTTTAGTCCCAGGGTCCTTAGCTTATTGATGAGCTTTGAGGGCACTATGGTGTTGAACACTGAGCTGTAGTCAATGAATAGCATTCTCACATAGGTGTTCCTTTTGTCCAGGTGGGAAAGGGCAGTGTGGAGTGCAATAGAGATTGCATCTCTGGATCTGTTTGGGCGGTATGCAAATTGGAGTGGGTCTAGCGTTTCTGGGATAATGGTGTTGATGTGAGCCATGACCAGCTTTTGTGCTAGTCATGAGTGCTAGTCATTTACGCAGATTACCTTGGTATTCTTGGGCACAGGCACTATGGTGGTCTGCTTTAAACATGTTGGTATTACAGACTCAGACAGGGAGAGGTTGAAAATGTCAGTGAAGACACTTGCCAGTTGGTCAGCGCATGCTCTGAGTACACGTCCTGGTAATCTATCTGGCCCTGCGGCCTTGTGAATGTTGACCTATTAAAGGTCTTACTTACATCGGCTGCGGAGAGCGTGATCACACAGTCTTCCGGAACAGCTGATACTCTCATGCATGTTTCAGTGTTATTTGCCTCGAAGCGAGCAAAGAAGTAATCTAGCTTGTCTGGTAGGCTTGTGTCTGATAGGCTCGTGTCATGGCTTTTCTATTGACATTTAATTGCATGTTACCATGCCTATTGTATGTAACACCCTCACCTATCCCTCACACACTTTAACACACCCTCACCTATCCCTCACACACACCCCTACCTATTCCTCACACACTTTAACCTAAACCCGTAGCGGTGTTGTTAGAGAGGTGTAAAGAGATGTAAAGATAAAGGTTTCTATTGGGTCAAAAGGCAGGTATTTACTGCTGATATGAATAGTGTAGGAGAGAGAGTCGTGCTACCAGACAGACACACACATCAGCAGGAGAGACTGCCTAGTGTAGGCTGTTTGCCAGACAGACACACACATCAGCAGGAGAGACCTCCTAGTGTAGCCTGTTTGTCAGACAGACACACACATCAGCAGGAGAGACTGCCTAGTGTAGCCTGTTTGCCAGACAGCCAGTGGATAAGACACACCACATACACAAGTCACAGCACAGGAGTAGCCCAACCAAGAATAGCCCATACTGTAATAATGATTAGAATGACTCAGAGGTCTATCTACATTAGATGATTTGCAATAATCTGTATTCATTCACAGAGTGAAGAGTGAGTTAGTAGCATGTGTGTTTGTTTGGAGTCCAAAACATAAAAGGCCTTTAAATGTCCCAGTCTCTTAGGACAATACAAAATATTCCCACAAACCCTGTCCTGTTCCCCCTCCGATGAGTTTAACGAACCCAGTTAGCCCTCTTTGCTCCAGCATATAGATTTTCCAATATGCACCGAGGCGAGTCGGCCTAATGCAATGTTCATCTGTAATTTGTCATGTTATAAAGGAGTCAAACTGTGTCAAGGATTTGGGCTAATGAGGGGGATCATTAAAGTTAAAGGTTAGAGAGGAACAAGCGGCATTAAGCTGCCTTTCATCAACTATTACATAACTATTAACACCTCCTTCATCCGACCCCTCTCTACTTTCTTCCTATTTTTCATTCCTTCTCCCCCTCCTCATCTTCTTCATCCTCCTCCTCCTCCTCCTCTACTCCCCCTCTTCTCTCTCTTTCTGGAGGAGTTTTGAACAAGCAGCTGTTTATGTAGGCAGTATGCATCTCACACCCTGCTCCGACATCACTGCTCTGCTGCCTGTTCCGTCTTTCTTTCATTTCACCTGGGTGCTGTCTGTCAAACAGAGCTTTTTACTCCTCCTATATATCAGCCTCCCAACATTACACATTGGGCTTTTGATCGCTAAAGGGTACAGGGAGAGGAAGGGGCAGGTTGCTACCTCTGTACATGATCACACACTTTCACACAGCTGTAGACGCACGTACGCACATGCAGGAAAGCAAGCACACACACACACATACACACCGTCTGTTATACCCAACTCTGTCTGCCACTGCTGACCCACGCAGAGACGCAGGCTGTGTTGACAGCAGAAGGGTATGTCAGGGGAGCAAATGGTTTATTTTTTTATGTGACAGTCAGAGAATGTTGTGTGTCTCTCCCAACTGTGTGTGTGATGTTGCTGGAAATGGCCATTTATAGCTCCCACTCACCGTTCTGAGGAGGTAGGAGCGGTTTAGGGCTCTGGGATTTCTACACCTTCAAATCTTGATGGTTTCCAAACTTCTAGAAGTAACTGTCTTTGTTATGTCTAGGCCATATCCCTCAATCCTGGACTCCAGAAAGACCCTCATCGCTGGTTGGCTGAGACTAAGGTACACTACATTATCCATCTTTTATGGAGATACTTTCAAAGCATTGACCCACCTGTCGCTATTGGGAGAAAATGACAATTCATCAGGTTTTTTTCGGGTGTGAATGTGAGAGACTGAGAAACAACCTGCGTGTGTGATATTGTGGGTATGACTGCATTATGAAATGAGGCTGTGTGTGTGTGTGTGTGTGTGTGTGTGTGTGTGTGTGTGTGTGTGTGTGTGTGTGTGTGTGTGTGTGTGTGTGTGTGTTCGTTCCAGACCAAGCTGCGTTGGCTATGTGAGGAGGTGTCTGTCCATGAGGCCAGAGAGAGAAAGCTGCGTCGGCAGGTCCAGCAGGACAGAGAACAGCTGAAAGGACTGAGACAGAGCAGAGACTCTGAAAGACAGGCCCTGCTACAGAGACTGCACCAGCAGGAGAAACTATTGCACTCCATCAGCACAGAGAAGAAAGGTAGGGCTGGATCCGATTGATTGATTGATTCATTGATTGAGGGCCAACTTCTAAAGCTCCCATACATCAGTTTAAGAGCAATATGGGCTCATTCAGGTTTCTTCTGTTCCATCTAGACGGTTGCTAATGAATTGTCCGACATGTAGCAAGCCTCATTATGGTTGTGTTTCTATCTGCTCGAGTGTCCTTGTTTTTGTCTGTAGTTCTTAATTTGTGTTCATTTCTGCAAATGCACTTGGTTTGTTCCTCTCATTTCTTCCTCCCACACATTCACATCCACACAGGGAAGCTCTTCTCTCTCCCAGTTTCTAAACTAAACTCTTGATAATGAGTTAGAGAAGGGGGACCCAGCAGAGCAGGTTTCATCACAACAACCAGGGGAACCTCCGTCTAATTCTGAGCTCCCTCCTCCCTCTGTTTTACACAGACTGAAGGACTGACAGACAAAGACCTAATCAACCAGTCTCTGTCATGCAGACGTGCTGTGCTGCTCTGGCTGGAACAGCGTGGCATTGGGGGGGGCTCAGTTACGGTTACGAATCGCTATGTTATTTTGGACAATATTATATTATATTATAACAATATTATATAATATTATAGGTAGCGTTAGCTAGTGCTAATCGATTGTATCTGCGCAAAAACTGTGGTTATTTTCATCGTACAGCTACTTTGTTCTCCATCTTCTATTTAAATAGGGAGATAGTCTATCGGTTAAGAGCGTTGGGCCAGTAATCGAAAGGTTGCTGGTTCGAATCCCCGAGCTGACTAGAGCCCCGTTTCCACTGGCACTTAAAATTAGGGCCAAATTCGAGCTGGTTCAAGGGAAACCAGGGCCAGCGCAGCCCGGTTTCACAACTTGATTAGAATTCTGGTTGGTGACGCCGTTACTATGCAACCACCAGCGGATCACTGCTGGATGCTAACAGGTTTAGCTAGGTCGTCTGGGTTTGTGGCTGTTAGCAAGCAGTACTACAGTAGTCAGACATAACACGAATTCCACCATAGCATGATCCTTGATTCATTTTTGTGCTACACAATAAACTTATTTATGAGAACAGCCAGCCCTCTAATGGTAGCTACCTAACGTTAGCTAGCAAATCAGCTTGAAACAAGCTCGCTAGCTAGCAGGAATTATAGCTGGCCAGGTCATATTGAAAGGCTAGCTAGCTACATCATATCAAACCTGTCTTTTAGTTCGCTTGGTTAGTTAGCTAGCTAATAAGCAACGCCATGGCCAGCAAGGTAGTAATTAAATTAAGTAATTAAGCTAAATACGTGGCTCTGAGTCTGGCTGGCAATGGTTGGAGTTTGGGTTAACGTTAATTACAGCATGGTGAGGGTGAATTACATTCATCAACATCTTGCTAGCTAGCAACATTAGCGAAGCCAGGCTTTTTCTGTTCCATCTAGACGGTTGCTAATGAATTGTCCGACATGTAGCAAGCCTCATTATGGTTGTGTTCTATCTACTTAGTGTCCTTGTTTTTGTCTGTAGTTCTTAATTTGTGTTCATTTCTGAAAATGCATAACAGTCACATATTGGGTACCTAGCAACATGCCATAATTTCACATTTCTGGAGGCAGTGGAAACGCAATTTGAGCTAGCCCACGAAGCTGACTTTCTAGTGCCAATGGAAACGGAGCTTGGGTGAAAATTCTGTCGATGTGCCCTTGAGCAAGGCACTTAACCCTAATTGCTCCTGTAAAGTCACTCTTGATAATAGCATCTGATAAATGCCTAAAATGTAAATAGCGAGCCAACATGTTTTCAGCATTTTTATTTCCCTGAATAATCTAAACTTAATTTTCTCATGCTCTCTATTGTCTCGCTGCAGCAGACATATAGTGCGCAATATGTTTGGAATATCAAATCACAATAAAATCGCTGTATCGTATAGCAGTAGATATAGAATCGTGAGAATCACAATATATATCGTATCGGCACCTAAGTATCGTGATAATATTGTGTCGTGAGGTCCCTGGCGATTCCCAGCCCTTGCATTGTGGGTCCTAGACACCATAGTAATTTGTATTTATTTTTATTTAACTAGGCAATTCAGTTAAAAACACATTCATATTTACAATGATGCTGTCTAACCCCCAACTCTGCCTTCCCCTTGGGAAAGAGTCTGGTAGCTGTACATTGTAACGACCCTTGGTTTATACGCGCGGAAATCGACTCTGCCGCTCGAGCATGCTTTTGCGGCACAGTCGATAGCGTTCCCGACCTCGGGCTAGAAAGTCGAGGGTTCGAGACCTGCTCCCTGCCTGTTTCATTACACCGGTGTCAGAAGTGATCGGACTTCGCATCCACGACAGTGCGTGTGCCGGTGAGCGCGTTCCTGTAAGACGGCAGGGTAGCCTAGTGGTTAAAGCGTTGGACTAGTAACCGAAAGGTTTCATGTTCAAATCCCTGAGCTGACAAGGTACAAATATGTCGTTCTGCCTCTGAACAGGCAGTTAACCCACTGTTCCTAGGCCGTGATTGAAAATAAGAATTTGTTCTTAACTGACTTGCCTAGTTAAATAAAAAAGAATAATAAAAAAGACGTAAAGTAGCAAGCTAGCTCTTTGAAAGGATGGAGTAGTGTAACGAACCTGTGTTTATAATCGCGGAAATCGACTCTGTTGCTCGAGCATGCTTTTGCGGCACAGTCGATAGCGCGCCGGGGTTCGAGACCTGCTCCCTGGCTGTTTCATTACAATATCTTTGGCGCGATTTGGTACAAAACATCAGAAAACTAAATTGGACCATCTGGAAATGTTCTCTCTCATTAGGAACGAACAGCAACACATCTTAGATGTATTTGTTCTATCTAGATATACGGTTCACTGGGTGCACTCCTCATGCCTTTGATCATCGTAACTTACTTCAGAAGTTTTCAGAGGAAGTTTTTGGTTGCTGACAGTTGCTGCCAGTGTACTTTTCTCCCTCTTACTTTTCAATTGGTTAAGTTAAGGTAACTACATTTCCCTGTGCTTTATATTAGAGGTCGACCGACTATGATTTTTCAACACAGATACCTATTATTGGAGGACTAAAAAAAGCAGATCCCGAAAATCGGCTGATTTTAATAAAAATATATATAAAAAAATGTATTTGTAATAATGACAATTACAACAATACTGAATGAACACTTATTTTAACTTAATATAATACATCAATAAAATCCATTTAGCCTCAAATAAATAATGAAACATGTTCAATTTGGTTTAAATAAATGCAAAAACAAATTGTTGTAAAAGTGCAATATGAGCCATGTAAGAAAGCTAACATTCCTTGCTCATAACATGAGAACATATGAAAGCTGGTGGTTCCTTTTAACATGAGTCTTCAATATTCCCAGGTAAGAAGTTTTAGGTTGTAGTTATTATAGGAATTATAGGACTATTTCTCTCTATACGATTTGTATTTCATATACCTTTGACTATTGGATGTTCTTATAGGCACTTTAGTTTTGCCAGTGTAACTAACATTATAGCTTCCGTCCCTCTCTTCGCTCCTACCTGGGCTCGAACCAGGAACACATTGACAACAGCCACCCTCGAAGCAGCGTTACCCATGCAGAGCAAGGGGAACAACTACTCCAAGTCTCAGAGCGAGTGACGTTTGAAACGCTATTAGCTCACACCCCGCTAACTAGCTAGCCATTTCACATCAGTTACAACAGCCTAATCTCGGGAGTTGATAGGCTTGAAGTCATAAACAGAGCAATGCTTGAAGCACAGCGAAGAGCTGCTGGCAAAACGCACGAAAGTGCAGTTTGAATGAATGCTTACGAGCCTGCTGGTGCCTTCCATCGCTCAGTCAGACTGCTCTATCAAATCATAGACTTAATTATAACATAATAACACACAGAAATGCAAGCCTTAGGTAATTAATATGGTCGAATCCGGAAACTATCATCTCGAAAACAAAATATTTATTCTTTCAGTGAAATACGGAACCGTTCCGTATTTTATCTAACGGGTGGCATCCATAAGTCTAATTATTGCTGTTACATTGCACAACCTTCAATGTTATGTCATAATTACGTAAAATTCTGGCAAATTCGTTCGCAACAAGCCAGGCGGCCCAAACTGTTGCATATACCCTGACTCTGCGTGCAATGAATGCAAGAGAAGTGACACAATTTCACCTGGTTAATATTGCCTGCTAACCTGGATTTCTTTTAGCTAAATATGCAGGTTTAAAAATATATACTTCGGTGTATTGATTTTAAGAAAGGAATTGATGTTTATGGTTAGGTATACGTTGGAGCAACGACAGTTGCGAATGCGCACCGCATCGATTATATGCAACGCAGGACACGCTAGATAAACTAGTAATATCATCAACCATGTGTATTAACTACTGATTATGATTAATTGATCGTTTTTTATAAGATATGTTTAAGGCTAGCTAACAACTTACCTTGGCTTCTTAGTGCATTTGGGTAACAGGCAGGCTCCTCTTGAGGCAGGTGGTTAGAGCGTTGAAAATCAAATCCAAATGTATTTGTCACATACACATGATTAGCAGATGTTAATGCGAGTGTAGCGAAATGCTTGTGCTTCTAGTTCCAACAATGCAGTAATAACCAACGAGTAATCTAATCTAACAATTCCACAATAACTACCTTATACACACAAGTGTAAAGGGATAAAGAATATGTACATAAAGATATATGAATGAGTGATGGTACAGAACGGCATAGGAAAGATGCAGTAGATGGTATTGAGTACAGTATATACATATGAGATGAGTAATGTAGGGCATGTAAACATAAAAGTGGCATTCTTTAAAGTGGCTAGTGATTCATGTATTACATAAAGATGGCAAGATGCTGTAGATGGTATAGGGTACAGTATATACATATGAGATGAGTAATGTAGGGTATGTAAACATATTAAGTGGCATTGTTTAAAGTGGCTAGTGATACATTTTTACATCAATTGTTCTATTATTAAAGTGGCTGGAGTTGAGTCAGTATGTTGGCAGCAGCCACTCAATGTTAGTGGTGGCTGTTTAACAGTCTGATGGCCTTGAGATTGATTTAAGTCTCTCTGTCCCTGCTTTGATGCACCTGTACTGACCTCACCTTCTGGATGACAGCAGGGTGAACAGGCTGTGGCTCGGGTGGTTGTTGTCCTTGATGATCTTTACGGCCTTCCTGTGACATTGGGTGGTGTAGGTGTCCTGGAGGGCAGGTAGCTTTCCCCCGGTGATGCGTTGTGCAGACCTCATTACCCTCTGGAGACCCTTACGGTTGTGGGCGGAGCAGTTGTCGTACCAGGCGGTGATACAGCCCGACAGGATGCTCTCGATTGTGCATCTATAAAAGTTTGTGGGTGCTTTTGGTGACGAGCCAAATTTCTTCAGCCTCCTGAGGTTGAAGAGTCGCTGCTACGCCTTCTTCACCACGCTGTTTGTGTGGGTGGACCAATTCAGTTTCAATTCAGTGGACTAGTTAACTGTAAGGTTGCAAGATTGAATCCCAGAGCTGACAAGGTAAAAATCTGTCGTTCTGCCCCTGAACAAGACAGTTAACCCACCGTTCCTAGGCCGTCATTGAAAATAAGAATGTGTTCTTAACTGACTTGCCTAGTTAAATAAAGTTGTAAAAAAAAATAGGCCACATGGGCGTCCAAAAATACAGATTCCCGATTGTTATGAAAACTTGAAATCGGCCCTGATTAATCAGCCATTCTGATTAATCAGTCGACCTCTAGTTTATATATATTTACACACTGAGGTTGGAATAATATTTTGACAATGATGATAATGCCCTTTTAGTGTAAGAGCTGTTTAAAAATACTTTGAAATGGGTTAATAGACTGATAAGAGTTCCAAACTTCTCTGAAAATAGCTAATCATTTTCAGTTTTCCCTTCTCCACGCAAGCCACTCCCAGACAGTCCTAGTCTTGTTTCAGAAATTGCTCTTTGCTAAGAAGATTTTGTCTCTTATTTAACATTTTAATTGAAAACCATCACAGTTGACATTGAGATAAAAACGTCTGCCTTGGAACTTTTACCTTCTTAAACACTGCTGTGGTACCTTTCAGAGGAACTTTTGCCTTCTTAAACACTGCTGTGGTACCTTTCAGAGGAACTTTTGCCTTCTTAAACACTGCTGTGGTACCTTTCAGAGGAACTTTTGCCTTCTTAAACACTGCTGTGGTACCTTTTCAGAGGAACTTTTGCCTTCTTAAACACTGCTGTGGTACCTTTCAGAGGAACTTTTGCCTTCTTAAACACTGCTGTGGTACCTTTCAGAGGAACTTTTGCCTTCTTAAACACTGCTGTGGTACCTTTTCAGAGGAACTTTTGCCTTCTTAAACACTGCTGTGGTACCTTTCAGAGGAACTTTTGCCTTCTTAAACACTGCTGTGGTACCTTTTGCCTTCTTAAACACTGCTGTGGTACCTTTCAGAGGAACTTTTGCCTTCTTAAACACTGCTGTGGTACCTTTTCAGAGGAACTTTTGCCTTCTTAAACACTGCTGTGGTACCTTTTCAGAGGAACTTAAACACTTTGCCTTCTTAAACACTGCTGTGGTACCTTTTCAGAGGAACTTTTGCCTTCTTAAACACTGCTGAACTTTGCCTTCTTAAACACCTGTGGTTTTCAGAGGAACTTTTGCCTTCTTAAACACTGCTGTGGTACCTTTTCAGAGGAACTTTTGCCTTCTTAAACACTGCTTCTTAAACACTGCTGTACTTTTCAGAGGAACTTTTGTACCTTTTCAGAGGAACTTTTGCCTTCTTAAACACTGTGGTACCTTTTCAGAGGAACTTTTGCCTTCTTAAACACTGCTGTGGTACTTTTCAGAGGAACTTTTGCCTTCTTAAACACTGCTGTGGTACCTTTTCAGAGGAACTTTTGCCTTCTTAAACACTGCTGTGGTACCTTTTCAGAGGAACTTTTGCCTTCTTAAACACTGCTGTGGTACCTTTTCAGAGGAACTTTTGCCTTCTTAAACACTGCTGTGGTACCTTTTCAGAGGAACTTTTGCCTTCTTTAACACTGCTGTGGTACCTTTTCAGAGGAACTTTTGCCTTCTTAAACACTGCTGTGGTACCTTT
This sequence comes from Oncorhynchus tshawytscha, assembly GCF_018296145.1. Classification (NCBI taxonomy): domain Eukaryota; kingdom Metazoa; phylum Chordata; class Actinopteri; order Salmoniformes; family Salmonidae; genus Oncorhynchus; species Oncorhynchus tshawytscha. The sequence continues at coordinate 30,336,911 of NC_056433.1, read as the reverse complement.
TCAGAGGAACTTTTGCCTTCTTTAACACTGCTGTGGTACTTTTCAGAGGAACTTTTGCCTTCCTAAACACTGCTGTGGTACCTTTTCAGAGGAACTTTTGCCTTCTTAAACACTGCTGTGGTACCTTTCAGAGGAACTCTTTCTCTTGCGTAAGGTCTAACTTTTAACACCTGCCTATTTACTAAAACACAGTCTGTGGTAGATAGCTGTTGGATTATAGGTCTTGCCTCAGCAACTGACTTCCACACGTTAAGATTAAACGGAGAGAGACTGAGTGAGCGAGAGAAGGCAGTTTGGCAGTCTGACTTTCTCTCTCACGTCATGTGGCACGTCGTCTTTAGACCCGTTTAGACTGCCAGAGTCTCGCTGGTGCCATCTGGAGATTGGCAAGTGGATCAGTGGCTGCTTGGGTATTCCTGAGGTGGCGGCATGGGGTTCCGGCTGGGTGGGCACGTGGTGGAGTGTGTGTGAGTGTGAGTGACAGAGGTGGGCAGGGACAGAGGGACGAGGGTAGAAAGCAGTCATCCAATGCCTAGTGATTGAATATTGAATGTGTGAGCTGGGAGCAGCCTCCTCTCCCAGCCCAGCCTGCTCAGCTCTCAGCTCAGCAAGACAGCAGACAGCAGACAGCAGGGAGTGGGAGACCAATGAGCAGCAATCACAGCAATCTATTTGATTTGACCAAGTTTAGGGAGGTGTTGAGACTGACAGCAAGGTTGTTCAGAATAGGAAAAGTTTCATAGCCACTGATAGCATGGCTAGTCAAGGTGTTAAGGCTGTGGGTCCCAAATGCCTCTGTCTACGTGAATATTATATTACATGGTAATTATTCATGTGCTTGTCTCTTTAAAGAACTCCTGGAGAAGACTCGGAGGAAGGAAAATGAGATGAGAAGTCTTCAGGTGAGCCAGAAACCCATGTTGGCCTTGCTCCTCTGTCTGAACAATGCAGCCTGCTGTCCAGGGCCACAACACACAGACTCACCCTCAGACAGAGTACCCTGTTATAGTACTAGTACTGCCTCCTCTCTTCTATTAAACATCACTACACACCATCCCCAATCCAGCTATAACGTCCTAAACCCCATGGCAGTCCTGTCCAGTCACACAGTGTGTTTTCCATTTTCTCCTCAAAGTGGTGTGTGTGAGTACTGGGGCCCATCTGTGTCTGTACGTGTGTGTGTACTGGGGCCCATCTGTGTCTGTACGTGTGTGTGCACCTGCTATAATTAATCAGTCCCCTCGGACCCAGCCAGGCCTTTAATTAAGAAGAATGAGGAGTCGAGTTCAACCACACACTGCTGCCACCCAACAGCCAGGGCAGTCACAGGACGGGGGGAGGAGGGAGGGAGGGAGGGAATCTAGCAGGTGTGGGGATGGATGAGTGACAGGCCGATAAGATGCATCGCATCACTTATGCATCATTAGAGAACCAACATCACTCAGGAGCCAGATGAGAGGGAGGAGAGAGAGGAGCGTGTTCTCCACAGCTTCTTCTGTTCCGTCCCCTGTTGCTTGTTTATTGGCAATACACACGCCGTGCTGACTCACTGTTTAGTGGTTTAAGCTTTGACACGCTTTCAGTCACTCATACACGTCTCTTGGTCATTAAACAATAAGTAACTGTGGTTCTTGTCTTCACAGGATCGTATCTTGGATCTGGAGATGGTAAGATTTAATTGTTTATACACTACATGACCATGAGTATGTGGACAGCTGCTCGCCGAACATCTCATTCCAAAATCATGGGCATTAATATGGAGTTGGTCCCCCCTTATGCTGTTATAACAGCCTCCACTCTTATGGGAAGGCTTTCCACTAGATGTTGGAACATTGCTGCTATAACAGTCTCCACTCTTATGGGAAGGCTTTCCACTAGATGTTGGAACATTGCTGCGGGGACTTGCTTTCATTCAGCATTATTGAGGTCGGGCACTGATGTTGGATGATTAGGCCTGGATCGTAGTCGGCTTTCCAAGTCCTCCCAAAGCTGTTCGATGGGGTTGAGGTCAGGGCTCTGTGCAGGCCAGTCAAATTCTTCCACACCGATCTCAACCAACCATTTCTGTAGGGACCTCGCTTTATGCATGGGGCATTGTCTTGCTGAAACAGGAAAGGACCTTTCCCAAACTGTTGCCACAAAGTTGGAAGCACAGAATTGTCTAAAATGTAGTTGTATGCTGTAGCATTAAGATTTCCCTTCACTAGAACTAAGGGGCCTATTACGTACCATGAAAAACAGCCCCAGACCATTATTCCTCTTCCACCAAACTTTACAGCTGGCACTATGCATTGGGGCAGGTAGCATTCTCCTGGCGTCCGCCAAAGCAGATTCGTCCGTTGGACTGCCAGATGGTGAAGCGCGATTCATCACTCCACAGAACGCGTTTCCACTACTCCAGAGTCCAATAGCGGCGAGTTTACACCACTCCAGCCGACGTTTGGCATTGCGCATGGTAATCTTTGGCCTGTGTGTGACTGCTCCGCCATGGAAACCTGACTTTGCTTCCAGACTCAGTTTGGAACTCTAGTAAGTGTTGCACTACACTTCAGCACCCGGCGGTCCCGTTCTGTGAACTTGTGTGGCCTACCACTTCGCAGCTGAGCCGTTGTTGCTCCTAGACTTTTCCACTTCACAATAACAGCACTTCCAGTTGACCGGGACAGCTCTTGCAGGGCAGAAATTTGACGAACTGACTTGTTGGAAAGGTGGCATCCTATGGCGGTGCCACGTTGAAAGTCACTGAGCTCTTCAGTAAAGCCATTCTACTGAGTGTGTTACCTTCAACATAGCGAACAAAACGTATTAACAGATATATGGCTTCCCTCTTGATAGCTTAATGGACTCAAACTAGAGAAGATTATTTGTAAACTCTGACTCCTAAGTTGAAGATGGTAAATTGTTAGTGATTGTTTTTATAGAAGCGCTGAGCATCATTCAATCACCATAAAGCTAACATGATCAGGTATATGTAAGGACCATTAGACACTGACTAGGGTCCACTGACTCAACAACAAACATTGACCCCAGGCAGGAGAATGTAAACACCCCACCTCAAACATCCTTTATCACCCGCTTCATGTCATGTCAACCTAAACCGACAGACACATTCGTTAGGGATATGGAAAGGCCGTATTGACCTAAGAGTATTTATGGGCTGTGAAGCTATGAAGCGATCTGTGTTCTCTCTCTATCCATCACAATTGTGTGTCGCGGCCAGCGACCTCGACTTCAATTAGCTTTAATAAAAAACCCTGCGAAGCCCATCCATTCAGATCATTCCTGCTTACTGCTACACCACTGTGGCACAGGGTATCGACCTGTGTGTGTATGTACCGTGCATTTGGAAAGTATTCAGACCCCTTTTCCACATTTTGTTAACGTTTTAGCCTTATTCTAAAACGGATTCAATAAAAATGGTTCCTCATCAATTTACACACAATACCCCATAATGACTAACAGAAAACAGGTTTTTAGATTTTTTTTGCAAATTTATTTAAAAAAAAACAGAATACCTTATTTACGTAAGCATTCAGAACCCTTTGCTATAAGACTCGAAATTGAGCTTGGGTGCATACTTTTTCGATTGATCATCCTTGAGAGGTTTCTACAACTTGATTGGAGTGAACCTGTAATAAATTCAATTCAGGATTTGGAAAGGCACAGTAGCCTAGTGGTTAGAGCGTTGGACCAGTAACCGGAAGGTTGCAAGTTCAAACCCCCGAGCTGACAAGGTACAAATCTGTCGTTCTGCCCCTGAACAGGCAGTTAACCCACTGTTCCTAGGCCGTCATTGAAAATAAGAATTTGTTCTTAACTGACTTGCCTAGTTAAATAAAGGTAAAAATAAAATAAACACCTGTCTAAGGTCCCACAATTGACAGTGCATGTTAGAGCCAAACCCTGATGAGAAGAACGCGAGAAACTCCCCAAATACACGTGCAGCCAAGCTTGTAGCGCCATACCCAAGACGACTCCAGGCTGAAATCGCTGCCAAAGCTGCTTTAGCAAAGTACTGAGTAAAGGGTCTGAATACTTATGTAAATGTCATATTTCCTTTTTTTTAAATATACATTTGCAGAAATTTCTCAACTAGTATTTGCTTTGTCATTGCGGGGTATTGTGTGTAGATTGATGAGGGGAAAAGACTACTTAATCAATTTAGAATAAGGCTGTAACATAACAAAATGTAGAAAAAGTCAAGGGGTCTGAATACTTTCTGAATGCACTCTACAGCATGTGTGCGCATACCGTAGCTGATTCATCAGGCAGTGAGCGGGGTTTCACGTTTACATTACTACCGCGGCGATCAGCGGAGCAGTCTGTGTAATGTTCTCCAACAGCCCCAGCTCTTTAATGTCACAAAAACATACAGGCCGAGTCCCAAATGGCACCCTACTCTCTACATAGTGTACTACTTGTCAAAAGTAGTGTACTATATAGGGGGTAGTGTGTCATTTGGGACGAAGCCGCAGTCTGAATAGAATGGAATTACAATACAGACCTGTCTGTCTAATATGATGTGGCAATAATAATACAACCCTAGATGACAATTGCTTTTTGTTTTGTCTTCGTATAACGGATTGTCAGTGGAGCTACTTCGATTGTCATCTTGCAAGTGCTGTCTATTTGTAAACCTATGCCTTCAAAGAATTCATACCCCTTGACTTATTCCACATTTTGTTGTGTTACAGCCTGAATTTAAAATGGATTCATTACATTTTTAAAAAAATCACCCATCTACACACAAATACCAAATAATGGCAATATGAAAACATGTTTTTGGAACAAATTGATGGAAAATGAAATGCGTAGGTGTTCACACCCCTGAGTCAAACTTTGTAGAAGCCCCTTTTGGCAGCAATTACAGCTGTCAGAGTCTTTCTGTGTAAGTCTCTTAAGAGCTTTCCACAGCTAGATTGTGCAACATTTGCCTATTATTCTTTTCAAGATTCTGCAAGCTCTGTCCAAATTGGTTGTTGATCATTGCTAGACAACCATTTTCAGGTCTTACCATAGATTTCTATTATTAGATTTAAGTCAAAACTGCCACTCAGGAACATTCATTGTCTTCTTGGTAAGCAACTCCAGTGTAGATTTGGCCTTGTGTTTTAGATTAGTGTCTGGTGGAAAGCAGACTGAACCAGGTTTTCCTCTACGATTTTGCTTGTGCTTAGCCCCATTCAGTTTATTTTTATCTTGAAAAACTCCCCAGTCCTTAACGATTACAAGCATACTCATGAAATGATGCAGCCACCACAATGTTTGAAAATATGGAGAGTCGTACTCATTAATGTTTTGGATTTGCCCCAAACATAACACAGGACAAAAAGTGAATTGCTTTGCCACATTTTTTTTGCAGTATTACTTTAGTTCCTTGTTACAAACATGATGCATGTTTTGTAATATTATTTATTCTGTACAGGCTTCCTTTTCACTCTGTCATTTAGGTTATCATTGTGGAGTAACTACAATGTTGTTGATCCATCCTCAGTTTTCTCCTATCACTGCCATTAAACTCTAAACTGTTTTAAAGTCACCATTGGCCTCATGGGGAAAATTTTGAGCAGTTTCCTTCATCTGGCAACTGAGTTAGGGAGGATGCCTGTATCTTTGTAGTGACTGGGTGTATTGATACACCATCCAAAGTGTAATTAAAAACTTCACCATGCTCCAAGGGATATTCAATATCTGCAATTTCTTTTTACTCATCTACTAGTAGGTTCCCTTTGTGAGGAATTGGAAAGCCTCCCTGGTCTTTGTATGTGTGGGGTACAGAGATGAGGTAGTCATTCAAAAATCATGTTAAACACTATTATTGCACACAGAGTGAGTCCATGCAACTTATTATGTGACCTGTTAAGCACATAGAAACTCCTGAACTTATTTAGACTTGCCATAACAAAGGGGTTGAATACTTATTGACTCAAGACATTTCAGCTTTTCATTTCTAATTCATTTGTAAAAATGTCCCAAAAACATAATTCCACTTTGACATTATGGGATATTATGTGTAGGCCAGTGACGAAACATCTCAATTTAATCCATGTTAAATTCAGGCTGTAACACAACAACGTGTGGAAAAAGGTAAGGGATGTGAATCCTTTCTGAAGCCACTGTGCATGTACTGTGTCGGAAATATATACCAGCACACTGCACTTTCCTAGTATCACTAGTTCATTTAAGCCCACTTATAGCAGCCTAATGCCGTGCCCACTTATAGCAGCCTAATGCCGTGCCCACTTATAGCAGCCTACTGCCGTGCCCACTTATAGCAGCCTACTGCCGTGCCCACCTATAGCAGCCTACTGCCGTGCCCACCTATAGCAGCCTACTGCCGTGCCCACTTATAGCAGCCTACTGCCGTGCCCACTTATAGCAGCCTACTGCCGTGCCCACCTATAGCAGCCTATTGCCGTGCCCACCTATAGCAGCCTATTGCCGTGCCCACTTATAGCAGCCTACTGCCGTGCCCACTTATAGCAGCCCACTGCCGTGCCCACTTATCGCAGCCCACTGCCGTGCCCACTTATAGCAGCCTACTGCCGTGCCCACTTATAGCAGCCTACTGCCGTGCCCACTTATAGCAGCCTACTGCCGTGCCCACTTATAGCAGCCTACTTTTTTAGGACATTGTGTGACAGTACAATAAAGCCTTTTGAATTGACATGAATAGTAGTTGGATACAGCACCTTGCTGTGTTGTATTGTGGGTAAAGCTAATGTGCAGTATTATTAACCTCCTTGTATTCCTTTATCTATTCAGAGCACCAGGCTGGCGGTGGATCACCTGGAGTCAGTCCCTGAGAAGCTGTGTCTCCTGGACAACTTCAAAGACCTGGAGGTGAGGCTCACTGGGGAGACCTGGGATGTACTGAATATATGGGTTGTTCCACGAAATGAGAGCCTTTTGGGGAGACCTGGGATGTACTGAATATATGGGTTGTTCCACGAAATGAGGGTCTTTTACATCCCTTTTGATATTTTAAGTAGAAATTGTGCACAAATATTGCATTTTAAAGTTTGTTATATTAAATGAAGTGCCCTTTAATATAGACCACATGGGAAATTCCATAAATCTGATATGAAAAAAGACTCGCTAAAATGACAAAATTCTGCATTTTGACATGTCCCTCTGTGACTTCTAAGATTTTAACCAACTTAACCCCAACATTTCTCCCAATTTTCCACCACCATTGTAAAGCCCTAATTATTTTGTTGCTTTGACAAAGTATTTTCTGAAGATGATTATTTATTTGTGATTTATTTTAAGGTAAATAAATCATCAGGATTTTGAAGCCCTTTATCTTCTTACCCAGATTCAGATGAACTTGTGGATACCATTTTCCTTCACACTGGACACAGAGACATAAGAATGGTGTCCATGAGTTCATCTGACTCTAGGGAAGTAGATAAAGGGCTTCGTTGACAAAATCCCGATGTATCCCTTCGAGGTTAACCCTGTTACGTGAACTGAACTCTCATTTTAATATGGTGAAACTGTTCCTTTTGAAGTATTTTTTTTTCTCTCCCAAAAAGAGACATTGAACACCTCATAGTGAAATCATAGTGTAAAAGCAGGTGGTGGTTCTATTCTTTTTGGCCATTTTCTCATGTTTTGTGGTGGGAAACTGAGCGAGTCAAGCACAACACGTCAACCCTTTTACCCATAGATAGACACGCTAGAATTTGTTTTAGCAATTTACATTTCTTTGTGAAGCTTACATTCAATTGCCCCCTCCCTGTTGCACACAACAAGCTTCCATGGCTGATTTTAAAATGTAGTCATCAACCCTGTTACTTTCTGTAGGACTTATTCGGCACTTATTATAGTCATTCTTTTATTTAACCTCTTGAGATGAGGGCAAAAAGTGTTTTTTGTTTTTGAGAGAATGTTAAAATGAGGTGAAATCAAACTTTTCCACCAAGTTAGACGACTCAAACGGCATCTAATTGGTGGAACGACCCATATGTCTAGAAGGGAGACCTGCGGCCTGGGTCTCTCTATGTGTTTGATCTCTTCTGAATCTTAATGACACCAACCTAGGTGTCTCTAACCTGATCCTAGATCTGTGCAACTTCAACTCCAAACCGGTTTTGTGATGAGTTCCATTTCGTGCCTGGTTTGTGTAGTGATTGACTATCTCCATGTTGTTTATATATATATAGGAGTCTCAGCGGCAGAAGGAGATGGTGGAACAACGTTACATTAAATACAAAGAGATCGTTGGAGTCCTGCAGCACCAGCTGGATGAGTCCAAACGACAGATACAGGAGTGCAGGGTACTTGACTACATTACCCACAGTGCACTCTATGTATATGCTACATCAAATATCAGCTTTATGATACCTAGAAGCCCAAAATGAGACTTTGCCACTCTGCAATTTCAACACTTGGCCTGTTGAAAGAGTACTTTGTACTCTTACTCCCAGAGCCATCCAGCCTATGACACCTTCTGAGTACACTGGTGTATCGTCGGTCCACAACTGGCATTTGCATTTAGTATGAATATTCCAAGCCAATGTTGGCAAACATAACTGACAGAGTGAGACGGAGGGTAGTAACTTCCAATCAGTCCTAATCATCATATTTATCTTCTCAAGCGGCCAACAGAGAAACATCATTGCATTGTTGACAGCAGATTGCCATCAGTGTGTCTATTCCGCCCGCACAGCAGCCACACACACACACACACAGCAGCCACATCGAAGCCACTTCTTAAAGTGCATTAATCTGTCAGACAACTCTGCTGCGACGCCAAATGACTCCCGTGTTGATCCATAAGTGCTGATTGCATTAGTGCCTAATAGCACGGCGCCCACCAGGAGTTCATTTAAAGAAAGTAGAATAAAGAAAAGTCTTCATCTACTTAGCTTTCACTTTGATTGCAGTTAGGGGCAATCTGTTTCAGTACAGAATGCTGATAGCGTCCGTTCTCATTTAACGCTGGTCCTGGGGACCCACAGGATGAACACAGACCGGAGCTTTTTTTGCAGCCCAGCATTTTAACACCTGATCAACTAATCAAAAGCTCGAAGATGAGTTGCTTAGTTTAATCTGTCGTGCTGGACTGGAACAAAACCCTGGTCGCCCTGTTGGCTCACCCAGGACAAAGACTGAAAGAGCACTGCTTGGAATACATTTCACATAAGGTTGGATGTTATGCCAGTTTGCAGTGTGTGTACTCAAGACTGTACCCTCTTCCAGGATGACAGGTTGGACGCTACAACGCAGAGCATTCGATTGACTGCGCTCTCCTCTTCCATAAGAGGCCCTAGCTCTCTCCTCACCAGCTCCATGCTCACTGACCCCACGTGTGAGTACACAGCCGCAATGTTCACCTCTCGTCTCCTCTCGAAGAGTGCAATGATTGTGATGTGTGGTTGTTTTACCTACTTCAGCCGACTGCGCTGATTGTAAGCGCGCCTGCTAAATCACTCAGATGTCTCAATGTGAAGAAGCTCTGTGAAGAAGCATTGCGATAAAAGGCCCTAAAACATGTTCCTTTTTTTTCTCTTTCTTTTTTATTTGCAACAAAAAATGTAAAACATGACTCTTAATAGGTTGTGCTCAGTGTTGTAACTCCTCCCTTTCTCCCTGTGGTCCTTAGCTCCACACAAACACCTGGCCTCTCCAGAATGCACCCTGGACTATAGCCGTTCTCTGAACCGCCGAGCCTCTCCTGCTGTCAACGGGGCCCACCCTCACTCCATCTCCGACCACCGCAACAGTAACACATAGTGCCCACCATCAGGGATTCACACTGGTTACATGCATGTATTCATCTACAAGCTTTTCATTATAGAGTTGGATAGAGGGCTCACACGGAAGTGCGTTTTAACATGGGCATAGAGGCGATTATAGCAAAGATAGTGGTGGGCCCTCTTTTTAACTCTATGCCTTACTTGACAGTACAATCGACACCCATCTCTATGCAGTACCGTGGTTGCAAAGCATCACCACAACAGTCTTCCGTCAATACCTCAACCAAAAAACAGCCAACCCTTCCCAAGCTGCGTGACTAGCAGCCAACCTAGAAAACAGCTAGCGTGAAGCCAAGCATACACACTAAGTGCGATTGTGATAAGAAAAGCAGGGTTAAACCTAGTGGAAGGTTCATAGCACATAGCTTGGGGTATCTTATAAGAGAACCACCAAATTTAGCACTGTGAAAGACGATTGCAGCTTTCTTTATAAACTGATATTTATGAAGATTTTTCATTGAATGTTACTTTGTGCAAAGAAAGCAGGCACAGCTTAAAGAAGACATGAAGTTTGACTGAAAATAGATTGAAAAAGCAGCCATAAAGCCAACGCAGGTCAACATTCCAACAGGTCATGCTAACGTTACATTTGTATACGTATTTCAACACTCAAAACACTTCTCTGAAAAACACTGTTTTAAGCCCCAATGTTTACCTTTTTGTGACAGGTTTTGTACTCTGCTGTTGTCATGCCAATGTGTTTCATCTGAACAGATTAGACGTGATGATTACATTTATGCTGACATTCTGTGAAAGTTGTGCTGCCTTTCTAACTTCATGTAGCCTATGCATGAACAATATATTATTATTATTTTCAACAGACTTGACAAGTCACAGGTTTGTTTTTATGTGGAGTGTTTTTGCCACTACCGTCTTCTTTTTATTATTTGTGAAGAAGAAAAATGCCAATAAGCACAATATATGTATATTTTTATGAAATGTAGACTAGAATATATGCAATAAACAAATCTCCACAGATCTGTAAGGATCGTTTCCCCTGAGCCCTGGTCTCATCCATTTCAAAATGAAGGGTTGTTTCCTTAGGCTCCTAAGTCTCTATGGTATGTCAATCACTGTTGCCTTGGTCCATCTGTTGAGAAAATGACTCGTAGCACGAGCTTATGTTTGGAGTTTTATATGGCCACTCCAGCCTTATTTCAGCTTCAATTTACATTTACCAAATGCATCTGTACTTCAGAAGAGCCGATACATATCTGCTGTACAGTGAAAACGAGTCGCTAGAAAGTTCCGTGTCCTTTCAATTTCGAGTTGTATTGTATTAATGTCCTATGTTCTGCACATAAGATTTCACACCTCGGACCGCATGTAGCTATGCTGTCTCTTTCCCTCAGGGACTTTCGAAGCAGCCTCATCCTCAGCCTTTCAAAGCTGAATACTGTACTTTCATATATTGCGGTCTCTGTAAACTTCACTGATGAATATCTTTGTCGATCACAAGTTCTCTACGGTGCCTTCGGAAAGTATTCAGACCTTCTTGACTTATTCCACATTTTGTTACTGTTACAGCCTTATTTTAAGATATAATCAATTGTTTTTTTCCCTCAATCTACACACAATACCCTATAATGACAAAGCAAAAACAGGTTTTTAGAAATGTGTGCAAATTTATTACAAATAAAAAACTGAAATACCACATCTACATACAGTACCATCTATTTTATATTTGAGATTCTTCAAAGTAGCCACCCTTTGCTTTGATGACAGCTTTGCACACTCTTGGCATCCTCTCAACCAGCTTCACCTGGAATGCTTTTCCAACAGTCTTGAAGGAGTTCCAACATATGCTTAGCACTTGGCTGCTTTTCCTTCACTCCAACTCATCCCAAACCATCTCAATTGGGTTGAGGTCGGGTGATTGTGGAGGCCAGGTCATCTGATGCAGCACTTTCCTTCTTGGTCAAATAGCCCTTACACAGCCTGGAGGTGTGTTGGATCATTGTCTTTTTGAAAAACAAATTATAGTCCCACTAAGCGCAAACCAGATTGGATGGCGTATCACTGCAGAATGCTGTAGTAGCCATACTGGTTAAGTGTGCCTTGAATTCTAAATAAATCACTGACAGTGTCACCAGCAAAGCACCATCACCCCTCCTCCATGCTTCAGGGTGGGAACCACACATGTGGAGATCATCCGTTCACCTACTCTGCATCTCACAAAGACTGCGGTTGGAACCAAAAATATCACATTCGGACTCATCAGAGCAGGTTTCATCAAGGATATCTCTGTACTTTGCGCCGTTCATCTTTCCCTCGATCCTGACTAGTCTCCCAGTCCCTGCCGCTGAAAAACATCCCCACAGAATGATGCTGCCACCACCATGCTTCACCATAGTGATGGTGCAGGTTTTCCTCCAGATGCGACGCTTGGCATTCAGGCCAAAGAGTTTAATCTTGGTTTCATCAGACCAGAGTATCTTGTTTCTCATGGTCATAGTCCTTTAGGTGCCTTTTGGCAAACTCCAAGCGGGCTGTCATGTGCCTTTTACTGAGGAGTGGCTTCCATCGGGCCACTCAACTATAAAGGCCTGATTGGTAGAGTGCTGCAGAGATAGTTCTGGAAGGTTATCCCATCTACACAGAGGAACTCTGGAACTCTGTCAGAATGACCATCAGGTTCTTGGTCACCTCCCTGAACAAGGCCTTTCTCTCCACATTGCTCAGTTTGGCCAGGCGGCCAGCTCTAGGGAGGGACTTCTTCCATTTAAGAATGATGGAGGCCTGGTGGTTCAGAACTTCTTCCATTTAAGAATGATGGAGGCCACTGTGTTTTTGGGGACCTTCAATGCTGCAAACATTTTGTGGTACCCTTCCCCAGATCTGTGCCTCGTCACAACCCTGACTCGGAACTACAGACAATTTCTTCAACCTCATGGTTTGGTTTTTGCTCTGACATGCACTGTCAACTCTGGGACCTTATATAGACAGGTGTGCCTTTCCAAATCATATGAGCTCAATGTCAAGTCTCATAGCAAAGGGTCTGAATACTTATATAAGGTATTTCTGTTTTTATTTGTAATACATTTGCACACATTTATAAAACCTTTTTTCACTTTGTCATTACGGGGTATTGTGTGTAGATTGAGGATTTAACATTTTTATTTAATCCATTTTAGGATAAGGCTGTAACAAAGAAATGGAGAAAAAGTCAAGGGGTCTGAATATGTTCTGAATCCACTGTAAATGGACTGAACTGTTATATAATTCATATTCATGTTTTAAATTGAACAACAGGCCTTGGCTATGAATATTCTGAGGCTGTAGGTCCATAACCTACAGTTAAAATAATTTTGCAGTCTTCTGTTACCGTTGAGTGGTGAAGATTGAGTGATGTCTAGTGTATTGGTCTTTTCTGAAGATCTTACAAACCCTTCCAAAAGTACTTTCCTCTCAATTACATTACTTAGTTTTTAGTTGTTTTTTTTAGGTCTTAGGCCAAGTACATTGAATCCTCCTGTGAAAAAATGACTGTACAGGAGAGAGCTCTTTTGGAAGATTCTAACACATTTGATCTATCATGGGGTTGTTTTGTAAAGTTATTATCTGTAATAATCATTTTTGTATTGATTTTATTTTCAGCACAGAGGTAACAGAATATTACTCCGCATAACACCAAACTGAAGAATGAATGAAACATATTCCCCTTTATGATATTCTACACAGCAAACAGTTCTAGGGAGATAGTTTTTTTGATGTTACCCGTAATGTTCCCCTAACGTTTGAGTGTCCAGTTTTCCGTAGATTAGTTTCTATCTGTAGGCAGGTTTCCATTGACCCAGGTTTATTGGGACGTGTAATGGAAATGACAGATACAGTGTCTTCAGGAAGTATTCATAACCAATGATTTATTACACATGTTGTGTTATAGCCTGAATACAAAATATATACAGTTGAAGTTCGGAAGTTCACATACACTTATTTTGGAGTCATTCAAAATGGTTTTTTCAACCACTCCACAAATTAATTGTTAAACTAATTTTGGCAAGTTGGTTAGAACATCTACTTTGTGCATGACACAAGTAATTTTTCCAACAATTGTTTACAGACAGATTATTTAACTTATAATTCACTGTGTTACAATTCCAGTGGGTCAGAAGTTTACATACTGTACACTAAATTGATTGTGCCTTTAAACTGCTTGGAAAATTCCAGAAGATTATATGGCTTTAGAAGCTTCTGATAGGCTAATTGACATAATTTGAGGCAATTGGAGGTGTACCTGTGGATGTATTTCAAGGCCTACATTCAAACTCAATGCCTCTTTGCTTGATATCATGGGAAAATCTCAAATCTGCCAAGACCTTAGAAAAAAAATTGAAGGTACCACGTTTATCTGTAAGCAAGTATTAACACCATGGGACCACACAGCCGTCATACCGCTCAGGAAGGAGATGCGTTCTGTCTCCTGGAGATGAATGTACTTTGGTGCGGAAAGTGCAAATCAATCCCAGAACAACAGCAATGAACCTTGTGAAGATGCTGGAGGAAACCGGTACAAAGTCTATATCCACAATAAAACGAGTCCTATATCGACATAACCTGAAAAGCCGCTCAGCAAGGAAGAAGCCACTGGTCACAAATGGGTCTTCCAAATGGACAATGACCCCAAGCATACTTCCAAAGTTGTGTCAAAATGGCTTAAGGACAACAAAGTCAAGGTATTGGAGTGGCCATCACAAAGCCCTGACCTCAAACCTATAGAACATTTGTGGGCAGAACTGAAAAAGTGTGTGACAAGGAGACCTCCAAACCTGACACCAGCTCTGTCAGGAGGAATGGGCCAAAATTCACCCAACTTATTGTGGGAAGCTTGTGGAAGGCTACCTGAAACGTTTGACCTAAGTTAAACAATTTAAAGGCAATACACTCAGTTAGTATTTGGTAGCATGTAAACTTCTGACCCACTGGGAATGTGATGAAAGAAATAAAAGCTGAAATAAATCATTCTCTCGACTATTATTCTGACATTTCACATTCTTAAAATAAAGTGGTGATCCTAACTGACCTAAAACAGGGAGGATTAATTGTCAGGAATTGACAACTAGGATTAATTGTCAGGAATTGTGAAAATCTGAGTTTAAATGTATTTTGCTAAAGTGTATGTAATCTTCCGACTTCAACTGTAAATAAATACAAAATTCAACCATCTACACACAATACCCCATTTTCACAAAGCGAAAACAAGTTTTTAGATTTTTTGTGTGTGTAGTGAAAGTGAAATATAGAACTAACTAATTTACATAGGAATTCTCACCTCTATGACACTCCAAATTGAACTCGGTGCCTCCAATTTCCTTTGATCACCCTTGAGATGTCACTACAACTTGATTGGAGTGCACCTGTGGCCAATTCAATTGTTTGGACATGATTTAGAAAGAAACACACCTGTCTATATAAGGTCCCACAGTTGATGTGCAGAAACTACACAATGAAGTCCAAGGAACTGTCTGTAGATCTCTGAGATAGAATTGTGACGAGGCATATATGTGAGGAAGGGTATGAAACAATTTCTAGAGTGTTTCCAAGAGCACAGTGGTCTCCATCATTGGTAAATGGAACAAATATGAAACTATCCAGACTCTACATAGAGCTGGCCGTCCCATCAAACTGAGGAACCGAGCAAGAAGGATCTTAGTCAGGGAGGTGACCAAGAGCCCAATGACCACTGACAAAACTACAGAGTTCCTTGCCTGAGATTGGAGAACCTGCCAGAAGGACAACAGTCTCTACAGAACTTCACCGATCTGGGCTTTATCGGAGAGTGGCCAGACGGATGCTACTCCTGAGAAAAAGGCACACGTGAAAGACAGATCATAAGGCAAAAGATTCTGTGGTCTGATGAGACAAAAATGTCAAACTTTGGCCTGAATGCAAACCAGGCGATGCTCATCACCTATCAGTCTGTAACACAACAACATGTGCAATAAGTCAATGGGTGTGAATACTTTCTGAAGGCTCTGTATCGGATTACTGTTCTAAATTTCAACATTTGTATCTGTTCGGCTGGGGTGGATTTGTCTTATGTCTATCTTCCTCTATTGCAACAAACGATGATAAACTAAATAAATGATGATTGCTGAATCATTTTTTGAAGGTATGTGGGGCACGGGATGTTATTATGCAACTATAAAGCTCTACTCCACATTTAATCCTAAATACCTACCGCTTGAAAATTATTTTGTTCAACTATTTAAAAAAATATGTTTCTTTGCAGGACAAGGATTAGGATTAGCCAATTATTGCATTCTATCAATGCTGGGTTTCAAGGCTATCTGAGACATGACACAGATAGGTGGGAGGGTATATAGGCTGTCCCCAATTTATTCATGCGCAATTTGCCTAAATGGGTAATGGAAACACTTCACTGCTACATTTTTATTTTACACTGTAGGTGTTTTGGTAGGTGTGACGTCATTACGGCCAGCTGTTTTTATTGACACTTGATAGTTCATTGGAAATGCACCCTAACAGGAAAATGTCTTGTATTTTTATTACACCTTTTTCGTGATATCCAATTGGTAGTTACAGTCTTGACCCATCGCTGCATCTCCCCTACGGACTCGGGAGAGGCGAAGATCGAGAGCCGTGCGTCCACCGAAACACGACCTGCCAAGCCGCACTGCTTCTTGTCACACTGCTCGCTTAACCCGGAAGCCAGCCACACCAATGTGTCGGATGAAACACTGTCCAGCTAGCAAATGGTCACAGCTTGCAGGCGCCCGGGCCGCCACAAGGAGTCACTAGAGCGCAATGGGATACGGCCAACCCCTCCCCTATCCCGGACGACGCTGGGCCAATTGTGCGCCGCCTCAGGGCCTCCCGGTCACGGCCAGCTGTGACACAGCCTGCGATTCTGTGCCTTAGACCGCTGCATACAGTGCCTTATTCATTCCCCTTGACTTATTCCACATGTTCTTGTGTTACAGCCTGAATTCAAAATGGATACTACAAACATTTGTATAACTTTTTTTTATATAACTCACCCATCTACACAATACCTCTGAATGACAAAGTGAAAACATGTTTATACAGAAATATCTCATTTATATACCTATTCACACCCCTGAGTCGATACACATTAGAATCACCTTTCACAGTGATTACAGCTGTGAGTTTCTCTGGGTAAGTCTCTTAAGAGCTTTGCACACCTGGATTGTACAATATTCTTCAAGCTCTGTCAAGTTGGTTGTTGATCATTGCTAGACCATAGATTTTCAAGCCAATATAAGTCAGCAGGGTAACTAGGCCACTCAGGAACATTCACTGTCTTTTCGGTAAGCAACTTGGCATTGTGTTATAGATTATTGTCCTGCTGAAAGGGGAAATTGTCTCCCAGTGTCAGATGGAAAGCAGACTAAACCAGGGTTTCCTCTAGGATTTTTATTCTGTTTCTTTTTATCCCCCAAAAACCCCCCAGTTCCTTACTGATGAAAAGCATACCCATAACATGATGCAGCCACCACAATTCTTGAAGATATGAAGAGTGGTACTCATTGATGTGTTGTGTTGGATTTGCCCCAAACAATGCTTTGTATTCAGGACATAACGTTTTTGGCAATATTACTTTGGTGCCTTGTTGCAACCAAGATGCATGTTTTGGAATATTGTTAATCTGTACAGGTGTCCTTGGTTTCACTCTGTCAATTAGGTTATCATTGTGGAGTAACTACAATGTTGTTGTTCCATCCTCAGTTTTCTCCTATCACTGCCATTAAACTCCGTAACTGTTTAAAAGTCACCATTGGCCTCATGGTGAAATCCCTGAGCTGCTTCCTTCCTCTCCGGCAACTGAGTTAGGAAGGATGCCTGTATCATTGTAGTGACTGGGAGTATTGATACACCATCCAAAGTGTAATTCATCATTTCACCATGCTCAAACGGATAAGTCCATTTCTGCTTTAACCTTTTTTACCCATCTACCAGTTGGTGCCCTTAGCGCGGGATTGGAAAACCTCCCTGGAGATTGTGTTGAATCTGTGTTTGAAATTCACTGCTCGACCCGAGGGACTTAACAGATAGTTTTATGTGTGGGTTACAGAGATGAGGTTGTCATATTTAAATACTATTATGTGACTTGATAACCAATTGTTTACTCCTGAACAAATGTATTCTTGGCATAACAATGGGGTTGAATACTTCTTTACTCAAGATGTTTCAGCTTTTCATTTGTAATTCATTTATAAAAAATAAATAAACTAAAAACATAATTCCATTTTGACATTACGGTCTATTGTGAGTAGGCCATTGCCACAAAATCTCAATGTAATCCAATGAAATTCAGGCTGTAAAAAAACCTTCTGAGAACCTTTTTTTAGCACGTTTTGGCCTTAGAGTTAGGAGAACATTCCCTTGATGTCAGACAGAACATATCCAGAACGTTACCCTGTTCTCAGAATATACAACATTAACGTTTTACGGGACGCTGCAAGAACATCCATGTCTCGTTTCCGTGGGTTAGGAGAACATTCCATCAATGTCGCAACGAACATACACAGAACATGGTTGCCATGTTCTAGACACGCTTCATGAGAACGTTGCATGAACATTCATGTGTCCAGTTTTCTGAGGGTTAAACATAAAATCAACAAGGCTATATGTACTTAGTTGAAAACACTGAAAACAAACTTAAAAATACCAATGTTGCTAAATATCATGTGGCAGTCCAAGGTACTGATTTCTCTCTGTCTCTCTGTGTGTGTGTGTGTGTGTGTGTGTGTGTGTGTGTGTGTGTGTGTGTGTGTGTGTGTGTGTGTGTGTGTGTGTGTGTGTGTGTGTGTGTGTCTGTGTCTGTGTGTCTGTGTGTGCGTGCTCAAGTAAAACAAAAAATGTTGACTCACCCTACTACTTGTAGACTAGTTGAAAGACAATGCCATCCTCCTCTCTTTCATGTGGCAAAACGGTCCTTGGCTCTGTCATACAGAACGCTCTTAATGTTTGTTGTCAAAGGCTCCCGAGCTAAAATGTGTGCTAGCCTCACTTCCTCGCATGGACAACAATGAACCAGCTAAGTTAGTTAGCTAGTTAGCGTGAGCCTGCTAGTCTACATCTAGGCTACATATTGAACTTCAATCATCTCAGGCCAGTGGCACAATATATTAACTTATAGTTGGATCAAAATCGCCGGCATAATCATTGGCCTGTACAAAGAATTAAGTCAAAACGAGAAGTCCAAATCCTCATCTCCATCCATGGCTTAGGGAAGGGGCGATATTGCAAGCTACTACTCCAGGACATCAACACAGCAGACCAGAAACAGACAGGTTTTTCTGACAATGATGCTGCTCTGCTTAGTATGTGATTTGATTAGTCTGAAACCAAATGCAAACTGGCCTCGCTTGGGGGTGTTATGCTGTGCCAGGACAACCCACAGTTGAGACCAGCTCAATGCTGATTGGCTAATTATTTTATAATTGTTTTTATCAAGGAGGCCAAACGCTTGCTGGCATCAATCAACCAAATGCTACTGTGACAACATGTCATACTCTTTTGTTCCAGACAGCATCAGATACAGGGGCTACACATACTGAGACAGAGGGGTGCTGTTTCCCTCACTCTGATGATTTCTCCGGTGAGATTAAGCCACTTACAAATTTATGGAAAAAGATGAAATCACAGAGAGACTAAAGAAATATCATTTTTGTTATAATTTTTGGGGGGCACATATTTGACGAAGGGCTTCCCTTGGCACCCATGAATACACGCCACTAACTCTTACATGGTTCATGAATTGATACGCAAAACAACGCCGGATTTAAAACTTCACATTTTTCAATATAAATTACTATACAAAATTCTTGCAACTAATAGAATGTTATATATATGGGGGATACAATCTTCACAGCTCTGCAGATTTTGCTCTGAGGAGGCAGAGTCATTAGATCATTTATTTTGGTATTGTCTGTATGTAGCTCGTTTTTGGTCACAGGTCCAGGAATGGCTGAAGAATTGCAACATTTGCCTAGAACTAACGCTGCAGACAGCAATACTGGGTGATTTGAAAAGCCACAGTCAATCAATCAATAATATAATAATTATTTGAGAAAAAAATGTTTATTTTTAATTTACAATCTGTAGAAGCTATGAGAACAGGAAGGTTCAATTATTTTGTGAAGCATCACAGCACAGTTGAAAAATATATGGCAAATAGAAATCAGAAATGGATGATGTTGAGAGACAGGTGGGAGGGGTTGAATGGAGCTGAAGGGTGGGACTAATAATGAGATAACCAATGTAAAGCATACGGGATCTGTAGAATGTATATAGGTTCAGAAATTTTGTGAAATAGCACAGTTACAAATAGAAATCAAACTGGATGGACATCAGAAATAGAGGAAGGACTAAGAACAAACAAGAGAGAACTATTGTAAAGTAGACTGTGTCTGTAAAATGTGTATAAGATGTATAAATTGAAGGTAAAAGCAGAAGTGTTTATTAATTTACTCCATTTGGGGGATCGGCGGAAGGGTTTGCGGGGAATAATAATAAAGGTATATTCTTTCTTTTTTAAGTATGTATGTCTATGTAGGTATGTGCATGTGTATATGTATGCATGCGTGTATGGATATATATATTTACCAAAAAATATGGGGGATTGGAAATGATGCAGACAATTACATTGGAAGCAACATTATTTCCGCAATATTAAGCTGATCCACCCCTTTAATTAAAAAAAAACATTTTTAAAACTCTTACAGTCTTAACAGTTACAACACACCTATCTGATCTAATTAATATGAGTTTTCCTTGAAAGTTGGGAATCTGTAAGATTTCCCCTTGAGCACGAGTTTTGACTAGATTTCCACCACCTCATCAATCAGTATTCATTCATCCTATATTGCTGAGCATCTCAAAGAGAACTTTCAAATCCGTACCACATACAGTATACAATGTTGAACAAACGTGTCATTTTAATTAGATCAGATAGGTGTGTTGTAACTGTTGCCAAATAATGACTTTACAATACAGTATGTTGCTTAGAAGGTGAGAGTAGAGAGACTCCCCTAGCAGGTCTCAAGCCCAGACCACCAGCACCAATGACAAACACCCTAACCACTGTCCCTATAAGGGATATCTCTAGGCCATGTACTTATTGGGCCGGTATAGTGTTCTACATTTTTATTAAACCTTTATTTAACTAGGCAAGTCAGTTATTGCTGGGCCAATTGTGCGCCGCCCTATGGGACTCCCGATCACGTCCGGTTGTGATAGTTAGGCCCTGTCCAGAATAAACCCTAACCACTCCTCCCTAGGCACTTATGTAGAGGAAACAACTTGATAGGTGTAAGCAATAGGGTGAATGCACTTTGAAGTAAATGTCAGTTAAAAGGACTCTCAAGAGAAAACAATTTTAAAGATCATAGTGATTCAGGAGTATCAATAAAAACAGGTTAATATGCCCCACCAACATTAGACAACTATACAGAAAGCCCTTAAATTGCTGAAATCAATTTGTCAATACAAATAAAATTATGGGAATAGTCTAATTAAACGATACCTGACACAGACATGGTGGCGTAGTGGGAAGATAGTAAATCCGTGAACCATGAGATTGTGAGTTCAAATCCCAGAAAAGGCATGCACAATGTAATAATGTGTGTCAAATATGTACATTAAAAGCACCGTGCGCGCCACCTTGCCAATAAACAAAGAGCTGTGAATGGATCAGTTGTTCACCAATCGGGGCCTCGATTTGCCTGGCAACAGTAAAAAGCTGTACTGAAACATGACTAGAACATAAATTCTGAAAACATGGCAACCATGTTCTGAGTGATGTTGATGGAATATCCCCCTAACCCTCAGAAAAACGGACACATGAATGTTTCCATGAAACATGTCTAGAACATTCTTTTCTTATCTTAGAACATGGCAACCATGTACTGTGTATATTTGAAGGGACGTTGATGGAATATTTTCCCAACCGACAGGAAACTGGACACATGTTCTTGCTATGTTCCGATGAAACGAGTCTAGGACATTAATATCGTAAATTCTGAGAACATGGTAACCACGTTTTGTAGTTATATTTTACGATAAGGGAATAGTCTCTTGGAAACATTCCTTGCACATCATGGGAACGTTGCTATGAAAACATGACCTAAAGATGGGAATGTTCTCTAAAGATGTGGGGATGTTGGTTGTTAACTAGGTATACACTACAGTTATACACTAGGTGTACATGACAGGTATACACTAGGTATACACTACAGGTATACACTAGGTGTACACTACAGGTATACACTACAGGTATACACTAGGTGTACACTACAGGTATACGATAGGTGTACACTACAGGTATACACTACAGTTATACACTACAGGTATACACTAGGTGTACACTACAGGTATACACTAGGTGTACACTACAGGTATACACTAGGTGTACACTACAGGTATACACTAGGTGTACACTACAGGTATACACTAGGTATACACTACAGGTATACACTACAGGTATACACTACATGTATACACTAGGTGTACATGACAGGTATACACTAGGTGTACACTACAGGTATACACTAGGTATACACTACTACAGGTATACACTAGGTATACACTACAGGTATACACCAGGTATACACTACAGGTATACACTACAGGTATACACTAGGTGTACACTACAGGTATACACTACAGGTATACACTAGGTGTACAGTACAGATATACACTAGGTATACACTACAGGTATACACTAGGTATACACTACAGGTATACACTACAGGTATACACTAGGTATACACTACAGGTATACACCAGGTATACACTACAGGTATACACTAGGTGTACACTACAGGTATACACTAGGTATACACTAGGTATACACCAGGTATACACTACAGGTATACACTACAGGTATACACTAGGTATACACTACTACAGGTATACACTAGGTATACACTACATGTATACACCAGGTATACACTACAGGTATACACTAGGTATACACTACAGGTATACACCAGGTATACACTACAGGTATACACTAGGTATACACTACTACAGGTATACACTAGGTGTACACTACAGGTATACACTACAGATATACACTAGTTGTACACTACAGGTATACACTAGGTATACACTACTACAGGTATACACTAGGTATACACTACAGGTATACACTAGGTATACACTACAGGTATACACTAGGTATACACTACAGGTATACACTAGGTGTACACTACAGGTATACACTAGGTATACACTACAGGTATACACCAGGTATACACTACAGGTATACACTACAGGTATACACTGGGTATACACTACAGGTATACACTAGGTATACACTACAGGTATACACTACAGGTATACACTACAGGTATACACTAGGTGTACATGACAGGTATACACTAGGTGTACACTACAGGTATACACCAGGTGTACACTACAGGTATACACCAGGTATACACTACAGGTATACACTAGGTGTACACTACATGTATACACTACAGGTATACACTAGGTGTACATGACAGGTATACACTAGGTGTACACTACAGGTATACACCAGGTATACACTACAGGTATACACTAGGTGTACATGACAGGTATACACTAGGTGTACACTACAGGTATACACCAGGTGTACACTACAGGTATACACCAGGTATACACTACAGGTATACACTAGGTGTACACTACAGGTATACACTAGGTGTACATGACAGGTATACACTAGGTGTACATGACAGGTATACACCAGGTGTACACTACAGGTATACACCTGGTGTACACTACAGGTATACACCATGTATACACTACAGGTATACACTAGGTGTACACTACAGGTATACACTAGGTGTACACTACAGGTATACACCAGGTATACACTACAGGTATACACTAGGTGTACACTACAGGTATACACTAGGTGTACACTACAGGTATACACCAGGTATACACTACAGGTATACACTAGGTGTACACTACAGGTATACACTAGGTGTACACTACAGGTATACACCAGGTATACACTACAGGTATACACTAGGTGTACACTACAGGTATACACTAGGTGTACACTACAGGTATACACCACGTGTACACTACAGGTATACACCAGGTGTACACTACAGGTATACACCAGGTGTACACTACAGGTATACACCAGGTATACACTACAGGTATACACTAGGTGTACACTACAGGTATACACTAGGTGTACATGACAGGTATACACTAGGTGTACACTACAGGTATACACTAGGTATACACTACAGGTATACACTAGGTGTACACTACAGGTATACACTACAGGTATACACTAGGTGTACACTACAGGTATACACCAGGTGTACACTACAGGTATACACCAGGTATACACTACAGGTATACACTAGGTGTACACTACAGGTATACACTAGGTGTACATGACAGGTATACACTAGGTGTACACTACAGGTATACACTAGGTATACACTACAGCCTATGGTAGAGCACTGGGGAGTCCCACACATGACTTCCAAATTGACAGGGAAAATGGTGCATTCCCTTTTTCAAGGTGTTGAAAGTGGCAGCTGTAGCCTTTAGCTCGATGCAGATGTTGCCTGTAATCCATGGCTACTGGTTGGGATATGTACAGTGGCAAGAAAAAGCATGTGAACCCTTTGGAATCCCTGGATTTCTGCATAAATTGGTCATCAAATCTGATCTGTTCTTCATCTAGGTCACAACAACAGACAACCACAGTCTGCTTAAACTGATGACACACAAACAATTATACGTTTTGATTCACAGGGCAGGGTGGAAAAGTCTCTGAACCCTCGGATTGAATAAATGGTTGACCCTCCTTTGGCAGCAATAACCTCAACCAAACGTTTTCTGTAGTTGCAGATCAGACCTGCACAACGGTCAGGAGGAATTTTGGACCATTCCTCTTTGCAAAAATGTTTCAGTTGAACAGTATTCTTGGGATGTCTGGTGTGAACTGCTCTCTTGAGGTCATGCCACAGCATCTCAATCGGGTTGAGGTCAGAACTCTGACTGGGCCACTCCAGAAGGCGTATTTTCTTCTGTTGATGTCATTTTGTTGTTGATTTACTTCTGTGTTTTGGGTCATTGTCCTGTTGTATCATCCAACTTCTGTTGAACTTCAATTGGCTGATAGATAGCCTAACGTTCTCCTGCAAAATGTCTTGATAAACTTGGGAAGTAATGATGCGCAGCGATGATAGCAAGATGTCCCGGCCCTGAAGTAGCAAAGCAGCCCCAAATCATGATGCTCCCTCCACCATACTTTACAGTTGGGATGAGGTTTTGATGTTGGTGTGCTGTGCCTTTCTTCTCCACACATAGTGTTGTGTGTTCCTTCCAAACAACTCAACTGTAGTTTCAGCTGTCCACAGAATATGTTGCCGGTAGCGCTGTGTAACATCCAGGTGCACTTTTGCGAACTTCAGACGTGCAGCAATGTTTTTTTAACAGCAGTGGCTTCTTCCGTGGTGTCCTCCCATGAACACCATTCTTGTGTTTTACGTATCGTAGACTCGTCAACATGTTAGCATGTTCCAGAGATTTCTGTAAGTCTTTAGCTGACACTCTAGGACTATTCTTAACCTCATTGAGCATTCCACGCTGTGCTCTTGCAGTCATCTTTGCAGGATGGCCACTCCTAGGGAGAGTAGCAACAGTGCTGAACTTTCTGAATTTATAGACAATTGTCTTACAGTGGACTGATGCACACCAAGGCTTTTAGAAATACTTTTGTAACCCTTTCCAGCGTTATGCAAGTCAACAATTCTTCATCTTAGGACTTCTGAGGTCTCTTTTGTTCGAGGCATGGTTCACATCAGGCAATACTTCTTGTGAATAGCAAACTCACATTTTGTGAGTGTTTTTTATAGGGCAAGGCAGCTCTAACCAACATCTCCAATCTTGTCTCATTGATTGGACTCCAGGTTAACTAACTCCTGAGTCCAATTAGCTTTTGGAGAAGTCATTAGCCTAGGGGTTCACATACTTTTTCTAACTTACACTGTGAATGTTTAAATGATGTATTTTTCTTGTCTATATTGAATACAATCATTTGTGTGTTATTAGTTTAAGCACACTATGTTTGTCTATTGTTGCGACTTAGATGAAGATCAGATCAAATTTGATGACCAATTTATGCAGAAATCCGGGTAATTCCAAAGGGTTCACATACTTTGTCTTCCACTGTACATACGGTCACTGTGGGGACGACGTCGTCGATGCACTTATTGATGAAGCCGATGACTGAGGTGGTATACTCCTCAACACCATTGGATGAATCCCGGAACATATTCCAGTCTGTGCTAGCAAAACAGTCCTGTAACGTAACATCCTGTAACGTGATCTGATCTTCATCTGACCACTTCCGTATTGAGCGAGTCACTGGTACTTCCTGCTTTAATTTTTGCTTGTAAGCAGGCATCAGGAGGATAGAATTATGGTCGGATTTGCCAAATGGAGGGCGAAGGAGAGCTTTGTATGCATCTCTGTGTGTGGAGTAAAGGTGGTCTAGGGTTTTTTTTCCCTCTGGTTGCACATGTGACATGCTGGTAAAAATGAGGTAAAACTGATTTAAATTTGCCTGCAATAAAGTCGCCAGCCACTAGGAGCTCCGCTTCTGGGTGAGCATTTTCTTGTTTGATTATGGCCTTATAGAGTTGGTTGAGTGCGCTCTTAGTGCCAACATTGGTATGTGGTGGTAACTAGACGGCTACGAATAATATAGGTGAGAACTCTCTTGGTAGATAGTGTGGTCTACAGCTTATCATAAGGTACTTTATCTCAGGCGAGCAATACCTCGAGACTTCTTAATATTAGACATTGCACACCAGCTGTTATTGACATAAAGACACACACCCCCACCCCTCGTCTTACAGTAGCTTCTCTGTTCTGCTGGTGCATGGAATATCCCGCCAGCTCTATATTATCTATGTCATCGTTTAGCCACGACTCGGTGAAACATAGGATATTACAGTTCTTAATGTCTCGTTGGTAGGTTAATCGTAACCGTAGGTCATCCATTTTATTTTCCAATTTTCCATGTTAGCAAGTAGAATTGATGGCAATGGGAGTTTACTCGCTCGGCTACGGATTCTCAAAAGGCAACCTGATCTGCGTCCTCTTTTCCTCCGTATTTTCTTCACGCAAATGACATGGATCTGAGCCTGTTCCCGGGAGATCAGTATATTTTTCTCGTCGAACTTGTTAAAGGAAAAAGCTTCTTCCAGTTCGTGGTGAGTAATCCTAGTTCTGATGTCCAGAAGTTATTTTCGGTCATAAGAGACAGTAGCAGCAACACTATGTATAAAAGAAGTTCCAAACAATTAAAAAATGAACAAAATAGCATAATTGATTACGGGCAAGTAAAATGTCACCCATCCTCTTGGGCGCCATTTTAACACACGCCATTTACCTGTGGGACTTCCAGTAGGGCGTGTCCATTTCAATTACGCTTTTATTAAACAGAGTGTTCCATTTAGCCTGGTTGACGATTGTGACAAATAAAGTCAGTGAGTTTAGACTCATTTCCTTGTCATTCCCAGACACCTTATTTACTGCAGAGTAAATAGAAAGAAACAATTTGCTCTGAGCTAAGCTAACCCGACAGTAAAGTATATGAATTATATTAACAGATATTCAATACAGGACAGTCATGTA
Source organism: Oncorhynchus tshawytscha (assembly GCF_018296145.1). Classification (NCBI taxonomy): domain Eukaryota; kingdom Metazoa; phylum Chordata; class Actinopteri; order Salmoniformes; family Salmonidae; genus Oncorhynchus; species Oncorhynchus tshawytscha. The sequence continues at coordinate 30,309,498 of NC_056433.1, read as the reverse complement.
ATTCAAATCAATTCAGAATGAATTATTGAAGGTTTTTCTTACCCTCCATTAAATCAGAGATGGAACAGAAATCAGGTCATTACAGCTGTGTTGTGAATGATGATACACAATAGTCTTCATTGCCACCAGCTAGTGACTGACAGTAAACACACACACATGAATGCATGCACACTTGGGCGCACACACATGCGCACACACGCTGTAGTGTACACGCACACATGCACACTTGTGCGCACACTCACACAGACACGCTCCACAGCATACTGCAGTGCCAAACGGGTCATTTGTGAATAGATCAACCTACTGTTGTTGTTCCAGTAGTTACTGCCTCTCATTTGGATCACATAACGATGGGGTGCTTTGTACTGCAGTCTGGGCTGTTATACTTTTATGGTGCTGCTGGCGTAAGCCTTTATGGCATCAGCACAGCCCGCAGCCTGCTCCCATCAGAACAGACCTATTTGGCTTGCATTATAAACCCATTGAACCAGACAGGTTTGCTGTTCTACTGCTCTACCTTAAGCCCCCTGGCTGCTGGGCTGGGAGCTGGCTGGGAGTGTATTGTATTTACTGCCGTGGGTTATGGCGTGTGTGAGTGAGTGGGTTGTTGCAAGCAGCTTACTGAAACAGTATTTGTGTGTGCCCTGCTTTCCAATTCCGTCTGTCTGTCTGTGCGGAGGCTGCCTGTGGGACGGGCTGGGTCTTGGGAGAGTGGTGCTGGGTCTGGGATGCTTATTGCTACATTTGGATTCTCATTGAATCCAATCACACAGTAGAAATCAGCCTGTCAGCCACACATGCGTGCATACACGCTCTCTCTCTCACACACTCACACACACACACACACACACACACACACACACACACACACACACACACACACACACACACACACACACACACACACACACACACACACACACAGCATAGCAGTCAGGATGCAGATCACACACACGAGAGAAAACACAACCCTGTCAATTCCTAGTCTGTTGAACGCCACTGAGCCAATGTTTTGGCGCGCTGCTCCTCTTTTTATCCCATCTCTTTTCTCCTTCCTCTCCTACTTTTTCTCCTCTCTGTCTCTCTGTCTCTCTCTGTCTCTCTCTGTCTCTCTCTCTCTGTTTCTGTCTCTCTCTCTCTCTCTCTCTCTCTCTCTCTCTCTCTCTCTCTCTCTCTCTCTCTCTCTCTCTCTCTGTTTCTGTCTCTCTCTCTCTCTCTGTTTCTGTCTCTCTCTCTCTCTCTCTCTCTCTCTGTCTCTCTCTGTCTCTCTCTGTCTCTCTCTCTCTCTGTTTCTCTCTGTCTCTCTCTCTCTCTGTTTCTGTCTCTCTCTCTCTCTCTCTCTCTCTCTCTCTCTGTCTCTCTCTCTCTCTCTCTGTTTCTGTCTCTCTCTCTCTCTCTCTCTCTCTCTCTCTCTGTTTCTGTCTCTCTCTCTCTCTCTCTCTCTCCTTCATAGCACTGTGGAGCAGCAATACCAATCTCATTCTGGCTGACATGGTCGTTTAAACTCACTCTTTAAATCTCACCTTCTGTCACACCTTGTTATTCAGAAATCTGAAGTCAAGTATGTGTGTGTGTGTGTGTGTGTCTGTGTGTATATATGTGTGTGTGTATGTTTATTATTGTAGGTCTGCTATATGTTATATAACTCTGCAGCTAAAGCTGTGTGTTGTATATGCATGGAACATTACTCTACCTACCATTCACTTGGTCCTCCTCATTTACATTGAAATTAATGCAACCGATCCATTTTTACAAAAGAGCCCTTTCCATTATGCAGACTAGTGCAGATGCTTCACTAGAATACTGCATTCTGAAAATGGATGCCCTGAAGAAGTGTACATCAATTCTGCAAATCAGAACAGGAGAACGGGGCTCCAAAACCTGCATGTCATTCCTGTACTCAGTCCTTAGATGGCGCTGTCAACTACTTACTACACACTACGCCAGCCGGCCACGACACCCAACATCACCAGGGAGTGTTTATCATGATGCTGTGATACTCATAAAAGCCTTTGTCAGTGGAACTGTAGATTTGGAGGGTCGATTTGCACATTCATATCGCTCCAGTTAATTAGTTGTGAGGAGTAAACTAAAAGCTGTGGCTACATGCCCATACTGCAGTAGAAGGAGAGGGTGGAAATAGATCAATGGACGGGCATCTCCTTTTTGTGTACACACAAGCAGAGTGAAAACGTACACACAAACACACACACCGTACCGTAGAGTAGTTTGACGGCAAAACAATGCATGCGCTTACCCTTCCTAAACCTGGTGTCATGGTCAGATCGACTCATATTCTACTTGCAAGGTTTGATCACCATTTCCTCAGAGCAGGTTTCCTGGGGTATTGGATAGTTATGAAGGGCTGGAGCAGCATACTGCGATGAAAAACCTCATTCTTCATTCAAAAGGTATCACTGCTACTAAGACCCTTGCTTGGGATAAACAGTATATATACCCAAATGGTTCCAAGTGCCTTCACTATATGATTGTAGTGGTAAAACTGAACATCAGTGCTTGACATGGACTGAAATAGGTGCCGGTACTGTATATTTAGGTGCAGGAGCTCCTCAATACTTTTTAGCTACACTTTTACTAATCTGTGAAGCTGCCATACTTTGTTTCATTTGTTGTTTAATTGGACGTTCAGAGGAGAGAGGAAAGGAAAGGAGAGCACAGCTCTTAGAAGCAGAATAGAATTTAGCTTCGTGTATGGCGAGTTCAAACACTATCCAGAGAGAAGAGTGAGCTTATTCAATTGTTCCAACAACAAAAAACTTTAGGACAGTCATTGGCAAATGTCATTTTTTCTGTCAATTAAGATGCAGTGCATAACGGAAAGAAATTCAGACCCCTTTATTTGTTCCACATTTCGTTACATTACAGCCTTTTTCTAAAATGTATAAAATAGTCTTCAATCTACACACAATAGCCCACAATGACAAAGCAAGAACAGGTTTTTAGAACTGTTTGTCAATGTATTTATTGGGTATGACTTTACAAGCTTGGCACACCTGTATTTGGGGAGTCTCTCCCATTCTCCTCTGCAGATCCTCTCAAGCTCTGTCAGGTTGGATGGGGAGCGTTGCTGCACAGATATTTTCAGGTCTCTCCAGAGATGTTACATCAGGTTCAAGTCCGGGCTCTGGCTGGGCCACTAAAGGACATTCAGAGACTTGTACCAAAGGCAATCCTGGGTTGTCTTAGCTGTGTGCTTAGGGTCATTGTCCTGTTGGAAGGTGAACCTTTGACTCAGACTGAGGTCCTGAGCGCTCTGGTGCAGGTTTTCATCAAGGATCTCTCTCTGTACTTTCCTCCGTTTATCTTTCCCTCGATCCTGACTAGTCTCTTAGTCCCTGTTGCTGAAAAACATCACCACAGTATGACGCTGCCACCACCATGCTTCACCGTAGGGATGCTGCCAGGTTTCCTCCAGACGTGACGCTTGGCATTCAGTCCAAAGCGTTCCATCTTGGTTTCCTCAGACCAGAGAATCTTGTTTCTCATGGTCTGAAAGTCCTTCAGGTGCCTTTTGGCAAACTCCAAGCCCACTGTCATGTGCCTTTTACTGAGGAGTGGCTTCCATCGGACCACTCTACCATAAAGGCCTGATTGGTGGAGTGCTGTAGAGATGGTTGTCCTTCTGGAAGGTTCTCCCACCTCCACAGAGGAACTCTGGAGCTCTGTCAGACTGAAGATTGAGATATTGGTCATCTCCCTGACCAAGGCCGTTCTCCCCCAATTGCTCAGTTTGGCCAGGAGGCCAGCTCTAGGAAGAGTCTTGGTGGTTCCAAACTTCTTCCATTTAAGAATAATGGAGGCCACTCTATTGGGGACCTTCAATGCTGCAGAAAGTATTTGGTACCCTTCCCCAGATCTGTGCCTCGACACAATCCTGTCTCAGAGCTCTATGGACAATTCTTTCGACCTCATTGCTTAGTTTTTGCTCTGACATTCACTGTCAACTGTGGGACCTTATACCAACTGTGGGTCAGGGAGGTGACCAATAACCCAATAGTCACTCTGACAGAGCTCCAGAGTTCATCCGTGGGGGCGGAAGAACCTTCCATTAGGACAACCCTCTCCGCAGCACTCTACCAATATGCTCGCTTCGAAACAAGCAACACTGAAGCATGCATGAGAGCACCAGTTGTTCCGGATGACTGTGTGATCATGCTCTCCGTAGCAGATGTGAGTAAGACCTTTAAACAGGTCAACATTCAGAAGACCATGGGGCTTATGGATTATCAGGGCGTGCACTCAGAGCATGCGCAGACCAACTGGCAAGTGTCTTCACTGACATTTTCAACCTCTCCCTGACTGGGTCTGTAATACCGACATGTTTCAAGCAGACCACCACAGTCCCTGTGCCAAAGAATGCGAAGGTAACCTGATTAAATGATTACCGCCCCATAGCACTCACGTCTTTAGCAATGAAGTCCTTTGAAAGGCTGGTCCAGGAAATCCTAGACTCACTCCAATTCACATACCGCCCCAACAGATCCACAGATGCCGCAATCTCAACCGCACTCCACACTGCTCTTTTCCACCTGGACAAAAGAAACACCTATGTGAGAATGCTGTTAATTGACTACAGCTCAGAGTTCAACACCATAGTGCCCTCCAAGCTCATCATGAAGCTAAGGACCCTGGGACTAAACACCTCCCTCTGCAACTGGATCCTGGACTTCCTGACGGGCCGACCCCCATATGGTAAGGGCGGGCAACAACACATCTGCCATGCTGATCCTCAACACCTGGGCCCCTCATGGGTGCGTGCTTAGTCCCCTCCTCTACTCCCTGTTCCCCCATGACTGCGTGGCCAAGCACGACTCCAACACCATCTTTAAGTTTGCTGACGACACAACAGTGGTAGGCCTGATCACCGACATTGATGAGACAGCCTACAGGGAGGAGGTCAGAGAACTAGCAGTGTGGTGCCAGGACAACAACCTCTCTCTCAATGTGAGCAAGACTAATGAGATGATTGTGGACTACAGGAAAAGGAGGGCTGAACAGGCCCCCATTAACATCAACAGGGCTGTACTGGAGTGTGTCGAGAGTTTTAAGTTCCTTGGTGTCCACATCACCAACAAACTATCATGGTCCAAACACACCAAGACAGTCGTGAAGAGGTCATGACAACTCCTTTTCCCCCTCAGGAGACTGAATGTGTCCCCAGATTCTTAAAACGTTATAGAGCTGCACCATCAAGAGCATCCTTACCAGTTGCATCACCGCCTGGTATGGCAAATGCTCAGTTCTGACTGTAAGGCCCTACAGAGGGTAGTGCATACAGCCCAATACATCACTGGGGCCAAGCTTCCTGACATCCAGGACCTACAGTGGGGCAAAAAAGTATTTAGTCAGCCACCAATTGTGCAAGTTCTCCCACTTAAAAAGATGAGAGAGGCCTGTAATTTTCATCATAGGTACACTTCAACTATGACAGACAAAATGAGAAAAAGAAATCCAGAAAATCACATTGTAGGATTTTTAATGAATTTATTTGCAAATTATGGTGGAAAATAAGTATTTGGTCACCTACAAACAAGCAAGATTTCTGGCTCTCACAGACCTGTAACTTCTTCTTTAAGATGCTCCTCTGTCCTCCACTCGATACCTGTATTAATGGCACCTGTTTGAACTTGTTATCAGTATAAAAGACACCTGTCCACAACCTCAAACAGTCACACTCCAAACTCCACTATGGCCAAGACCAAAGAGCTGTTGAAGGACACTAGAAACAAAATTCAGTCTTCTCACCAGGCTGGGAAGACTGAATCTGCAATAGGTAAGCAGCTTGGTTTGAAGAAATCAACTGTGGGAGCAATTATTAGGAAATGGAAGACATACAAGACCACTGATAATCTCCCTCGATCTGGGGCTCCACGCAAGATCTCACCCCGTGGGGTCAAAATGATCACAAGAATGGTGAGCAAAAATCCCAGAACCACACGGGGGGACCTAGTGAATGACCTGCAGAGAGCTGGGACCAAAGTAACAAAACCTACCATCAGTAACACACTACGGGGCCAGGGACTCAAATCCTGCAGTGCCAGACATGTCCCCCTGCTTAAGCCAGTACATGTCCAGACCATTCTGAAGTTTGCTAGAGAGCATTTGGATGATCCAGAAGAAGATTGGGAGAATGTCATATGGTCAGATGAAACCAAAATATAACTTTTTGGTAAAAACTCAACTCGTCGTGTTTGGAGGACAAAGAATGCTGAGTTGCATCCAAAGAACACCATACCTACTGTGAAGCATGGGGGTGGAAACATCATGCTTAGGGGCTGTTTTTCTGCAAAGGGACCAGGACGACTGATCTGTGTAAATGAAAGAATGAATGGGGCCATGTATCGTGAGATTTTGAGTGAAAACCTCCTTCCATCAGCAAGGGCATTGAAGATGAAACGTGGCTGGGTCTTTCAGCATGATAATGATCCCAAATAATTAAAAATCCTACAATGTGATTTTTTGGATTTTTTCCTTCTCATTTTGTCTGTCATAGTTGAAGTGTACCTATGATGGAAATTACAGGCCTCTCTCATCTTTTTAAGTGGGAGAACTTGCACAATTGGTGGCTGACTAAATACTTTTTTGCCCCACTGTATATACTAGGCGGTGTCAGAGGAAGGTCCAAAAAATTGTCATAGACTGTTCCCTCTGCTACCACACGTCAAGTGGTACCGGAGCGCCAAGTCTAGATCCAAAAGGCTCCTTTACAGCTTCTATCCCCCAAGCTACCCGGACCCCCCCCCTGTTTTTAGACTGCTGTTTATTATCTATGCATAGTCACTTTATCCCAACCTACATGTACAAACTACCTCGACTAACCTGTACCCCCCCCACACTTTGACTCGGTACCGGTAACCCCTGTATATAGCCTCGTTATTGTTACTTGATTTTATTGTGTTACTTTTTATTTTTATTTTGGTTTATTTAGTAAATATTTTCTTGACTCTATTTATTGAACTGCTGGTTAAGGGCTTGTAAGTTAGCATTTCACAGTAAGGTCTACACACCTGTTGTATTCGGCGCATGTGATAAATACAATTGGATTTATATAGACAGGTGAGTGCCTTTCCAAATCATATCCAATCAATTAAATGTACCACATGTGGACTCCAATCAAGTTGTTGAAACATCTCAAGGATGATCAGTGGAAACAGGATGCACCTGAGCTCAATGTCTAGTCTCATAGCAAAGAGTCTGAATACATATGTAAATAAGCTATTTAAAAATTAAACAATTATATATACATTTGCAAACATTTCTACAACCGGTTTTCACTTTGTCATTGTGGGGTATTTTGTCGATTGATGCAAAACATTAATGTAATCCATTTTAGAACAAGGCTGTAGTGTAAATTAAATGTGGTAGAACAGAAGGGGTCGGAATGCATTGTATGAATTATCCAATCTGTTTGGGCAAATTGATGTAATCTATTTCTGCACATTTGACTAAAAAAAGAAAACAGTCTCTCTGAGCCATCAAGCACAACAGTTAACCACCCGCTGGTTACATGGCCCTGAGGTGACAGGGTAGGGTGGGCCAGCGTACATCTGAAATATTACCTGCCAGTTAGCAGACAAGGTTACACCAAGCAACTTAAAGTACGAGTGCATTCATTATTCACATTGGTATGTCATGACTGTGCAATATCGAACCAACAACCTTGGCGTTGCTAGTGCCACACTTTTACCAAATGAGCCACCCAAGACCACCAAAGAGCAGCTGTGTGTGACATCACTAAAGGCTCAGTCAGTCACCTGCTTCCTCCTTCTCATTAATATGATCCAGCCTTACAGTTATAGACAGGCTACTGATTGGTGCAGTCAGGTGTTTTTTTTGACAAACCCATTCATGTACTAATACACGGTTATTGGATTTCTATGCATCATACGTACATTCTTACAGAGTCAATACTAGCAACCTCACTAAGGCCAACCAACCACGAGTACTGCAAGCCTACTACAATGTTCCCATTGAGAGTAAAAAGAGCATGTCAGGTCACTCAATGAGAATGTAAAAGTACTTTTAGGCCGTAAAGAAAACAAAAAAACTATTGGACTCTTATTACCCTTGGCAGTAGCAGAATGAATGAGTTAATATGTAGTCATTGTGCTGGCTAAATATACTCCTTACAGCCCTCTAACTTACATCAATGGGCTATTCCAAGGTAATGATCAGGACTGTGTGGCCCATTTGCGCAAAATATGGAATGGTGTAAAAATGGGTCTGGGAAGCAGGTGCCAGCGAGCCATTCACAAAGTCATGAGCTGTCCATATGGTGCCTAGAGAAAAAAAAATCTCATTCCCCCCATTCATGCGTTACCGCAAAGACCTGGTGATGGAAGGGGATAATGGCATTCTTCTTCCTCCAGTCTCTTCTCAGAATCTGCTGTGCTTGGAGCGTATAGGAGAGTTAACACTGACTCTAGCTATAGCTAGGTTTCCATACAATTGGTGAGATCTTCATGCGAATATTCTCAAATCTGCATAAAAACAATATGCACATTTTCCCACCAGAGATGTGTTTTTATCTAATTGACTTGTTGCAGGTAAAAGGCTGTGCGTGATGACGTAGTGCACATAAAAATAACTTTTGCGGTTAAATTCCCACGTACCGATTCAAAAATATATCATTTAAATGAGTTTCCAACCAACTCTACTGATGAACGTGCCCACTCTGATCTTGGTACGAGTGCTCTAGCCAACAGCTCGTTAATTCAACAAGGTCAAATCATGATGTCAGTGATCTTTAGGTCAGAAAGTTGCAGCTCTAGGAAGATGCCAGAGTTTCGGGACTTGGAATTCCGAGTTGGATGACCGTTTAAAATGATTTTTCCCAGTCTGAGCTAGTGTGTTTTACCGAGTTCCCAGTTGTCTTGAACGCACTGTAGTCGGAGATTTCCGAGTTCAACAGTTGTTTTGAACGCAGCATCAGATCCAGACTCATTGCAGAGAAGAAACTAACTTCTGTGGGTGGGGTTGCGTTTGTCAGGGCAAAGAGTTTGGGTAGCCAGGCAAATCTAGCTCATCACCGTGCACTTCCATCCCCATGTGTTCATCAAAACGTATTTAATCTGTAGCCTTGTAGTGGGAGGACCACACAACTCATTGCGTGACTCCAAGTTTACTTTGATATGATTATTATATCAATATTTGCTCATAAAGTTGTTTCCACCCCCATTTCTCTCATAATACATTTTACAGACACAAACAGTTCCCACCTTGTCTAGCGTATTTTGTTTGACCGAGAAATTCACTGTTTCCATCAGGTCTGTTGTGAATGTACTTTTCTCGCACAAAAGGTTGGATGGAAACCTTGTTTGTAAAAAGGAATTAGAGAGGAATATCTGATCATGTTAAAAGATTACTTGAAGATGAATCTAAAAATGTACTATTTGCGTTCAGGACTTTTAATTATGGCTGTGACGAAACCAGTATGGCAATCATTTTTCCATGATAACATTTTTTTACGCTAAGCAGGCCAAACTCTTTGGTCCTCAAAAAACCTGCTGTATATAAAATATGATGTGTTCTAGATTAGAAAATAAATAAATATGACTCTGGATGACAACATAATGATGTGTGTTTCCAACATTAGGGCTGTTTTCCTAAAGAAGTTAAATCCGCTTTGTGTTTTGTTTCCTTGCCACGATACTAACGAGTATCGTGATACTGGTATCGCCCCTGCCCTACTGGAAAAAAAAATAATTCATCCATTTTGGAATAAGATGATTTAGGTAATGGACACAGGTTGAGAAAACAAATCCTGTCTCTGTGCTCTGTTACTGATGAATGTACTTCTAAAAGCTCATAAACCCTCTCCATGTCAACCATTTTTATTTGTATTTCTCTTTCTCTTTCTTTTCCCCTTCCATTCATGCCTATAGTCTTTTTTTTATATTCACACTCACACCACAGGACAGACAGCTAACCATCATCTACCATTGAAAACTTGGGGAAGAACATTTTATTGCTGGGATTTATTAATGGGTTGAAAAGCAGCAATAACAACACAAAATCCAAATGAATGTGCACAACGACTTGAGATTTGCTTAGAATGCGAACTGAACAGGACACAATCAAATATATTAAGTAATAAATAAATACAAAAAAAATGTGCTGCCAGCCCAAACTCATAAAAATGATAGGAATTGAAATGAAAACTGCACAATAAGAAACATAAACATAAAAGAACAGCAACAACCGAAAGGAAGGAACATAGACATCACAGTAAAAACAACATAATCCTGTATCTTAGTAAGGTGCCAGTACTGGGTCTCAAAACTCCACCAGATTCTTTCTTTATTATTAGGTTTCTCTTCACTGTTTTTACGTTAAAAAAAAACTAAAAAAACAAATAAGCAATCAACATAATCCAAAATCAGGAGGCCCTAGTACAATATCGATTGACTTCTCCCATTGGTCAAATATTCATGCATTTTTAGAAACATCATCCAAAAATACTAGATTTTCTAACTTATCAACATGTTCCTTCTCTCCTTACAAACAAAATGCAAGTACAGCATCACTTTCTCCAGTCTTTCTCCAATAATCACTTTCTCAACATCCAAAAAAAGATTTGATTTTTTGTAATGTATTGTAGTACACCGAGAAAATAAATCAGCTCAAATGATCTGTCTGTACAATACAAAAAAAATCAAATGTTATGTACAATATTGACCTGCAAAGGACGACGGCTATGATGCAATAACATATGTAAACATAGTTGTTGTTTTGACACAGTTGACTGTGACAACAGAAAAAAATGCAAAACCTTTTCACATTGGTTACGTCTTCGTTAGCCACATTGTTTTCAATATTGTACCAAAAATCTCTCCGACGTCACGACGTTGAATAAACCTCCACACACTGAGAAATGGGACAAACAGAACGGAACAAATAACTGAATCAGTGTTCTATGGAAAACAAAATAAATTGAAATAAAAATGCTATCTGGGATCTAACGTTCTGTAAAGTATATTATAAAATAAACATAGCATTTTGCCTGCTGCATCCACTGGTTGGTATGGTTGAATACCCTCTTGATTGTGGATGTCATGCATACTGTCGATTTCAAATCCTTATTTGAGACCGGTGGGGGGAAAAAAGGTTTAAAAAAAATTGAGATACATTACTGCACTACCATTCATTATTAAGCATCGACTGGTCAGCCCTGACAATGTCTTTCATCCCTCAAAAAACATAGGGTGGAAGAAATACACCTTAGCCACCAGACACATACCTTCCCTCATATCAATGCTAGGCATAGAAATGGAAATGTTTTATGCTAATTATGTTTTGTCTTTCAAAGTTTATCTTTAACTGACCATTCGTTCTTATCTTCAGGTCCCTCACACAGATGCCAGCACCACGTCACATACATCTCACATGCATGCTCAGAATGGCCAAAATAATGGTTTGTTTTGTTATTTTACAGGTTTACAATGGACAAGGTTGTTTACGCCAAGGATCACACATCTCTGACAGTCACTTGGGAGGGATAGCGAAGTAACAGTATCTTACACTGCCAAACCTCTGGCAACGACTCCGGACAGAGCTCCGTCATCTCGTCACAACAAGGTCTCTTATAGTAGTGTCCCTATCAGCCTGTTTCTCTGTATGCTTACCATAGTGTGCTTTTAGGTCACAGTACATTTGAAAATGATTAAACTTGGACTCATTCACTTTGAGTTCTCATGAGCAGATTTTGTTTTCCTTTTTGAATTACAGCTCCCAATATGGTACTGTCAAGCGTTTATTCCTATTTTCTCCAAACAGTTTTTTTATATTTTTTGTTTGCATTCGGGAATGGTTGATTTTTTTTCTATACATAGTATTCCTTGTCCTTGTCTTTCGGTCTCTTGCTGCTGGCTCCCTTGGCACCACTGCCCCCGCTGGGCGTTTTATCTTTCACCACGGCGCCGTTGGTCTGTGCCGAGTTGCTGATGTAATTCCGTGTCTCGTCTACCTGGTAGGAGCCTTCGTCTCTGTTCCTGTACTTGTACATGGCGTAGAGGAGGATGAGGATGCAGAGTGCTGCGGCCGAGACGATGCCCACCACCATGCCTGTTGTGCTGCTGGATTCTCGTATCACCTCCGAGGCCCCAGGGGGTACCCGCCTTACGACGGGTACGGTGGGTAACGTGGCAGGCACCGTGCGTAGCATGGGCGAGGTGATGAGAGGCCCGCGGGGCTTGGTGCCGTCCAGGTCGAAGGACGTGGTCGGCAGAGGCAGCAGGACAATGTCTGGCTGTAGGGGTTTGATCACCTCGCGGTTGTCCATTTTCCCGGCGGGCAGTTTGGGCGGCGTGCCGTCCGAGGGGAGGGATGCCTCCGCTACAGTGCCCCCGAGGTTGGGTAGAGGCGGGGTGGGTGTAGTCCTACCCGCCTCTGAGGCTTTGCTAGGCCTCAAGTCCTTGGCCTCCCACTTGGGCGCGAGAGCTTTGTAGCCACCTTCATAGGCCGACGTGGTCAAGATCTTATCTGTTACCAGGGAGAAGGTGGTGTAAAAATCTTCATCGTCAGTGGGGGGCAGGCTAGAGTCGAAAGCTTCGCCAGAGCCAAACCCCGATATCACCATTGCATCATCATCATCATCATCATCATCACCACCACCACCATCAAGACCATCATCACAATCATCGCTGCCTCGGTCCGACAAGCAAGGTACCCCCGCCTCAGTGGCCATGGGCAGGGACTCTTTGGTGGCCTCGATAATGGTGAGGACGGGGCGGAGGGTTGGGGGGAGGGGGATGAAAGGAGAATGGGTGGAGACAGGAGGGATGTCTATGGGATCCTCTACAAGTACAGGGATGACTAACTCCCCTCCTGTGAACAGAAACAGAAAAGAGACACGTTAGAGGACATGCATGACGTTCTGAACGTAGACAATAGCTAATCAATCAAACACCGGAAAGTAATTACAACAAACATAAAAAGCAAAGCGTAACAAGAAACAAACAAAAGGAAATCATGTCAACATTAAAGAAAAATGATAAAGAACAGAAAATACTATACCAGTGCAAATTCAATGAAACCAGAACCAACCAACCAAACAAGACCATAAACTGAAAAGAAACAATAGCCACAAAAAATGTATACATTGCATCAAAAGGCTGCAAGGGATGTGCAAGGGTGAGCCAAAATATCAAACATACTTTTTACCACACCTAAAACTCCTACACTTCAAGTTCAATAACAAGTGTACTCTTTCTGTGAACAGAGATATCATTATCGTTGCTGGCTTTGTAGCTCTGGAACCTACACACCAGGGTGTAACTGTATTGATTCTGTCTGGTCTAGCGTTGCCAGTGTCTGGCTGTCTGGATACAATATAAGCTTGAGAAATACACTGACTGTACAAAATGTTCTTTCCATGACATAGACTGACCAGGTGAATCCAGGTGAAAGCTATGCTCCCTTATTGGTGTCACTTAAATCCACTTCAATCAGTGTAGATGAAGGGGAGGAAACAGTTTAAAGAAGGATTTTTAATCCTTGAGACAATTGAGACATGGATTGTGTATGTGTGCCATTAAGAGGTCCAAGAGGCTTCTAAACAGCTTCTACCTCCAAGCTATAAGACTCCTGAACACCTAATCAAATGGCCACCCAGACTATTTGCATTGCCCCCCCCACCTTTACACTGCTGCTACTCTCTGTCGTTATCATCTATGCATAGTCACTTTAATAACTCTACCTACATGTACATATTACCTCAACTAACCAGTGCCCCCGCACATTGACTCTGTACTGGTATCCCCTGTATATAGTCTCCACATGGACTCTGTACTGGTATCCCCTGTATATAGTCTCCACATTGACTCTGTACTGGTATACCCTGTATATAGTCTCCACATGGACTCTGTACTGGTATCCCCTGTATATAGTCTCCACATTGACTCTGTACTAATATCCCCTGTATATAGTCTCCACATTGACTCTGTACTGATATCCCCTGTATATAATCTCCACATTGACTCTGTACTGATATCCCCTGTATATAGTCTCCACATTGACTCTGTACTGGTATCCCCTGTATATAGTCTCCACATTGACTCTGTACCGGTATCCCCTGTATATAGTCTCGCTATTGTTATTTTACTGCTGCTCTTTAACTTGTTACTTTTATATCTTATTCATGTTTTTTTAAACTGCATTGTTGGTTAGGGGCTCAAAAGTAAGCATTTCACTGTAAGGCCTACACCTGTTGTATTCGGCACATGTAACTAATACAATTTGATTTGATTTGACATGAAGAGGGTGAATGGGCAAGACTAAAGATTTAAGTGCCTTTCAACGGGGTATGACAGTAGGTGCCAGGCGCACAGGCTTGTTTCAAGAACTGCAGTGCTGCTGGGTTTTTCACGCTCAACAGTTTCCTGTGTGTATCAAGAACGGTCCACCACCGAAAGGACATCCAGCCACCTTGACACAACTCTGTGAAGCATTGTAGTCAACATGGGCCAGTATCCCCGTGGAACGCTTTCGACACCTTGTACAGTCCATGCCCCGACGAATTGAGACTGTTCTGAGGGCATAAGGGGGTGCAACTCAATTTTAGGAAGGACTTCCTAATGTTTTGTACACTCAGTGTATGTTCTAACTCAGGGGTGAGGAACTCTAGTCCTCGATGGCCTGATTGGTGTCACACTTTTTCTCCATCCCTAGAACACAGCTGATTAATCAAATGTCATTCTAAACTAAGATCATGATTAGGTGATTATTGGAGTCAGGTGTGTTAGCTGGGGCTGGGACAAAACTGTGACACCAATCAGGTCCTCGAGAACTGGAATTGCCCACCCCTGTATTAACTAATAATGCTCAAGTTTTGCTGAAAGGCAAAGATAGCTTGCTCTATAGTCTTGTAGTTTTTGTAGCTACTGACTTCTCTGCATTCCTAATATAAAGCAATAGGGCATCAGCATGAAGTGAGAAATTGCTATCCCACGTGGGTTTGGATTATTGGCCAATGTAAATAATAATGGAGATAGTGGTTAACCTTGTCGGGTTCCTCTAGGGTGCAGAGACCAGGCTAAACTTTCTGTAGCTATTGTTAGGGTCTAATTCAATGAAACTGAGCAAAATATTTCTTCTTATATTCATGTTTTCTCTATGGTGACTTCAGTAGGCTTCCACCACTAGCCCCTTGCCTTTTGACTTATCTTATACAGTTACCACAATGGCACAAAGTCACCTGACAGTTCAACAACAACAACTGAATGTTCTGCTTTTATTTATTGTCAAGTGTATTATATCAGTATCAGTTACTGTATGTGTGTTCTTGGCTAGTCTTGGAACATGGAAGTTTGCTATGTATCTATCATTTCTATTACCTTCTCTTGTCCTTTATTATATTATTTTACTATTAGGTTTGTTTCTAAAAACATTAAAAGGTAACATTCAGATGTCGGTTGAATCTGCATAAACCTCTTGCCAAGGTGGCTAGCTTATACACTGCAAAGGCTCGTCACAAACAGGGCACTAAAAGAAGATGCAAATCTCTAATAACAATAAAAATGATACAAAAGAAAACAAAGGGAAAAAAATACGTAAAGCAAAGCAAACACAGTTCAGACTGTCAAACAGAGTTAGAGCAAACTTCTTCAACATTCACAAACTAAAGGCACAGATAGATTTATCCATAAAATGGATTAGTACGTAGAAAGAGGTGAAATAAAGTCAGCTTGAAAAATCATAATAGAGCCTACAAAAAAAATAGTTTTTAAAAGGAAGAAAGCATACCATCAATTTTGTGCACTTACATCAACAAATTGCCCGCATGATTTTGGCAGGAAGAAAACAATTTACAAAAGAAAGTTGTGTGAGAATGCTTTTGGACAAGTTAGGTTAGTTTCTTTTGAACAATTTTGATTAATTGAGTAAGTTATTTCTCTTTTAGACAGGATGGTACAGGGAGGAAACAACACATACATCCACACATCATGACATGAAAAATAATCTTCACCATTCTGTTCAGGATTTTTTTTTTTTTTTTTAAACTTTTGATATAGTCGTTTTTGTTTTTATAAAAAGAAATCTGTACATCTATAGATAAGTCTTGGCTTTGTGAGAGATAAGCTGCTTTTAAGTAGCTTCTCCATAAATATCTACAGTCTGATTATTGAGCGTTTTTTTCTCCTTTAACTTGAACTTCGTTGTTCATTAGTTTTGAACGAATGGATGACTGTATCTTTACTTCTCTATGGAAAGGGGGTTGGGGGGGTGGGAGGGGGAGGGAGACCTATGAACAGACTAGGTAAAAAATGACATAGATGGGGGTGAATGTGTACGTCAGTTGCCATGTCCATGTAAAGGTGGCACGAAGCGGCCGGGCGGCATTAGAGCTTTTGGCTGTAAGGAAGGGATGGGGACATACAAACCATGAGCATGTACATGCCCATCTACAGAAGAGAACAGCACTTTCAACACAGTTTTTTTTACAAACCCTAAGCTGCAACTTCTTTCTTTGCCATGCACAAATTAATAATCAATGAATTCATTCTAATCCAAATGTAATCAAAATTGCTAATTTAAATAACAGGAAAGAATATATCAGTGTAAGAACAGCTTTGAAACAATTTGAAACAGATAGTGGTGAGGATACTTGCATTTGAGTTTTCTTCTATTTTTTCTTAATAAAATGATTTCGGAATCTGTTATTGTACAATGGGTCAGGTGTTTTGGGGAACCAATCAGAGCTGTGGATTTCCAACCACAGTCGACCAATCACAATCATTAAGAAAAAATGAAGAAATGTACTCATTAAGAATGAATGTCTTCATAACATTATCAATAGTACTTCTAAGCTAATTATCAGATTGTAAAAGAGGTAATTTGGAGCAATTTCAGTAATTAACATAGATATCCACATATATGTATATTTACATATATGTACAAACAGACAAATCAAAAAAACAATTGGCAAGCAAGAAATTCAAAGCATAAAAAATTCTCACACACTATCAAAGATGAACAACCAGAAAGCACACACTGAGGCAGACGTAGAGAGGAGGGACAGTTCGTAGGGGAAATTGTCACCACCTTCATATAATAACTAATAATAATAACATTATTATTAGTTATTTCTTTATGAAATACATATCTGTTGTTAGTATTTTTAAAACACAAAACAGGCGTGCAATCTGGGTGTACGTCAGAGAGAGGTTAGGTAATATTGGACATTTTTATATTTTTGTTGTTTTCACCATTAGATTCATGGTTAGTGCATGCTTTAAGTAAGTTGCATTTAGGGAGAGTAATATACAGTAACAGTACAGCAAGCTGGGGGTCATGGTGTCAGGAGGGGGTTAAAGGTCACTAGAGGTCATTTACCAAAGGCTGTAGGGTATATTGTTTCAGGCAAAGAACCATTTACTATTACTTACATTAACCATCTGGTAGGAAGAAGGAAAACCATTTGTCATAGTCTTTACCTAATTAATCAACTTGGAAGTTAATTAATTAACGTCGGCTTTTATTACATTTAGTTTAGTTCAGTTTTATGCTAATGCATATCCAACAGCCTTTGCTTGACAGATAAACAATGTTCCGAGGAAGTTCCACAAGAGGGCACAAGGAGATGGGGCTATCCAGACCCCATGGGGACAAGAACATTTCTTTTTAGATCTATAGTCCAGGTTCTTCTGCTTTTGGCTCTGGAACAGTTCTCTGAGAGACGTGAGCGGATGAAATGGTATATTTAGATTTATCACTATGAAAGAGAGCTTTAATATCTTTAGTGTTATTGGTTGGTACTTGCCTTATGATGTCAATGTGCATGTCACGTTATTTAGCCAACAACATACAGGGTCCGTGGATCACCACCAAGCCCAGGTGTGTAGTCTAGAGACAATGTACCCTGCTCTGT
Organism: Oncorhynchus tshawytscha; assembly: GCF_018296145.1. Lineage (NCBI taxonomy): Eukaryota > Metazoa > Chordata > Actinopteri > Salmoniformes > Salmonidae > Oncorhynchus > Oncorhynchus tshawytscha. Next base: position 30,291,611 of record NC_056433.1, on the reverse strand, counting down.
ACACCAATTCAGCGTTTCTGTTGCCATTGTGTGGCTATGGTAATGTTTTAATCAGGAATCGGCTACCTGCCTTGTTGGATAAACAGTAGCATCGCTCACTAAGTGATTTCAGAGTCTGTTTATCTCCATCTACCCTGTATCGTCTTGGCCATGTTTGCATCCGTACGCTCACTCCTTCATTCCTGAACATCTAAAAGCTTTTGGCAATTGTTAGCTTTCCTGCTAGATCAACAAAACCTTTGCATCCCATCCGAAGGGAGCTGCCTGGGTGTGAGAGAGAGAGTGTGTGTGTGTGTGTTTGTGTTTCTGAGAGGTGTGTGTGGCTCTGGGAAGCAAAAGCCTGCCAGAGGACCTTGACGTTTTAGTAAACACTTTAATCCTCTGCGTTAGCTCTCTTACTAGCGCTGCACATTTCACAGTGTTTTACCTCAGCGCAAACACTGCACGTTCTAATGAGTTTGCTTAACGAGACGCCGTTCGTATTCGTTTTCTCAGCTAATGTCAAGACGGAGGGGCTTTGTGCTAAGCCTACAGTGTACACTTCAGCAGACCTGGAGGTACACTAGTTAGTGTTTCCTTTTCTCTTTTTCTCGCTCTCTTTCTTTCTCCCATGGTGATGAAGTCTGGAAAGAAAGCCTCGAGACTAAATGGGGAAGCAGCATGATGCACTAACATTCTGACGCCATCCTTTAAAAACAAAGTGTTCCTTCAGACAGACGAACGCTGATGTAGGATGAGTCAGACTAGACGGGACAAAAGCAGATTGAACAAAACCGTCCTCGACCTCACTAAATCAACTCAAATGTTATTGGTCACGTACACATACAGTACATCCACCCCGATCATCCTTAAGGGAACCAGGATGTTGGTCAAGATCTGCAGAGAGCTGCAGTAACTCTCCTCCCCAAGTTTCTGGTTTTATTAGCCGTATGTCCAGGATACACGTGGTAGTTGGAGTTGTCAAACCGGTGAGCAGCTGCCCTTGCAACCCTTCTCACCAAGCCACACCCATCCCACTCACGTGACAAGGTTCAGAGCGAGAAAGTATAGGCTGTATAGAAAGTGTAGGCTGTATATGACACTAAAATACAAAAATCACAAACAAAATAGGGAGGATTTCCATCAGCCTAATCAAGGTGTAGATTGCATCTTACATACCAGTGTTCAAACTTGTAAACAAGGCTGCATGGGATTTCTGTTCATGTGGCAATGTCGGCTTTAGGTATAATGCCAGGAGCCACTTCTTGATTTGACAGCTCTAATGCAGTTCCACCTCCGACACCGCCAAAACAACTGCTATGCGGATGTCGGCGAAAGCGGATCTGATTGAATCCAGCCCTTACTGTCAGAGCATTAAAAGGGATATACAGCACCTGGGCTTATTATAACATACAGGTACATCGTGGGAAGTCTGAGCTTTCTACCAAGCATTAACTTAAAAGTTCATCTTTTCCGCTTGAGGTAAATCTCAGCAGCATACATTTAGGAGAAGATTGACAGCTTGTCAGAATACAGACAGCAAGAAGACTTCACCAGTTTGTGAGGAAGCACCAATGTCCTACTCTACAGGGGGGTGTCCCTTATCCAGGCGTGTGGGTGGCACATGGCAGATAACCCAGGGGAGAGATTTTACTTTCAGGGGGGTGTCCTCCTGCCCTATCCCTTAATGGCAGATAGCTAGGATGTTTTTTTGTCAGATTGTGCTGTCCTTTGTAGGACAGTGTGGCAGGCTGGGTGCACTCCGACCTATTAAATTGGCATCCTCCAGCCAGCCACCGTGGTGTAAAGCAGCAAAGCAAGTCCCCTGTCGGCCGGTCGATTTGTCGAAGGGCCATTAAGCTCACCTCACCGCTCCGATGACATGTCAACTGAATAACCTTTAAACTGATCTGGGGCCTGTGTCGAAGTGACAGTCAGCCCGACGGGGCCTGACGACGACAGCTCCAGCCAGCCAAGGTCCACCGTAATGCCACTAGGCTAGGCGGGAGAGAGAGAGAGAGTCACTGCTCCATCCCGCTCACAGTTCACTCTCTCCTCATCGCGCCCGTCGCCCGCCTGACGCCCCCGCTTCGTCCTGGTCCTTCATATCATCAGCACTACCATCAGCGCTACGATAAAGAAATCATGGGCTACATCGCTCCTGATCTAACACAGCCTCCTCAATGGCTTTTCTTTCCCTGTTTCCCTGCCGACTCATGTGTTAAAGAGACATGCAGAATTAGGTTAGTCCTCCATTAGATCGCTGGGCCTATTCATCGTCGTTGATACTCTAATCTAATGGCTCACGCGGTTACATTTCATAAGATTTTATTACATGTCGTTTCTCCTTCTGCTGGATGGCTGTCCTGTGTCCTCGTTTTATGCAGGCACCGTGAGACTGAAAGTGGCGCTGTGAAGTTAACTCTCTACTGTACCTGTCGACCTGCCACTCTGCTCTTTGGGTTATTTGAAAAAGAATGTACAATGTCGCCGAATGTTGTACTGGATAAGAACGTCAGCTAAGTGACTAAAATGTAAATGTGCAATGTAATGATTGGCCGAATTGGTTAGGGTAACCAAAGTGATTGATCAGCAGCAGCATCTTTTGTAATGATGACCCCTCACAAGAGACTTGAAGAGCATGGCGATTTCCTGGTTGATCAGTCACTTTGTCAACTACTGAAGGGGCTAACATCTATCGTAGATTTAGCTGTCTAAACGAGGGTTGATAAGAAAGTAAGTTAGGGGAAGTGTCCTTAATTGTGTTGTCATCTACTTATCGACCGGTTCAGTGCACAACTGTAGTTCTTGAAATGGAGTCAGCCCCAGGTGTAGAATATTCTGTTCCTGCACTGTTCCTGTCACCTTCTTGTGGAACTCTCTCAGGACCAGAGGGTAGTTTCAGGTTGACAGTTTTAAAACATAGACAAAACAATCACAGACAAACATTAAGGACAGACACAACAGGTTGGCAGACATGCACAGACAAACACAGACACAGAAACAAGACCAGAAGAAGGAGGGGCGACAGTGGCTGGGTTTTAAACCACCACTGTTGCCCCTAAACACATAACAACAGTGGGCAGGGCGGGGCAGGGTTAGCCTGAGAGCAAAGTTATGGGTGGAATTAGAAGCATAGAAAATGGCTGCCAATCAAATTCACATGCATTAGCAATAAGGAGGAGGAATCACCGAGAAAGTTACAGGAAGTTAGTCTTCTAGTCTACTGTACAGTCACGTACGTATGCATGCCACAAATGCCTTCTACTAGGAGCAACAGATATAGAATAGAAAAACAGATATACTTTGTGGCAATAAAATTATTTTTATGCCATCTGCATTCAAAACAGACATGTATATGCAGAAAGGCTGAGAGAAAGAAGGCGGGGTTGGATGGTGTTGGGTTGGGGTCGGGGTAGGATGTTGTGGGGGCGGGAGTCATTCTTTCACACACAACTTTCTTGAGACAGAATGGGGTTGCCTGCACAAGGCCCAAAAAAGGATGATGGCAAGAAAAGATTTTGTTGCCTTTCATTTCCTGTTGTAAATCGAAAATGGGGGATGTTTCAGAATCAGTCTTTAATGGCGCAAAAAACATAAACAAGAAGATGAGTAGGAGAACTGTTGTTTTTTTTCAACCACCAAAATATCATGCGGCACAAGATGAGGCAAAACGGAGGGAGCAGCTCTATCCTGGTAGATGGGAGGATGAGGGCACCAAGATAAACAAATAAATGAGTCCGGACAACTCAAATGATAACAAATGAAACAGTAAGTCAGAAAAGGGTACAGCGGAGGAGAGATGTCCAGAATGCGCTTCACCATGGAAAATTAAAAGATTCAAATGAAAAAGAAACAAAACAAATTTAAAAAACAATGTCATGCAACTGTTAACAAAACTGGAAGCAGGGGATCAGAATGAGGTTATGAATTTCTGTGTCAACATGGTGAGAGGTATGTATGTATGACTGTGTACGACTAAATGTAGTTCACTATTATCATCACTATATGAGGGGGGTACCAAGTTGACTCAATTCTGACTAACAAGTTCATAGTATACTGTAGTTACTGACTTACTAACATTTTTGCTTTTGAGAAAAGTTGGGTTTTAAGTTTGAACGTTACACTTTTAAATTGTTCAAGCTGTCAGCCATGTCCATTTCATTTCTTTTAGGGTAAATACAGATGTTGTAACTCCATGACACCAGAGAACATAAAGTTCTCGTATGTATGGCTTTGCAGAGGAAAGTACTTTCTCCCGACAATAGTCAAATCAAAAAGACCACGTTCAGAAAAAGACAACATTCCTGCTAAAAAACCTTATGCGCAATTTCCACGCAACGAATGTTACAAGAAAACTACAAGATGACAAAGCTCTAGAGATGATAAACTGTGGAATTACTTCCTTATCCCTGTGCACATATTCAGAAACCTATCTAAAACCTAAATATATAAATAAATAAGCAGAATCGTCGATCCATGATCTTCTACCAGGAATAACACAATAGGCGAACACAGCATTTCAATTGGTCTTAATGGAATCTGCTTCACATTGTGCTCCGTGAAAAGTGGACATATGTTTCGTAATTAGCCCGGGCATATTTAGGCAGATTACTGGGGCATTAATTAGTGTTCTATGATGGCATTTTGAAGGACAGCCCAGTAATTAAAACGTTTTTGCTCGCTAGTGAATGACTGCCACAGGGCTTCAGGGGAGGGGAGAGAGGGGGAAGAGGTCACTCACACCATAGATATACACTCACTGGCAAGTTTATCTAGTACAGGGTCGGAGCAACCTTTGCCTCCAGAACAGCCTGAATTATCCAGGGGCATTCTACATGCTGTTGGTAACGTTCTACAGGGATGTTGGTCCATGCTGATGCGATGGCATTACGTAGTTGCTGCAGATTCATGCTGCGAACGGCCTGTTCCATCTCATCCCAAAGATGCTCTATTTGGTTGAGGTCTGGGGACTGCGCTGGCCACTCAAGTACAATGAACTCACTGTCATGTTCCAGGCGATGTTTTTCCACTCCTCAGTTGCCCAGTGGTGGTGATCGCGTGCCGACTGAGGCCACTTCTTCTTGTTTTTAGCTGATAGGAATGGAACCCACTGCAATAGCCCATCCGTGACAAGGATCGACGAGTTGTGCGTTCCCGGAGATGCGTTTCCGAGATGTACTGAGACATTATTTGTGTGATTGTGGCACATCTGTTAGCTTGCACGATTCTTGCCATTCTCCTTCGACCTCTCTCATCAACGAGCTGTTTTCGCCCACAGGACTGCTGCTGACTGGATGTTTTTTTGGTTTGTCGCACCATTCTCAGTAAACCCTAGTCATTTCTATTTCTGTGCTGGTTCACCCACTGAACCAGACAGTATTAGTTAGTACTTATTCATTCTCAGGAGCAATAGGAGTCCATCTGGGTTTATTATCAGACAACACAACTGGCTAAGCTCTGTTGGGAACTTGATTGACAGCTTGATATGAATATTAACATGCATAAAACCCTAAACCCAAGTCGTCTCAAAACAAGTGACATGTTTCCATTTAAAACACACTTAATTATCACCTCTGGTGTAGTGTGTTATGATTATTTCACACTACTGTAGAGGGAAGTGAGAGTTACAGTGCCTTCAGAAAGTATTCATACCCCTTGACTCGTTCCACATTTGGTTGTGTTCCAGCTTGAATTCTAAATTGATCCAAAAATAAATAAATGGACAAATTGAAAACATTTTTTTAGACATTTTTTGCAAATGTATTGAAAATAAATATCTCATTTGCATAAGTATTCACACCCCTGTGCCATGACACTCCAAATTCAGTTGGCTTTCCGACCAAACCCAAGCAACCGGTATTGTGAATACTTAGTTAAATGAGACATTTCTGTACTTCATTTTTTTAATACGTTTGCAAAAATATCTAAAAACACATTTTCACTTTGTCATTATGGGGTACTGTGTGAAGATTGGTAGAAATGATCATATATATTTAATCAATTTTGAGTTCAGGCTGTAACACAACAAAATGTGGAATAAGTAAATTCACATTTTCTAAAGTCCCCGTACATCTCACTTTAACCTGGTGTCAAAACTATATGTGTTATAGGAGGGGAGAGAGAAAAACGATGCGCACAGAAATTCGAGGATATCTGTTCTCTATTAGAATGTTTCAGGTAAGGCAAGCCTCCGACGTATAAGGAAACAAAGGAACAAACAGGAGATAGAGAGAGGAGGAGGACTGGGTCTGTTGCAGTTAGTCTGCCACATATCACAGTATCTATGCTGAAAGCATTTTGTTCTTCGAAAAATAGATCTCAAAATGTATCCTTTGTGGAGAAGACGCACACACACGCACAGCAAGAAACATGTCAACCATATAAAACAGGACAGATACATTTTGAAGCATCAGTTTGGACAGGTGAACATGGAGCTTGATACTAATTTTGTACTTTTTGATTGAAAGTTTGCTCTCTTGAATGCTGAGAGAACAAAATTAGTATTAACAGTTTTTAACCATGTTAACGACCAAAGGCCCCATAGCTAAGTGTAACTTAAATTAGAGACTATAATTAAACTATATCACTGACTATAGGCTATCACGCTATACTATATGTGGGTGTGTCTAGAACTATGTATATATGCAGTAACTTACAGATTGGAGCCTAAACATAACTTCAAACTTTTCTACAGAGGGCATGCTAAGGATATTATCTTACTTTCATCCATCTCCAAAGTGCTTAGAGCTCTTTCCACTCTCCATTTAGCTAAAACCGTAGACTCGTGCTACCGCGTCTCTCGGTGCTTTTAGGGAGTCTTTTACAGTTACACTTTAGGCTCCCGTGGGACATGATGCTTAGAGGAGAACGACCCTCTCTTTTTGGTTTGGGTTGCAAATCAAAGTAAGAAAGAAAGAACGACTGGTAGATCTGAGCAAGCACAACTCGACACACCCATCCCACCTGCGTGTCCGGAATCACACTCCTCCAGATCCTCGTCGTCGCTGGAACACTCTGCCGACGATACTATGTCATCTGTCGTCTGCTGGTGGAAGGGAGACACAGAGACGCACAGAGACAGACAGACGGAGAGAAGACGTCAAAAGAACATGGTGAGACCGAACAGCACATTGAGTCACGAACACACACTGGGAATCACCACAAGTTAAATATATCTGTATGGAGGCTGTTTTGAATCGGCCGAGCGGAGAAAATCTGAACAAATTGGACAGTTCTCGATTTCCTTGTCCCAAATCTTTTATTCCGTCCATCCTCAACCCCAGGACGTGGGTGCTCACATTACACCATGATTCCCGAGTCGATCCCGCCCTGCGTTTCTCGGTTGTCATAGGAAAAAAATGCCGACACGCTACTGGCGAGCTGCTTTATTAGAGGGCACATTGTTATGTGGAGAAACATCCAGAATATGGACCTGCAAATGATTGGACAGACTTGAACTTTTAGGGTAATGATATCACTTTTATAATAGAAAAACAGGTTGCTACAGGGGATAGGCTATTTTATTCCAGCCTTTATCTTTTTGGTTTCTGTCATGGTAGAACGCAGAGGTAATATTGAAAAGGCTGCGTTCTCTCCACAGCTTCATCAGTCTGTCTTCCGTTACCTCGGTCCACACGGTGTGTGTTGTTGTTGCTTTCCTCTTCACCATGATTTTTGCGAGTTTGTTGAGCATGGCCCGGTACCCCGGGTGGGTGGAGATTTCACTTAAAGACCAATAGAATGGTCTAAATTGTACAAACTCCGCCCACCCGGGGCACCGGTCCACGCAAAACGAACCCACACATGGTTTTGGTCTCACACGCTGAGTGCTTCTTGGCTATTGGCAGTAGTCCTTGCCCAATCTCGTCGTGGCCCTGCTCATACTACAATATGCTCGTTAAAAAATTACCGGGACATCCAGCAAGGTTCTGGAGGCTGGAACAGCTATCATCGGTGCGTCCTTGACACGCTCAAACTACACGAGTTCCCAAGTACTGATCCTAGCCCAAGTTCATAGTGTTTAACCCTGATTAGGAACATTTGTTGGGAACGGCAAAAAACATGGCAAAATGGTGTTGTGCCCGGAAACAATCCCCTACTACCATCCCACTCAAGGACATCTAGCCAGCTTTATACTGTACGGTACGTTTTCAGAATATTCCAGCCCGGGCTGAGTGCCCTACAGTATATATCATCTCAAGTCAAACATCTTTCATTGTGTTTATTATTCTTTACATAGTGTTCTCTCCTCCCTCTCTGCCTGCAGATTGTTTTCCTTTTAGCGTTCCTCTCCTTCCTGCTCAAGTTATTTACAGCCTGCTCCTCCTCTCCTCCTTCCTCTGCAATCAATGGCCTCTCATGAAACACCCAGAGCCACAGATCAGCCTTGTCCTACTGAAACGCTGTGATTTGTGCAGCAGGGAGGGGGAATGGTCGGGGGACGGTGAGTGGATCCCAAATGGCACCCTATTCCCTATTAGTGCACTACGTTTGACCAGGGCACATAGGGCTCTGATCAAAATTTGTGCACTATATAGGGAATAGGGTGCCATTTGGGATACAGACGGATTTGAGGCGATTGCCGACCGGGTGGATTATCAGCAAACCTCCACTATCCCACAATTCAGATTTATCCCCTCGCCTCTTCTCTCGGGCCTCACCTGGGGAGGACAGGGGGTCGTATTTCAGCATGGCGGGGAGCGGCGTTTATTAGAAGGGATCAGCAGGTAGATAAAATAAGAGGTGTCACAGAGCAGGGTTATGAAATCACAGCGCTGATTGAGTTTGCAGAGCTGGACCACCACGCTGCCTGCTAGGCTCTAAATATCATTGAGTTTGACAGACTAATGAAACGCGGCTGCTGCTGCCGGCACCTCCTCCGCCATCTCCATGATAGCTGTAGCCGCCCAGGAGAAGGCATGCAGGCAGTTAGGCTCACCACCATGGCCCTGATATGCCAGAGAATACACACACTCCACGGTTAGGGAGTCTATTTATTATAATATATTCAGAGAGAGAGAGGGAGAGAGAGGGGGAGAGAGAGAGAGAGAGAGGGGGAGAGAGAGAGAGGGGGGAGAGAGAGAGAGAGAGAGAGGGAGAGGGAGAGAGAGAGAGGGAGAGGGAGAGAGGGAGGGAGAGGGAGAGGGAGAGGGAGAGGGAGAGGGAGAGAGAGAGAGAGAGAGAGAGGGTGATGTGGTTATGTGTGTGTGTGTGAGGAAGAGAGACTGAATTGCTGTAAAATATATAATGTACTTTTTCCATATTTTGTTATGTTACAGCCTTAATCTAAAGTGGATAAAAACCAGAAATACCTTATTTATGTAAGTATTCAGATCCTTTGCTATGAGACTCGAAATTGAGCTCGAGTGCATCCTGTTTCCATTGATCATCTTTAAGATGTTTCTACAACTTGATTGGAATCCACCTGTGGTAAATTCAATTGATTGGACATGATTTGGAAAGGCACACACCTGTCTATATATACTATTGGCAGTGCATGTCAGAGCAAAAAACAAGCCATGAGGTCAAAGGAATTGCCCGTAGAGCTCCGAGACAGGATTGTGTCGAGGCACAGATCTGGGGAAGGGTACCAAAACATTTCTGCAGCATTGTAAGTCCCCAAGAACACAGTGGCCTCCATCATTTTTAAATGGAAGAAGTTTGGAACCAACAAGACTCTTCCTAGTGCTGGCCGCCCGGCCAAACTGAGCAATCGGGGGAGAAGGGCCTTGGTCAGGGAGGTGACCGAGAACCCGATGGTCACTCTGGCAGAGCTCTAAAGTACCTCTGTGGAGATGGGAGAACCTTCCAGAAGGACAACCATCTCTGCAGCACTCCACCAATCAGGCCTTTATGGTAGGGTGGCGAGACGGAAGCCACTCCTCAGTAAAAGGCACATGACAGTGGGCTTGGAGTTTGCCAAAAGGCACCTAAAGACTCTCAGACCATGAGAAACAAGATTCTCTGGTCTGATGAAACCCAGATTTAACTTTTTGGCCTGAATGCCAAGCGTCACGTCTGGAGGAAACCTGGCACCATCCCTATGGTGAAGCATGGTGGTGGCAGCATCATGCTGTGGGGATGTTTTTAAGCGGCAGAGACTGGGAGACTAGTCAGCATCAAGGCAAAGATGAACGGAGCAAAGTACAGAGAGACCCTTGATGAAAACCTGCTCCAGAACGCTCAGGACCTCAGACTGGGGCAAAGGTTTACCTTCCAACAAGACAATAACCCTAAGCACACAGCTAAGACAACGCAGGAGTGGCTTCAGGACAAGTCCCTGAATGTCCTTTAGCGGCCCAGCCAGAGCCCGGGCTTGAACCCGATCGAACATCTCAGAAGAGACCTGAAAATAGCTGTGCAGCTACGCTCCCCATCCAACCTGACAGAGCTTGAGAGGATCTGCAGAGGAGAATGGGAGAAACTCCCCAAATACAGGTGTGCCAAGCTTGTAGCGTCACACTCAAGAAGACTCAAGGCTGTAATCTCTGCAAAATGTGCTTCACCAAATTACTGAGTAAATGGTCTGAATGCCTGTGGAAATGTGACTTTTCAGTTTTTTTTAAATATATAAATTAGATAAGCGTCTAAAAACATGTTTTTGCTTTGTCATTATGGGGTATTGTGTGTAGATTGATTAGGGAAAAAAACAATATAATACATTTTAGAATAAGGCTGTAACCTAACAAAATGTGGAAAAAGTCAAGGGGTCTGAATACTTTCCGACAGCACTGCATATGATATGATTAATTGAAGTCACACTATGTGTGTAAAAAGCCTGTATATTCCTGAGAGAAGATATTGCTTGCAAGTTATTCTGATAGTAAATGCAGGAAAGGACACCGAGTGAAGAGAAGGAAACTAACTCAGAGTTTAAAACAAAGGCTGTTCCACCAATCTCAGTCTCTCCCTACACATCTCAGCTCACTATCCATCCAAATCGTACAGCTGCCCTGGATATATTGTTTCAGCTGTGAGCCCAACACATTCTAGGTCTTTTGTTGCAGAAAAACCTCAACTAGCCTGTACCCCCGTACACTGACTCGATACCGGTGCCCCCTATATATAGCCTCGTTATTGTTATTCTTATTGTGTTACTTTTTAGTATTACTTTCTATTTTAGCCTGCTTGGTAAATATTGTCTTCTTCTTGAACTGCACTGTTGGTTAAGGGCTTGTAAGGAAGCATTTCACGGTAAAGTCCACACTTGTTGTATTCGGCACATGTGGCAAATAAAGTTTGATTTGATTTGTTTCCACTGCTTCAGCCCAAAACATCCTTATGCCTGTACCCATCTACTTGTATGTAACCCATGCTCTGCGCACTGTGCACACTGAACATGTTTGAAGCCTGTGTGCCTGAGGGGGTCTCTGCCCTGAGGCTCTCACCTGATCTCCAATACGTCTCACAGCATAGAGACGTCGGGGTCTAGGAACAAATGTACCACACTCTCACAGCAGAGGGAACCCACGTCTGAGTTGGAAAACAAACCCCACAACAGGACAAGAGGAGATTGGCCACCGTGCGACAGGCAGCCCGGTGCTCTGTCAGGAAGTAGAGGGATGGCGAGGTGGTGGGTTGATGCTTTCTGCCCGAGTTTAGAGACAAACCCACAACAGGACCATAGGAGATGTGACAGGCAGCCCGGTGCTCTGTCAGGAAGTAGAGGGATGTCGAGGTGGTGGGTTGATGCTTTCTGTCTGAGTTTAGAGACAAACCCACAACAAGACCCTTGTAAAACTGACCATCCTACCAATCCTCGACTTTGGCGATGTCATTTACAAAATAGCCTCCAATACCCTACTCAACAAATTGGATGCAGTCTATCACAGTGCAATCCGTTTTGTCACCAAAGCCCCATATACTACCCACCATTGCGACCTGTACGCTCTCGTTGGCTGGCCCTCGCTTCATACTCGTCGCCAAACCCACTGGCTCCATGTCATCTACAAGACCCTGCTAGGTAAAGTCCCCCCTTATCTCAGCTTGCTGGTCACCATAGCATCTCCCACCTGTAGCACACGCTCCAGCAGGTATATCGCTCTAGTCACCCCCAAAACCAATTCTTTCTTTGGCCACCTCTCCTTCCAGTTCTCTGCTGCCAATGACTGGAACGAACTACAAAAATCTCTGAAACTGGAAACACTTATCTCCCTCACTAGCTTTAAGCACCAACTGTCAGAGCAGCTCACAGATTACTGCACCTGTACATAGCCCACCTATAATTTAGCCCAAACAACTACCTCTTTCCCAACTGTATTTAATTTTAATTTATTTATTTATTTTGCTCCTTTACACCCCATTATTTTTATTTCTACTTTGCACATTCTTCCATTGCAAAACTACCATTCCAGTGTTTTACTTGCTATATTGTATTTACTTTGCCACCATGGCCTTTTTTGCCTTTACCTCCCTTCTCGCCTCATTTGCTCACATTGTATATAGACTTGTTTATACTGTATTATTGACTGTATGTTTGTTTTACTCCATGTGTAACTCTGTGTCGTTGTATCTGTCGAACTGCTTCGCTTTATCTTGGCCAGGTCGCAATTGTACATGAGAACTTGTTCTCAACTTGCCTACCTGGTTAAATAAAGGTGAAATAAAATAAAATAAATAAAAAGACCACAAGAGATGTGACAGGCAGCAGGGTGTTGTGTCAGGCAGTAACAAAGCTATCATGGCTCTCAGCCTGGGAAATCCGTCTCTTACTGGGCTTTGTAATCTCTGTCCTCTCTCTCTCTCTGACCCAACCTCACACAGAGGCCAGAATACCAGCAGCACTGTAAAAGAAAAGACTTCAGGGGTTTGGGGTTCGACAAAATAAGGAAAATCTGCGTTGGTTCCTTCACTTTATACAGGCTTGATGAAAGTTCAATGTGGACCGGTTCTGAATCATGCGCATCCTCTATTTTTGGAACTTAACGCAGATCAGACTGCCTGACATAGATTACATTCACAGTCAAATCCACAATGATTTCAACTGAGATGTTTGAGATCGTCTAGGCTTCTGAAGATTTAATCCTCACCTTTGCGCTGATGCCAAACCAATGAACTGATGCCTTCATTATGAATCACACCACCTGTCTCCTAGACGGTCAGAAACATCAATCATTCCAATGCCTGTGCATTGAAGACAGCAATAGTGTTTCCTGCCTATGTATCATGCTATAGTGTAGAATAATGATGTGCACGGCCGGCAGGACTACAGAAAGGGATTTCACAGCTGAAGGAATCTAATTCTCAGGCTAAATCTCCATAGCGAAGAGTGGGATATATTTTGGCAACAAAGTGATTTATTTTTTACTGCAATTATTCTCAACAAACTGTCTCATCTTCATTTCTGGAAGCGAGTGTGAGTGTGTGTGGCGGATTGTGTGTGCGTGAGCCGAAGGGGATTACAGGGTGGCGGTGCAGTGTGTGCGTGTGTGTGTGTGTGTACTGGTGTGTTTCAGTGTGTGTGCTTGTGTGTGTGTGTGTGTGTGTCTGCGCCTGTGTACATATGTGTGTGGCCATGCGGGTTTGCGTAATGTGAATGATTCCAGGCTAATGTACATCTGACATACACCATATAATGGGGTTACGTCATCCTTAAACAACAAAGAAATGAGACATAAATCGAGACCGAGACGACAGAGCTCATTATAACAGCCGTTACCTTTGACGTGGGCATTCTACAAGGTTCCCACTGAGATCAATACAGACAGCTTTCGACACACACGCAGGCACGCACCCACCGTAAACACACACACACAGACAGACAGACAGACAGACAGACAGACAGACAGACAGACAGACAGACAGACAGACAGACAGACAGACAGACAGACAGACAGACAGACACACACACACACACACACACGCGCGCAGGCACGCACCCACCTGTAAACACACACACAGACACACACACACACACACACACAGACAGACAGAAACACACAGACACAGACAGACAGACAGACAGACAGACAGACAGACAGACAGACAGACAGACAGACAGACAGACAGACAGACACACAGACAGACACACACACACACACACACGCAGGCACGCACCCACCTGTAAACACACACACAGACACACACACACAGACAGACAGACAGACAGACAGACAGACAGACAGACAGACAGACAGACAGACAGACAGACAGACACACAGACAGACAGACACACAGACAGACACACACACACACACACACAGCCTAGCCATTTTCCTTGTACAAAATGGTGGACATGGGTGATTCTCCCTCCCTGTCTGTTTTTAGGGAACTAATCAGTGCTTCCAAGAGTCTCAGAATCATCCAGCCTTGCGCTGCAGCCACCATTATCAGGCCGAGCATATAATTACCACTGTCAACTGAAGAAATCACCAGCTAGACGGCGCAATCAGGCTTGACCCTCCAAAAAAAGGTGTCGATTTTAATCACATTCAGAACAAAACTTTGAGCTAAAAACTAGAAAAAGGCTCTTATCATAGTCACTTTGAGGATGATAAATATTCAAATATTCAAATATTCACTGATGTTTCACACATTTTTTTCGCACAGTTTGGAGCACGCAATGAAAACGGTATCTCTATGGTTTGGACGTAGTATGAGAACCACGTTGAACAGTTAAGTTATTTTGTTGGAGGACAGGAGAGCACAACTTTCACGGGAACACGGGAAGTGCTTTCACAGTTTCATCCATCTCGCTCACACCTGAGGTTAGTGAGGCATGGCAGGTGAGGCGCTGTGAGAACACCACAGCACACTGCAGCTACAGCAGGACACTGAGAGATCCTCATCGTCAAGGCCACTGCCATTCTAGTTACACAACCGTAATATAATCGACCACCCCTGTGTCTTTGTTAAAAACTGTAACAAAGAGAGAGAAAGAAAGAGAGAGAGAGCGAGAGAGAGAGTAAAATTACACATACATAATAGTACTAGAGAGAACACACTATACTTTATTTAATTGAACTGTAGTTGAATGTGTTGGACATCCCAGAACCATTTATTTATTTACATTTGGATATGTACCGCTCTGCGCCATCCTGTATTCCCGGTGATCTGATAAGCCCTACTACAGCCCCAACACACTCTGCATGGTGAGACAGTAGAAAGGCAAACATGCTGTAACACTGTCCTTTCCCCCTGGGTCTGTAAGAACAACACAACACATCTCTAGCTCAACAGGATCTCTGCTATAGCCCCGGGTTCTATATGAATTATAAGATGGTATAGACCCGTGTCAGAGCCTAAGGAAAGAGATGGTCAAATGTGCTCGTATATTCATATACGGCGACATATCACAAAGCAGGGGTGGTTACGTAGTGCACATTACGCCTAGACTGTTATCTGAGCAAATACCCTGCTCCGCAGGAAACAGGGGGAAAAGCCTTTGAGGTAGAAGACAACAGCATGCATCTACAAGGCCGCATATCGTCTCAAACATCTAAACCCCATTTGCTTTATTTATAATGCAACAACAGAACCCCTATGGCGAAGAGATCTTTTCTTGGCAGGTGAAAACAAAGGAAGCATGAACAAATTCTAACTCAAGCTCTCTCTTTTATAGCCTAAGACCATTTCCATTGATATCATCTAGCTGAGTGAGTTGTTCCCGTGGAGATCAGAGTGGCCACAGTAGAGGAAGGGAGGAACGCGGAATAAGAATAATGTTCCTATTCCCTGGGGCACATTGTTGCGGTAATCATGTAGTAATCTCAAAAAAGTGTTAAACAAATCAAAATAGATTTTATATTTGAGATTCTTCAAAGTAGCCACCCGTTGCCTTGATGACTGCTTTGTATACTCTTGGCATTCTCTCAACCAGCTTCATGAGGTAGTCATCTGGAATGCATTTCAATTAATAGATGTGCCTTAAAGTTATTGTATCGAATGTATTTTCTTCTTAATGTGTTTGAGCCAATCAGTTGTGTTGTGACAAGGAAGGGTTGGTAAACAGAAGATGGTAAACAAAATCGCTATGATGAAACTGGCTCTCATCAGGACCGCTACAGGAAAGGAAGACCCAGAGTTACCTCTGCTGCAGAGGATAAGTTCATTAGAGTTGCCCGACTCAGAAATTGCAGCCTAAATAAATGCTTCACAGAGTTCAAGAAACAGACACATCTCAACATCAACTGTTCAGAGGAATCCTTCATGGTCGAATTGCTGCAAAGAAACCAAAACTAAAGGACACCAATAAGAAGAAGAGACTTGCTTGGGCCAAGAAACACGAGCGATGGACATTAGATGGGTGGAAATCTGTTCTTTAGTCTGATCAGTCCAAATTTGAGATTTTTGGTTCCAACCACTGTGTCTTTGTGAGACGCAGAGTAGGTGAACGCATGTGTAGTTCCCACCATGAAGCATGGAGGAGGAGGGGTGATGGTGTGGGGGTGCTTTGCTGGTAACACTGTATGTGATATATTTAGAATTCAAGGCACATTTAACCAGCATGGCTACCACAGATTTCTGCAGTGATACTCCATCCGATCTGGTTTGCGCTTAGTGGGACTATTGTTTGTTTTTCAACAGGACAATGACTCAACACACCTCCAGGCTGTGTAAGAGCTATTTGACCAAGAATGAGAGTGATGGAGTGCTGAATCAGATGTCCTGGCCTCCACAATCATCCAGATTGACCTTCATTTCTCTTTGCTTATTTGAGCTGTTCTTACCATAATATGGACATGGTCTTTTACCAAATAGGGCTTCTTCTGTATACCACCCCTACCTTGTCACAACATAACTGATTGACTCAAAAGCATTAAGAAGGAAAGAAATTCCACAAATGAAGAGGTTAACTTTTAACAAGGCACACCTGTTAATTGAAATGCATTCAAGGTGACCTTATGAAGCTGGTTGAGAGAATGCCAAGAGAGTGCAAAGCTGTTGGAACGGCTCAACCGTGAAGTGGTAGGTCACACAAGCTCACAGAACGTGAGTGCCGAGTGTTGCTGAAGCGAGTAGGGCATAGAGATCGTCTGTCCCCGGTTGCAACACTCACTACCGAGTTCCAAATTGCCTCTGGAAGCAATGTCAGCACAATAACAATTCATCTGGAGCTCCATGAATTATTTTTCCATGGCCGAGCAGACCAAAAAGCCTAAGATCATCATGCGCAATGCCAAGCGTCGGCTGGAGTGGTGTAAAGGTCAACACAATTGGATTCTGGAGCAGTGGAAATGTGTTCTCTGGAGTGATGAATCACGATTCACCATCTGGTAGTCCGTCGGACTAATCTGGGTTTGGCGGATGCCAGGAGAACGCTACCTGCCCCAATGCATAGTGCCAACTGTAAAGTTTGGTGGAGGAGGAATAATGGTCTCGGGCTGTTTTTCATGGTTTGGGATAGGCCCTTTAGTTCCAGTGAAGGGAAATCTTAATTCAAGAGCATACAATTACATTCTAGACAATTATGTGCTTTCAACTTCTTGGCAGCAGTTTGGGAAACAGTTCCTGTTTCAGCATGACAATGTCCCCTTGCACAAATCGAGGTCCATACGGAAATGGTTGGTCGAGATTGGTGTGGAAGAACTTGATTGGCCTGCACAGAGTCCTGACTTCAACCCCATCAAACACCTTTGGGATGAATTGGAACGCCGACTGCGAGCCAGGCTTAATCGCCCAACATCAGTGCCCAACCTCACTAATGCTCTTGTTGCTGAATGGAAGCAAGTCCCAGCAGCAATGTTCCAACATCTAGTAGAAAGCCTTCCCAGAAGAGTGGAGGCTGTTATAGCAGCAAACGGGGGACCAACTCCAGATGAATGCCCATGATTTTGGAATGAGATGTTCATCTAGCAGACGTCCACATACTTTTGGTCATGCACCGTACGTACAGCACAATTTGTTTTACACCACAGACCCAAGGCATGACAATGACCAGGAAAAAACTCCTGGAAAACTGAAGCTCCCACTCTCCCTTCCCCTCTCCTCCTCTCTACCCAGTCTTGTCTTCTCTTCCCTTTCTCCTCTCCTCTCCACTCTTCTCCTCCCCTCTCTCCACTTCTCTCTCCTCCCCTCTCTCCACTTCTCTCTCCTCTCCTCTCATCTCTCCCTCTCCTTTCCTTTCCACTACTCTTAAATTTTAGTCATTCAACAGACATTCTTATCCATAGCCACATACAGATAGCCTGGTGAGACAACCACATATTACAGTCGTAATAAGTACATTTTTCCTCAATGAAGAAGTTCAGCAAAGTTTGTGCAAAAGTTAGTCTCCTCTCCTTCCCTCTCCTCTTCTCCACTCCACTCCTCTCCTCTCCCCTGGTCTCCTCCCCTCTCCTCTCCCCGCCCCCCTCCTCTCCTCCACTCTCCTCCTCTTCCCTCTCTCCTCACCCCTGGTCTTCTCTCCCCGCATCGCCCCTCCTCTTCACTCTCCTCCCCTTTCCTCTCTCCTCTCCTCCACTCCACTCCCCTCCCCTCCTCTTCCCTATATCCTCCACTCTCCTCCTCTACTCCTGTCTCCTCTCCTCCACTCTCCTCCTCTTCCCTCTCTCTACTCCTGTCTCCTCTCCTCTCTTGTCTCTTCCACTCTCCTCCTCCTCTTCCCTCTCTCTACTCCCGTCTCCTCTCCTCACTCCCCTCTTCCACTCTCCCCCTCCTCTTCCCTCTCTCTACTCCTGTCTCCTCTCCTCTCTCCTCTCTTCCACTCTCCTCCTCCTCCTCTTCCCTCTCTCTACTCCTGCCTCCTCTCCTCTCTTCCACTCTCCTCCTCCTCCTCCCTCTCTCTACTCCTGTCTCCTCTCCTCTCTCCTCTCTTCCACTCTCCTCCTCCTCCTCTTCCATCTCTCTACTCCTGTCTCCTCTCCTCTCTCCTCCCTTCCACTCTCCTCCTCCTCCTCTTCCCTCTCTCTACTCCTGTCTCCTCTCCTTTCCCCCAGATAGTCATCTCCTTGCCGGAAGCTTTCATTTCGATTGGCTCACGTCTGATCTGTGTTATCATGTCCAATCTTGGCTTTGACAGGACGACAAGGGAGAGGCTTGTATTACAAGGGGAATCGATGTCATTCAGCCATATAACTATCAATAGGCTGACACAAGTATTTTCACTCTCTCCCTCGCAGATAGATGAGAGGGGATAAAGACAGGGGGAGAGGAGGGTGGGTGGTAGGGGCATGTATGTGATGGCCCATATACTGTATGCTATGAGCTGCAACGGGAGTTTCCGGAAGTGGATTCTCAAGCCTCGTTACCCACGGTGATATCAAATATTTGCGAGAGCGATGCTGTGCAACGTAAAAATGATATTTTCTACCGAGAATGCAAAACAATTTGTGTGTTAATGAAGTGCCCCATCAGTTATGAATGTTTCAAACTCTGTGTTGAGAAGTCGCGGTTTTATCATTAGTTTCTGTTTCAAAAAGCACAAAAACCAACACTAACCATGAGCATGCCAGAGTAGATACAGTAGAGATAAGTCACGTGTAGAGATAAGCCAGAGTAGATACAGTAGATACAAGTCACGTGATCTGTTAGCGAACACATGAGCCATCACGTGTTCACTAGCAGATCACGTGACTTGTATCTGCTCTGTGATTGGACAATACAGACCGCAATGCTGTAAAGGATAAGTAGTTCGTTTGCCCCCTAACTCTGGCATGTACACCGTTTTGTTCCCTTGATTTCTTCTTCTAAAGAGTGTTTTACTATATGATGCTGCTGGATGAGGTCTACAATTACATGATTGCTTTTCGTTAACACAAAATACATTAGCGATTATACAGGGCTGTAATAGAACGCCGGCCCCGAACTATAATACCCTTACAGACGAGGTTAGTTTTCTGATGTTGACTTTGTCCTTTAATATAGTAGATGTATTACAGCTAAATGGGTTCTAAAACCAACTCTCAATCTAAAGCCGCGCCCTAAGTGATTTCCAAGATCAAATATTGATATTTCCATTGTGCCGCCCTTGGTGGGCCTTTTCTCACTTCTTTGTCATCTTCTCTCTTCTGCTTCTTCTTCGACCTCCTGCAGTCAGCATTATATATCACAATAAAAAATGTTTCAAAAAAAGAGAAGCAGAAAATAGATTTAATTTGTTCACACTGTCGCACTCGCATTGCAGTTTCAGTGGAATAGTTTGTGTGGAGTATTTCTTTCTCTGGTCTGGCTTCTGTACACAGAGCTGAGTGCTGAGAGCACTCGAGAGCACGGTTGTTGGCTGGCAGTATCTCAGTCTACGTCCCAAATGGCACCCTACAGTATTCCCTACATAGTGCACTACTTTTGACCAGAGCCCTATGGGCCCTGGTGCACTAAATAGGGAATAGGGTGCCATTCAGGACAAAAGGTACAGTGCAGTCTAATTGCCCGGTGAGCCAGTAGGCAGCCCATATCAAACAGAAGTCGTTTATCTTCCTGTGGAAAAGGAAATGGTCTTTGGACCCGATCCTTAATCACTGGGCCTGCTACTGCACAGGACAAGGTCATCAGGGAGGGGCTGACAAAACACTCAGAAAACACTCAGGGAGAGAGAGAGAGGGAGAGAGGGGAGAGAAAGAGAGGGACAGGGGAGAGAGAGAGAGAGAGCAGGGGGAGAGAGCGCAAGAAAGGGACAGGGGAGAGAGAGAAAGAGGAGAGAGAGAGGTGGAGAGAGAGAGGGACAGAGAGAAAGAGAGAGAGAGAGCAGGGGGAGAGAGCGCAAGAGAGGGACAGGGGAGAGAGAGAGAGAGAGAGAGAGGGGGAGAGAGGGCAGACAGAAAGAGAGAGAGATGGGAGAAAGAGAGAGCAAGCAAGGGGGAGAGAGAGAGAGGGAGAGGGATAGAGAGTGAGAGAGAGGGAGAGAGAGAAGGGAGAGAGAGAGAGGGACAGGGGGAGAGAGAGAGAAGGGAGAGAGAGAGGGACAGAGAGAAAGAGAGAGAGAGAGCTAGGGGGAGAGATGTGAGAAAGAGAAAGAGTGAGGGAAGAGAGAGCGAGAGAGAGAGCAAGGAGGAGAGAGCAAGGGGGAGAGAGAAAGGGATAGAGAGAGAGAGAGAGAGAGAAGGGAGAGAGAGAGGGACCGCAAGAGAGTGTGAGAGAGAGGGATGAAGAGAGCGAGAGGGACGGGGGAGAGAGCGAGAGGGACGGGGAGAGAGAGAGAGAGTAGGGGGGAGAGCGAGAGAGAGGGACAGGGGAGAGCGAGAGAGAGGGACAGGGGAGGGAGAGCAGGGGAGAGAGAGGGACAGGGGAGAGAGAGAGGGACAGGGGGGAGAGAGAGGGACAGGGGAGAGAGAGAGAGAAGGACAGGGGAGAGCGAGAGAGAGGGACAGGGGAGAGCGAGAGAGAGGGACAGGGGAGAGCGAGAGAGAGGGACAGGGAGAGCGAGAGAGAGGGACAGGGGAGAGCGAGAGAGAGGGACAAGGGAGAGAGAGAGAGGGACAGGGGAGGGCGAGAGAGAGGGACAGGGGAGAGAAGGCAGGAGAGAGAGAGGGACAGGGGGAGAGCGAGAGAGAGGGACAGGGGGAGAGAGAGAGGGAGAGAGAGAGGGACAGGGGAGAGAGAGAGAGAGGGACAGGGAGAGAGAGAGAGAGGGACAGGGGGGAGAGAGAGAGAGAGGGACGGGGAGAGCGAGAGAGAGGGACAGGGGGAGAGAGAGAGAGAGGGACAGGGAGAGAGAGAGAGAGGGACGGGGAGAGCGAGAGAGAGGGACAGGGGGAGAGAGAGAGAGAGAGGGACAGGGGAGAGAGAGAGGGACAGGGGGAGAGAGAGAGAGAGGGACAGGAGAGAGAGAGAGAGAGGGACGGGGGAGAGAGAGAGAGGGACAGGGGAGAGAGAGAGAGAGGGACAGGGGAGAGAGAGAGGGGGACAGGGGGAGAGAGAGAGAGGGACAGGGGAGAGAGAGAGAGGGACAGGGGAGAGAGAGAGAGAGAGGGACAGGGGGAGAGAGAGAGAGAGGGACGGGGAGAGCGAGAGAGAGGGACAGGGGAGAGTGAGAGAGAGGGACAGGGGAGAGCGAGAGAGAGGGACGGGGGAGAGAGAGAGAGGGACAGGGGGAGAGAGAGAGAGGGACGGGGGAGCGAGAGAGAGGGACAGGGGGAGAGAGAGAGAGAGAGAGGGACAGGGGAGAGAGAGATAGAGGGGGTGAGAGAGAGAAAGAGAGAGGGACAGGGGAGAGCGAGAGAGAGGGACGGGGGAGAGAGAGAGAGAGGGACGGGGGGGAGAGAGAGAGAGAGGGACGGGGGGAGAGAGAGAGGGACAGGGGAGAGCGAGAGAGAGGGACGGGGGATAGAGAGAGGGACTGGGAAGAGAGAGAGAGAGGGACAGGGGAGAGAGAGAGAGGGGGTGAGAGAGAGAAAGAGAGAGGGACAGGAGAGAGCGAGAGAGAGGGACGGGGTAGAGAAAGAGAGAGGTGCGGTTGAGAGAGAGAGAAAGAGAGAGGGGGAGAGAGAGAGAGAGGAAGGAAGGAAGGAAGGAAGGTAGGAAGGAAGGAAGGAAGGAAGGAAGGAAGGAAGGAAGGAAGGAAGGAAGGAAGGAAGGAAGGAAGGAAGGAAGGAAGGAAGGAAGGAAGGAAGGAAGGAAGGAAGGAAGGAAGGGGGCTGGGAGAGAGGTGAGACTCATCCCATGCTGTTCAGTGTGATATGTGCTATGCAGCTAAAATTAGCGAGGCATACGTTATGTTCTGTATGCTCGCAAGGTTGTTACTGTATAGGGATATTTCAATTATATGTACCAGTGTTGAGAAGTAGGGTCTGGTCACCATGTGCGGTTTCCTGTTTAAAGAGTGAAGTGAGAATAATGGAGGAGGAAAGGTAAGGGCCTGAGACTCCTGGGTGATCAGAGGATGAGAAGAGGACAGAAGGAGAGAAGGGGAAGGGGGAAGGATGAGAAGTGGACAGGGTAAGGGAATGGGAAGATTTCTTAAAAAGGAGGATGAGAGGAATGTAGAAGAGAGGATGAGGACAAGAGGTGTGAAGGGATGACTTGAGGGAGGATAGTAGGATAATAGGGGAAAGAACTCACTAGGACATGCACACGGGGAGAGGAGAGGAGGAGGATGAGATGAAAGAATAACAAGAAGGGCAGATAAGAAAGGTGGAGGGGATTATTGTAGAGGAGGATGACAGTACTAGGCCAGTAGGGGAAAGGCTCTCTGGGACATGTTCCTAGGGAGAGGAGGAGAGGAGATAACGGGAAGAGGAGAAGGGGAGGATGACAGTACTAGGCCAGTAGGGGAAAGGCTCTCTGGGACATGTTCCTAGGGAGAGGAGGAGAGGAGATAACGGGAAGAGGAGAAGGGGAGGATGACAGTACTAGGCCAGTAGGGGAAAGGCTCTCTGGGACATGTTCCTAGGGAGAGGAGGAGAGGAGATAACGGGAAGAGGAGAAGGGGAGGATGACAGTACTAGGCCAGTAGGGGAAAGGCTCTCTAGGACCCAGGGAGAAGAAAGGAGGTATTGGCTGAGTTATTCTAAGCATCTGTCAGCTATCATACTCTGGTCTCTTGTCAGGGATAATAACTCTGGAACAGGCTCACAACACTATAACAGCTCCAGCTCCCTCAATAATACTGCAAACACAGCAAGAATACGATTTGATTGAATTGAATAGAAGGTTGATGGGGTTGAAGTCAAAAAGAGATAGAGTTTGATAAGATCCCTTGTCCTGTCTTGCATTTGAATGCCTCACCAGCTTCTCTCACAAGGAAGATGCTATCACTTTAAGGCTGCGATACAGAATTGATGTGCTTCGCTGTGCGTCGTTCGTTACGCAGCCCACTAAGCTGAAATCTTTACTTATCACAAATTAAACAACGAGGTCCCTTCTGAGTTCAACCCTTAACGAGCACAACCCCAAATTAAGCATATTCGATTAAGTTTCTATTTAAAAAAGATGAAAGTTGAAAGCATTACAACTAATTGATGAAGAAATTGCATAAAATATACTCCAGAGCCCCTGCTGTACACGATTCCTATTCTCTTTCATGGGCTCATTGGTATGGTTTGCATCCCAAAATAGCACCCTATGTCCTATAGTGCACTACTTTTGAACAGAGCCCTAGGTTCCCTGGTCAAAAGTAGTGCACTACATAAGGAATAGGGTGCTATTTGGAACGCATACACATTGGCCTGCAACAGGCTGTAGTGTGGTACATAATGCACTGTAACAACTCTCCATGGGCAACAATGGGAATCATCCTCCCCCTTTCCCCCCATTCAGAATGAACCAGAAAACAGCTGTGCTTAGCCATAACACATTTCATTACCACATCAAAGGCAACGCCACGCTATTTACATAGTGGGTATTTACGCTGTATTACACACACACACACACACACACACACACACACACACACACACACACACACACACACACACACACACACACACACACACACACACACACACACACACACACACACACACTAGTCAGCTGAACTTATAGTAGGCTGGTGAGAACATACACCGATGTGCAGGAGTGATTCATTATTCACATTAAGGCTTTACATCAACTTGGCTGTGAACATGGCCAAGTCAAACCCTGATTTACACGTGCATGCACGCTCACACGCTCGCACGCTCACACGCTCGCACGCTCACACGCTCGCACGCTCACACGCTCGCACGCTCACATGCTCACACGCTCCAGCCCCCACCCCCGCCGTCAAACCTTGATTTACCTCGATAGAGACCGACGGTGCTGTGAGGTAGTGGGCTTTCTGGCGTGAGGAGGGGAATAGGGCGCAAGAAAACAGCATTCCTTCAAAACTCTATATTTATTTTGAAAGAATAGTCCTGCCAAAAGGTGCATCATTTATATGTACAGTACACACGAGTCAGCCACAGTGAGTATGTTCAGTTATGTGTGAAACAACTGTTCAACCCATGCAGTCAGCTATACTGAAAAAAAATATAAACGCAACATGTATAATGTTGGTCCCGTGTTTCATGAGCTGAAATAAAAGATCCCAGAACTTTTCCGTGCGCACAAAAAGCGTATTTCTCTCACATTTTGTGCACACGTTTGTTTACATCCCTGTTAGTGAGCATTTCTCTGTTGCCAAGACAATCCATCCACCTGACAGGTGTAGCATATCAAGAAGCTGATTAAACGGCGTGATCATTACACAGGTGTACCTTGTTCTGGGGGACAATAAAAGGCCACTAAAATGTGCAGTTTTGTCACACAACACAATGCCACAGATGTCTCAAGTTTTGAGGGAGCGTGCAATTGGCATGCTGACTGCAGGAATGTCCACCAGAGCTGTTGCCAGAGAATTGCATGTTAATTTCTCTACCATAAGCCGCCTGTAACATTGTTTTAGAGAATTTGACAGTATGTCCAACCGGCCTCACAACCGCAGACCACACTAGCCTGGGACCTCCACATCTGGCTTCTTCACCTGCGGGATCGTCTGAGACCCGGACAGCTGATGAAACTGAGGAGTATTTCTGTCTGTAATAAAGCCCTTTTGTGGGAAAAAAACATATTCTGAATGGCTGGTGGTTGTGCACCTGCCCAGTCATCTAACATCCATAGATTAGGGCCTAATTCATTGATTTCAATTGACTGATTTCCTTATATGAACTGCAACTCATGAAGTCTTTGAAATTGTTGCATGTTGTATTTATATTTTTGTTCAGTATAGTTGTGTTGGCCGCCAGCAGCATGATTTGGGATGACCATCTACCTCCTGCTGGGTCTGCTAGTGTCCTATGGTTTAGCTGAGACTAATAGTGTGTGTGTAATTGATGTGGGTGTTGTTGTGTTGTCCCATGGTGTGTAAACGCCCCGTTGTGATGGCTGACAGGACACACACACACACACACACACACACACACACACACACACGGTGGATCCGTCTAGCCCAGTGAGACATGGACACATCCATTACACCCACACCCCTGCAGTTCACCCCCGGAGCTGCCTGCCTCCCTGTGTGTGTGTGTGTGTGTGTGTGTGTGTGTGTGTGTGTGCTCCCCCCTGATTCCCCCTCACTGAGAGACAAACTGGCACACAGAGGCCTGGCTAGTCTAATGGGCCTCCCTCTATATACCATCCTCTAATCCCAAACACTCACACACTCCACAGATGACCCATAAAAGATGTATCCGCACCAGACAAGACCCCCATCAGTGAGGAACAACGTGTCTTGGCAGTGCTAGGGTGAGATGCTGTGTTAGCAGACAAGGGAGATAGAAAGAGGAGAGACACCTCTGTTTCTCTATGTTCCGCGGTGTTCCTTTTCAAGATGTGTGTGTTTGTGTTCTTTGGCGCAGACTCCGCTGTGTGTGTTCTCTCTTACAGCCCAGGTTGACCCAGTCCTTAAGGAGCCCTACACACCAGGCAGTAAGGGATCAGGCGCCATCCATCTGCCTAACGGTAGTCTGCTAATTGGGATCAGCGAGCGTTGCCCAGCCACGGCATCCATCTCCCACAATCCAGCGGGAGGACGTGGCGAAGACATGGGCCACCATCCTATAAAGAATGAACACATAGGCCACCGTCCTATAAAGAATGAACACATAGGCCACCATCCTATAAAGAATGAACACATAGGCCACCATCCTATAAAGAATGAACACATAGGCCACCGTCCTATAAAGAATGAACACATAGGCCACCATCCTATAAAGAATGAACACATAGGCCACCATCCTATAAAGAATGAACACATAGGCCACCATCCTATAAAGAATGAACACATAGGCCACCGTCCTATAAAGAATGAACACATGGGCCACCATCCTATAAAGAATGAACACATAGGCCACCGTCCTATAAAGAATGAACACATAGGCCACCATCCTATAAAGAATGAACACATAGGCCACCGTCCTATAAAGAATGAACACATAGGCCACCATCCTATAAAGAATGAACACATAGGCCACCGTCCTATAAAGAATGAACACATAGGCCACCATCCTATAAAGAATGAACACATAGGCCACCGTCCTATAAAGAATGAACACATAGGCCACCGTCCTATAAAGAATGAACACATAGGCCACCATCCTATAAAGAATGAACACATAGGCCACCGTCCTATAAAGAATGAACACATAGGCCACCATCCTATAAAGAATGAACACATGGGCCAACATCCTATAAAGAATGAACACATAGGCCACCATCCTATAAAGAATGAACACATGGGCCAACATCCTATAAAGAATGAACACATGGGCCAACATCCTATAAAGAATGAACACATGGGCCAACATCCTATAAAGAATGAACACATGGGCCACCATCCTATAAAGAATGAACACATGGGCCAACATCCTATAAAGAATGAACACATGGGCCACCATCCTATAAAGAATGAAAACATGGGCCACCATACCATCCTCTCCTGACAGATCCCAACTCCCCCTTACCACAACTCTCCTGACAGGTCCCTACTCCCCCTTACCACAACTCTCCTGACAGATCCCTACTCCCCTTACCACAACTCTCCTGACAGATCCCTACTCCCCTTACCACAACTCTCCTGAGAGATCCCTACTCCTCCTTACCACAACTCTCCTGACAGATCCCTACTCCTCCTTACCACAACTCTCCTGACAGATCCCTACTCCTCCTTACCACAACTCTCCTGAGAGATCCCTACTCCTCCTTACCACAACTCTCCTGAGAGATCCCTATTCCTCCTTACCACAACTCTCCTGAGAGATCCCTACTCCCCCTTACCACAACTCTCCTGACAGATCCCTACTCCTCCTTACCACAACTCTCCTGAGAGATCCCTACTCCCCCTTACCACAACTCTCCTGAGAGATCCCTACTCCTCCTTACCACAACTCTCCTGAGAGATCCCTACTCCCCCTTATCACAACTCTCCTGAGAGATCCCTACTCCCCCTTACCACAACTCTCCTGAGAGATCCCTACTCCCCCTTACCACAACTCTCCTGAGAGATCCCTACTCCCCCTTACCACAACTCTCCTGACAGATCCCTACTCCCCCTTACCACAACTCTCCTGAGAGATCACTACTCCCCTTACCACAACTCTCCTGAGAGATCCCTACTCCCCCTTACCACAACTCTCCTGAGAGATCCCTACTCCCCCTTACCACAACTCTCCTGAGAGATCCCTACTCCCCCTTACCACAACTCTCCTGAGAGATCCCTACTCCCCCTTACCACAACTCTCCTGAGAGATCCCTACTCCCCCTTACCACAACTCTCCTGAGATATCCCTACTCCCCTTACCACAACTCTCCTGAGAGATCCCTACTCCCCTTACCACAACTCTCCTGACAGATCCCTACTCCCCTTACCACAACTCTCCTGACAGATCCCTACTCTCCTGAGAGATCCCTTACCCCCACAACTCTCCTGAGAGATCACTACTCCCCCTTACCACAACTCTCCTGAGAGATCCCTACCCCCTTACCACAACTCTCCTGAGAGATCCCTACTCCCCCTTACCACAACTCTCCTGAGAGATCCCTACCCCCTTACCACAACTCTCCTGAGAGATCCCTACTCCCCCTTACCACAATTCTCCTGACAGATCCCTACTCCCCCTTACCACAACTCTCCTGAGAGATCCATACTCCCCTTACCACAACTCTCCTGACAGATCCCTACTCCCCCTTACCACAACTCTCCTGACAGATCCCTACTCCCCCTTACCACAACTCTCCTGACAGATCCCTACTCCCCCTTACCACAACTCTCCTGAGAGATCCCTACTCCCCTTACCACAACTCTCCTGAGAGATCCCTACTCCCCCTTACCACAACTCTCCTGAGAGATCCCTACTACCACAACTCCCCCTTACCACAACTCTCCTGACAGATCCCTACTCCCCCTTACCACAACTCTCCTGAGAGATCCATACTCCCCCTTACCACAACTCTCCTGACAGATCCCTACTCCCCCTTACCACAACTCTCCTGAGAGATCCATACTCCTGAGAGATCCCCCTTACCACAACTCTCCTGAGAGATCCATACTCCCCTTACCACAACTCTCCTGACAGGTCCCTACTCCCCCTTACCACAACTCTCCTGAGAGATCCCTACTCCCCTTACCACAACTCTCCTGACAGATCCCTACTCCCCCCTTACCACAACTCTCCTGAGAGATCCATACTCCCCCTTACCACAACTCTCCTGACAGATCCCTACTCCCCTTACCACAACTCTCCTGACAGATCCCTACTCCCCCTTACCACAACTCTCCTGACAGATCCCTACTCCCCCTTACCACAACTCTCCTGAGAGATCCCTACTCCCCCTTACCACAACTCTCCTGAGAGATCCCTACTCCCCCTTACCACAACTCTCCTGAGAGATCCCTACTCCCCCTTACCACAACTCTCCTGAGAGATCCCTACTCCCCCTTACCACAACTCTCCTGAGAGATCCCTACTGAGAGATCCCCTTACCACAACTCTCCTGAGAGATCCATACTCCCCCTTACCACAACTCTCCTGAGAGATCCCTACTACCCCCTTACCACAACTCTCCTGAGAGATCCATACTCCCCTTACCACAACTCTCCTGACAGATCCCTACTCCCCCTTACCACAACTCTCCTGAGAGATCCATACTCCCCCTTACACCACAACTCTCCTGAGAGATCCCTACCACAACTCTCCTGAGAGATCCATACTCCCCTTACCACAACTCTCCTGACCAGATCCCTACAGATCCCCCCCTTACCACAACTCTCCTGACAGATCCCTCTCCTGAGAGATCCTACCCCCTTACCACAACTCTCCTGAGAGATCCCTACTCCCCCTTACCACAACTCTCCTGAGAGATCCATACTCCCCCTTACCACAACTCTCCTGAGAGATCCATACTCCCCCTTACCACAACTCTCCTGAGAGATCCCTACTCCCCCTTACCACAACTCTCCTGAGAGATCTCTTAACTACATTGTTGCCTCCCAGTGGTGCGTAAATCATGTGTAATGGTTATCTGTTGCATTGATGAAAAGTGTTATGAAAGAATGTTCTCAGAAAGCCTGATCCAGGTAGTAGAAGTAATAACATGAGGTAAATGTCTAATCAATTGTAGCAATGTGTTATTAATAGGTAATAATGGACACAAAAGATCAACTGAGCTAATTAAACACTTCATCATAAAGAAGTGACCCTCTCTAAATTTAACAATGTAATTCATTTCAGCAGGCAACACAAAGACAATGATTTTCGCAACCAATTCTTCTTCTCCATTCATTTTCCCCTCACCAACAATGCAAACCTACCTATTTGAAGATGATGGACGAAACCAATTTCACACCGACGAAAACAACGCAAATTCCTTTCAAACCCACCCCTTCAAGGCCTGGCTCTCTCAGGTAAACTAGATTACAGCCTACAATCCTAATGACCCTCAGACAGTGTGTGTGTGTGTGTGTGTGTGTGTGTGTCTGTGTGTGTGTGTGTGTCTGTGTGTGTGTGTGTGTGTATGTGTGCGCGCGCTCACATGTGTGCATGGAGTTAATTGAGAAAGAGACGTTCATCTCCCATGATAGACTACATAGTTGAAATGAGGAGGATCCCTTGTCGGCTCCCGTTTCCAACCAGAGGCAAACCTGGTACACCATGTCAACAGTGCCTCACACACTGTTGACATATCACACCTCCACACACTGAGCAAAACAACTACTTTCAGTAACACTGTGTGGGACTCATTCACAGGGTATATTCATATCTCCCTCTGTCGTTATATGATTAACACTGGGGTGTAATTCATGCTGAGTGTGAATATATTAAAGTACAATGACTCACCATCCACTAGCCTCCTTTCATCTCATCTTTTCCTCACCCCCCATAAGAAAGGGGGGGGGGGGTAGGAATAAGAACTCAAATCTTTAGGATTAGTAATCTGGCTCTGAGGCATAGGATCAAAAACAGATCAAATAAAGTGTGCTAAACAGAGGAAAACATGGAAGTACAGTCACTCCAAATACATCTTCTCTAGGCAGCCGCTCAGTCTATACAGTATCTTCTCTAGGCAGCCACTCAGTCTATACAGTATCTTCTCTAGGCAGCCGCTCAGTCTATACAGTATCTTCTCTAGGCAGCCACTCAGTCCATACAGTATCTTCTCTAGGCAGCCGCTCAGTCTATACAGTATCTTCTCTAGGCAGCCTCTCAGTCTATACAGTATCTTCTCTAGGCAGCCGCTCAGTCTATACAGTATCTTCTCTAGGCAGCCGCTCAGTCTATACAGTATCTTCTCTAGGCAGCCGCTCAGTCTATACAGTATCTTCTCTAGGCAGCCGCTCAGTCTATACAGTATCTTCTCTAGGCAGCAGCTCAGTCTATACAGTATCTTCTCTAGGCAGCCGCTCAGTCTATACAGTATCTTCTCTAGGCAGCAGCTCAGTCTATACAGTATCTTCTCTAGGCAGCCTCTCAGTCTATACAGTATCTTCTCTAGGCAGGCGCTCAGTCTATACAGTATTTTCTCTAGGCAGCCGCTCAGTCTATACAGTATCTTCTCTAGGCAGGCGCTCAGTCTATACAGTATCTTCTCTAGGCAGCCGCTCAGTCTATACAGTATCTTCTCTAGGCAGCAGCTCAGTCTATACAGTATCTTCTCTAGGCAGGCGCTCAGTCTATACAGTATCTTCTCTAGGCAGCAGCTCAGTCTATACAGTATCTTCTCTAGGCAGCCGCTCAGTCTATACAGTATCTTCTCTAGGCAGCAGCTCAGTCTATACAGTATCTTCTCTAGGCAGGCGCTCAGTCTATACAGTATCTTCTCTAGGCAGCAGCTCAGTCTATACAGTATCTTCTCTAGGCAGCAGCTCAGTCTATACAGTATCTTCGCTAGGCAGCAGCTCAGTCTATACAGCATCTTCTCTAGGCAGCCTCTCAGTCCATACAGTATCTTCTCTAGGCAGCCTCTCAGTCCATACAGTATCTTCTCTAGGCAGCCTCTCAGTCCATACAGTATCTTCTCTAGGCAGCAGCTCAGTCTATACAGTATCTTCTCTAGGCAGCCTCTCAGTCTATACAGTATCTTCTCTAGGCAGGCAGCTCAGTATCTAGGCACAGTCTATCAGTATCTTCTCTAGGCAGCCTCTCAGTCTATACAGCATCTTCTCTAGGCAGCCTCTCAGTCTATACAGCCAGTCCATACAGTATCTTCTCTAGGCAGCAGCTCAGTCTATACAGTATCTTCGCTAGGCAGCAGCTCAGTCTATACAGCATCTTCTCTAGGCAGCCTCTCAGTCCATACAGTATCTTCTCTAGGCAGCAGCTCAGTCTATACAGCATCTTCTCTAGGCAGCCTCTCAGTCCATACAGTATCTTCTCTAGGCAGCCTCTCAGTCCATACAGTATCTTCTCTAGGCAGCAGCTCAGTCTATACAGCATCTTCTCTAGGCAGCCTCTCAGTCCATACAGTATCTTCTCTAGGCAGCCTCTCAGTCCATACAGTATCTTCTCTAGGCAGCAGCTCAGTCTATACAGCATCTTCTCTAGGCAGCCTCTCAGTCCATACAGTATCTTATCTAGGCAGCCTCTCAGTCTATACAGTATCTTCTTTCTGCAGATGCTCAGTCTACACAGTACCTTCTCTAGGCTGCCTCTCAGTCTATACAGTATCTTCTTTCTGCAGATGCTCAGTCTACACAGTACCTTCTCTAGGCAGCCTCTCAGTCTATACAGTATCTTCTCCAGGCAGCCTCTTAGTCTATACAGTATCTTCTTTTGGCAGATGCTCAGTCTATACAGTATCTTCTTTTGGCAGATGCTCAGTCTACACAGTACCTTCTCCAGGTAGAGTGCGAATCCCCCCCTGCTTACAGAACTGAGCTGGACGTAAATGTCTCTGTATCTGTGAACACCTTGATTCACAACCATAAGGTTGATATGCATGATAGGCACTTGACTACAGTTGAAGCTATTGCTTTGGGTTTACCACCTCTGCTTTGGGTTTACCACCTCTGCTTTGGGTTTTCCACCTCTGCTTTGGGTTGCTTTGGGTTTACCACCTCTGCTTTGGGTTTACCACCTCTGCTTTGAGCTTGCCACCTCTGCTTTGAGTTTACCACCTCTGCTTTGAGGATTTCAGACCTCAAAAGTTGAAGGGGAAAGATTGTGCAATTAGATGGTTACTATTTCAGATGGTGATTATCTTTTCCATTCATTTGGGAACTCTCTCTAATGTTAGCCTCTCCTCTGTCTGATTTCTCATAGCTATGGGGCACAGATGGAACCCAATCTCTGGCCCCTGTGGAGCATCAGTATCATCCTCCCTCTGTGCCAGACATACTGTACTCCCTCTGGGACAGACAGATCACAGATCACTGGATATATTTCCCCCTCCATCCCTCCTCTCTACCTGCCCACCCTGTCCCAGCCCGGGCCTCGAGGCCTCCCTGAGATCCAGTCCGCCTAACTCCCACAGTGACTATCATTAATTAAGCGTGTGATTGACTCTCTATCTTCTACCCCCACTTTTCTCTCTCTTTCTCCTTCTCTATGTCTCTGTTTCTCTCTGTCTCCCTCTGTCTCCCTCTGTCTCTGTTTCTCTTTGTCTCCCTCTGTCTCTGTTTCTCTCTGTCTCCCTCCCCTGCAGTTAGCTCCAATTCAGTCTCTCTGTTTCTCTCTGTCTCCCTCTGTCTCTGTTTCTCTCTGTCTCCCTCCCCTGCAGTTAGCTCCAATTCAGTCTCTCTGTTTCTCTCTGTCTCCCTCTGTCTCCCTCTGTCTCTGTTTCTCTTTGTCTCCCTCTGTCTCTGTTTCTCTCTGTCTCCCTCCCCTGCAGTTAGCTCCAATTCAGTCTCTCTGTTTCTCTCTGTCTCCCTCTGTCTCTGTTTCTCTCTGTCTCCCTCCCCTGCAGTTAGCTCCAATTCAGTCTCTCTGTTTTCTCTTTTTCTTTCTCTCTCTCTCTCTCTCTCTTTCTGTCTCTCTCTCTCTTTCTCAATCTCACACACAAACTCACAGCCAGGTGCCAAGCAAGACTCTGCAGCATCATTTAGTCTACCCCCTCAACTCCACACCTCTCCTCAACCTCCTCCTCGACCTACCCTCTTCCTGTCCTCCTCACCCTGTCTTCCTAAGGTCTGGGATATCTGCCAACTTATACAGGTTCTCCCCTCACCTCTTCTCATGCCACATAGTTGACAATCAACCCGGGAGCTGTAAACCACAGCCCGAGGAAAATGAATTCACAACGGTGTGACACAATGCTCTGAATCAAAATGGCTACAGCCCTGGTACTTGAGGAAGAGTTCCCATAAACAGTCAAGAGAGGAGAAAGAATAACATGTATCTAGAGCTTGCAAATGGAGATCGGCCTGGCGCAGGGGCGCAACTTTCACTGGGGACGGTGGGGCCACATTGTGAAATTGCATTTTTGCCCCTGGTCTGTATTTCTTCTAAAACTAAAGTTGCGCCCCTGGTCTGGCCAATACACATTTGTTAAAAACAACATGACTTGCAAAGCTGGCATGCTTATGCACATTTGTTTATGTGTATGCTTGGTATCAGTCACCAAAATATGCCATTATTCTACAATGAGAAGAGGTGGTCTCATAAAGAAATCACTCATGAGGAAGGAAAGACAGGAAGGAAGGCCATTATTGACTGTCATCGTGTAATTGATAGTCTGTGGCATAAAACACTATTTTTCTCCCTAACAATACGGCCTATCTTTCATGGTGACCTTGTTGGTGCAGCTGGCAGGAGAGACAGACAGGCAGGGGAGAGAGAGAAAAGGTTTTGAAATGGATCTGAATCAGCAGGACAGCACCGGCATAATGCCCTATTGATGCCCATAATGTGTGTGTGTGTGTGTGTGTGTGTACATGTGTGCCCGCCATTCAGACAGATGGAATACAAGGCAGCAACAGGACATTCTGCTAGGCTCCTGACATTCATGCCAGACATAATGAAGCTTGACATTGGAGATCATTGATGCTGATGACAGTGCTTTTATAGAGACGCCAAAGCATTCAGTACCTAAGTACAACTGGAAAATGCTGAAGTGGTATTACAGTTTGTGCATCCCAAATGGCACCTTAATCCCTGTATAGTGCACTACTTTTGACCATGGCGAGAAGGGTGCCATTTGGGACACAGGCAGAGCATTTCTCGTCTCTTTCCCCTGTGCTGCCCTGAGTTGATGAAGTCCTACAACAGGCAGCGATGACATGAGAGGTCATCATTATTGAGGCGCTGGACAATCTGTTTAAAGGTGCGAGGCAGATAAAAGCTCTTGTGTCTGTCGCTTGGCCCTGTGCTCCAGGGCTCCGGGGAGAGTTATGGCTTTAATATGAACACCGCCAGTTCAATTTGTCCTCCGGGCGTCAACGCAACGCTCACCGTGATTACTTTCTTGGCAAGCCGGAGACATTCATTGGCTTAGAGTCAGGATGCGTTTCACAAAGCCCTCTGTTATATGGCGTGGCGGGGGCAGGGTAGGGAATAAAGGAGGAGAGAGGCATCCATGATGTGTCCCGGATGGCACTATACTCCATTCATAGTGCACTAGTTTAGACCAGAGGCCCTGGTTAAAAGTAGTGCACTACAAAGGGAATAGGGTGCTACACACTCTCGGGAAGACCGAAATGGGACCCTATCTCCATCCCCAGAGCTGGGACTAACATGATAGGATAGGCATAGAAATAGAATCTCTAGAATGGGTAAATCCCCACAGGACGTTGAACTAAATGGGAATAACTGTTCTATGGATTCTATTTCTATGAGGTTTGGCTGGAAGACCGGCCAAGTTAAAGTCGGGCTCACGATATGAGCAATCTTATTGCGATTTGATGTTCCAAACATATTGCTCACTATATGTCTGCTGCAGGGAGACAAGAGACAGCATGAGAAAATTAGTTTTGATTATTCAGGGGAAAGAGAAAAAAAAGATGAAATCATGCTGGCTCTCTATTTAAAAAGAAGATGGAGAATAAGCTATAGGATGAACAATATATTGTTTGAGTATGTCCAACATGTAATATGCTGTAACAGTGAACATTTTGCTCATCTCATCTCTCACTCACACATCTCTCCATTCCCTCCCTCCAAGATAATTCCTCTTCCCACCAAACAAACCCCCAGTCTCTCACAAACCTTATCCTTTCTATCTCTTTATTCCCCCAATCCCCTACCTGAATGGTGGGTGGAGAGCGCTGTTTCCTCGTGGTGGTCGTAGACAGAGTGGTGGTAGTCTCTATGAAGGTGGTGGACATCTCAGGTGGCACGGAGGTGGTGGTGCGGGCAGCGCCCCTACTGGTGGGTACATCCCCCACCAATCGCACGCTCCCGTTCACCTTGATGTTGGCGTGGCCTTCGGCAGCCATGTTGAGGACCTTGGGATAGGATTGGATAAACTGTATTGTCTCAGAGTGGACAATTGTCTTAAACACACGATACATTACCCAGTTGACACATATATATTGAGAAATCAGTGGAGGCTGGTGGGAGGAGCTATAGGAGGATGGCTGGAATGGAATAAATGGAACAGAGTCAAACATGTGGTTTCTATATGTTAAATGGAACACTATTAATTTCATTCCAGCCATTACAATGAGCCCATCCTCCTATAGCTCCTCCCACCAGCCTCTACTGATAGAAATAGGCCTAAACTACACATTACCCGTGTGGGTCCATGTGTGACATTGGGATCAACATTTAAAAATGGTTTGAAACAAAACAAAGAAAAGATTATTATGCAGTTCCACATGTGTACTTAGAGAAATATATGCAAATTAGCTCATAGCTCCACTTACAATAACAGGACTATACATCCTTTAAGCAGGGTTGATTTATACATTAGCAAGTCAAATTCAAGCCTTTTCAGGGGCTAATTCAAGCACTTCTTTTAAATATCCAAGAAGCTGTGTAGCAAGTAGCCTGGCAAGTGAAGGGAATTGGGCCAGTAACCAAAAGGTTGCTGGTTCAAATCCCAGAGCCGACTATGTGAAAAATCTGTCGATGTGCACTTGACCCTAATTGTGCCTGTAAGTCGCTCTGGATAAGAGCTCTGCTTAAATGTCTAAAATGGAATAATTTAGATGTATGTACATATAGCCCTTAATATTGAACCTCCCCCCATTACCACTTTAAGAATAATGCATTTTTTTAGGCCTTGCAAAGGATTGATTTCAAATTATTATTGTATTCTAAAACAATGTATGTGAGAATAATGTGGACTTGCCTGAATAAATAAATTGGATGCATGCATGACGATTCTGCAGCCTATGTGGACAACACAGGCACATATAATACATCCATGAAGAGCAGTAGCCTTAATCTCACCATCTCTGTTTTTATAATATAATATACACTGCTCAAAAAAATAAAGGGAACACTTAAACAACACAATGTAACTCCAAGTCAATCACACTTCTGTGAAATCAAACTGTCCACTTAGGAAGCAACACTGATTGACAATAAATCTCACATGCTGTTGTGCAAATGGAATAGACAACAGGTGGAAATTATAGGCAATTAGCAAGACACCCCCAATAAAGGAGTGGTTCTGCAGGTGGTGACCACAGACCACTTCTCAGTTCCTATGCTTCCTGGCTGATGTTTTGGTCACTTTTGAATGCTGGCGGTGCTTTCACTCTAGTGGTAGCATGAGATGGAGTCTACAACCCACACAAGTGGCTCAGGTAGTGCAGCTCATCCAGGATGGCACATCAATGCGAGCTGTGGCAAGAAGGTTTGCTGTGTCTGTCAGCGTAGTGTCCAGAGCATGGAGGCGCTACCAGGAGACAGGCCAGTACATCAGGAGACGTGGAGGAGGCCGTAGGAGGGCAAAACCCAGCAGCAGGACCGCTACCTCCGCCTTTGTGCAAGGAGGAGCAGGAGGACCACTGCCAGAGCCCTGCAAAATGACCTCCAGCAGGCCACAAATGTGCATGTGTCTGCTCAAACGGTCAGAAACAGACTCCATGAGGGTGGTATGAGGGCCCGACGTCCACAGGTGGGGGTTGTGCTTACAGCCCAACACCGTGCAGGATGTTTAGCTTTTGCCAGAGAACACCAAGATTGGCAAATTCGCCACTGGCGCCCTGTGCTCTTCACAGATGAAAGCAGGTTCACACTGAGCACATGTGACAGACGTGACAGAGTCTGGAGACGCCGTGGAGAACGTTCTGCTGCCTGCAACATTCTCCAGCATGACCGGTTTGGCGGTGGGTCAGTCATGGTGTGGGGTGGCATTTCTTTGGGGGGCCGCACAGCCCTCCATGTGCTCGCCAGAGGTAGCCTGACTGCCATTAGGTACCGAGATGAGATCCTCAGACCCCTTGTGAGACCATATGCTGGTGCGGTTGGCCCTGGGTTCCTCCTAATGCAAGACAATGCTAGACCTCATGTGGCTGGAGTGTGTCAGCAGTTCCTGCAAGAGGAAGGCATTGATACTATGGACTGGCCCGCCCGTTCCCCAGACCTGAATCCATGTCTCGCTCCATCCACCAACGCCACGTTGCACCACAGACTGTCCACCTCATCAGGAGCATGCCCAGGCATTGTAGGGAGGCCATACAGGCACGTGGAGGCCACACACACTACTGAGCCTCATTTTGACTTGTTTTAAGGACATTACATCAAAGTTGGATCAGCCTGTAGTGTGGTTTTCCACTTTAATCTCCAAATCCAGACCTCCATGGGTTGATAAATTTGATTTCCATTGATCATTTTTGTGTGATTTTGTTGTCAGCACATTCAACTATGTAAAGAAAAAAGTATTTAATAAGAATATTTCATTCATTCAGATCTAGGATGTGTTATTTTAGTGTTCCCTTTATTTTTTTGAGCAGTGTATATTATCTTTTGAAAATATATTTTTCACAAAAGTAGTGCACTGGGCCTTATCTAGTATTAGCAGACAGATATAGACATCTGTAGCACCAGCAAAAGTTTATTTTTTCCAGCATCTCCACTTGTATAGTTAAGGACAGTATCTTGCCGGATTAAATAGTTGGAATTGTAAGAGATGTTGACCTGTCCCTTCCTCTGTGATTGTCATTCTAATGGAATTCAGAAAGAACAAAACTCCGTCCTCAAACATGTACATCACAAGGTGCAAAGTTATGGGCAAAGACAAAACATCCACCTAATTCAATATTTTTCTTGATCAAATAACATGGAAACAACCACTTTCTGTGCAGTATTAATTTACCAACCTTACAAACCATTTAATGTAAATGTACATTACTGTATTGTACATAGGCTGGTCATTTAGGTTTGTACCTGTTGACTCTCCATCACCATGAAGAAAAACAATGACCAATACAGTAATTGAGTACATTGAGACATCAAGTGATTTGTGATGATGAGGCTTAGTTGGTAGAGCATGGAGCTTGCAATGCAAGGATTGTGGGTTTGATTCCCACGAGTGACAAACATGAAAATGTATGTTTGGACAAGAGGCCACTAAAACGGAATGAATAGACCATTTCAGTTTTCACATCGAAATAAGTTGAATTATGCAAAGTATTTCAAGAAACTAGGAGACATATATTAAGCAATTATTTTTTAGATTCCCAAGAATTATCAGATGAACTGTTTTGTACAGATAATTATCAGACTCAAGTTACAAATGCTGGTAAACACTGAAATAGGTCTACATTTAGTTTTTCTTTTTTTAAACAACACAAAATTAGTGCACTGGGCCT
The DNA here is from genome assembly GCF_018296145.1 of Oncorhynchus tshawytscha. Classification (NCBI taxonomy): domain Eukaryota; kingdom Metazoa; phylum Chordata; class Actinopteri; order Salmoniformes; family Salmonidae; genus Oncorhynchus; species Oncorhynchus tshawytscha. The sequence goes on along the minus strand of NC_056433.1, from coordinate 30,252,103 downwards.
TTACTAGTCCTGTATTAGCAGACTGATATAGACGTCTTCAGCACTGGCAAAGCGCACATGGTTTTACTGCAACAGATTAGCTCCACAAAACCTGTCAACTAAAGCAGTGGGAAACAAACGAAAGTGGCCTTAAGAATTGAGTACAATTGAGTACATTTGAGTACAATAATTGAGTACAATAATTACCAGGACTTTTCCAGCAACAAATTGGGGAATTTTAATGTAGGACTATTCCAGTAGTTGAATTTTTTTTTTAGCCTCAAATTCAAGTTCAAGTAGGCTACTTCAAACCCCTTGTATTGTTTAAAATTGCAGGTGTAAGATGGAAACTGAAATTTGTCATGGTATTTCATTACCAGATCATATTGTGAAGAATACATCAAGAATCAAGAATAATGAATATGAACAGCGTTGGGTGTTGCGCACTAGTCTATCCTATACAATTATGCACAGTGGACTTGGTGTCCAATCCGAGGCACAAAGACATATGCAAACATGAACTCATTAACTCGATGCTTTCTGTGTTAAATCTAACGAGACCCTGCTGTAAATCAACCAGACAACAACAGATTGTCGACATCAGTTCGCTAGGGATGTTAGATCCAACTTGGATCCAGGCACAGCCACCTTCACCGGCATAATGAATGAGACGTACATCTCTGGACATTCCTCGCAAACACCTTCTTATTTTCAGCACTCGGGCTGTTGTAGGATCGCATGCGCCACCACAACAACTGTTCCTCACTTGACTGTCATTCAGACGATTCCTTCCTGGATCAGATGAGGATGTGTGAAATGATCACGGCGAAGCCTATTCAAACAGCTCAACACCAAATGTGCATCCAGCAAGTATTATAGGCGACACGATTATTGTATAACCACGTCAATGCCATTTTATGTCACACGATTTTGGACAAATCCATCAAGACGCCAACCATGAGAAAGGGTTACAGGTTTTAAATCAACTTGTGAATTTCATGGAATATAGACACGGTATGTCAACCTTTATATCTTCATGTAATGACATGAAACAAATGGTCAGATTATTATCGATGACTTATCAACAGCTGTAACAAGTTTTCCAGCGTAGGAAACCCTCCCTGGTGCCCTAGTTTACAGAAAGACCCATGTTTGTCATACACATTGTACACATCTCATATTTCATTGCACACTACCCTTACACAATTCTTCCAGTGAACTTCCCTGGTTTTCCAGAAATCCTGGTTTGAATTTGGGGAAAGTTAGCGGAAGTGTGGGGAATTTACCGGACATTTGCAACACTACGTGGGAACAAAAGAGTTTTTATATACCTTGAGGCCGTTGTAGTAGAGACCGGACAGCTGTCCCTGGTAGGGACGTTTACGGTCATTACCGCCTATAGAGATGGTAGCCTGGGTGTTGAAGATGGTGAGCTGCCGGCCTGAGAGGAGAGGGGAGGGGGACAGCAGGGAGGACACCATTACAATGCACTTTAATGGGTTGAAATTGATCCATTTAAGTAGTCTGCACTCATAATGTCCTTAAGTTGGTTGTACTCAAATCGTTTAAGTACTCTGCACTTACAATATACTCTAACGGTCATTTGGGGAGAAGCACTGGGAGTCAGCGTAAGTTAAGGTGTGATGTGGCACTGTATCTAGACGGCTGTATACTCAGTGTGTTAATGTTTTAATTGCAGTTGTATGTAAATAAACCATTGAAAATAAGGTCTGTTAAGTGTGTTTGGAAAAGGTCTTTGTCTTCTGAAAAAAGAAGAAGAGCAGAGCTCACCACACTGGTAAATGCCCTGAACAATGCAATATAATCATGCAGTTGCATTATTTTGAACTTACCTTTGTATTGTAATATAATATGATCAAATGTAACTAATAGACTCTCGTACATGTCATGACATCCACGGTAAACGTCATTAAACGGGAGTTAAACGTCGCAGTCAGAACACATTGCTAATGCATCATTTCTGAAATGAAATGTACAAATAACACTTGCCGAATGCAGGGGGCTCTTAATTGGAAATCACATTTCTACAACACACACGCACACGCACACACACACACACACACACGCACGCACACACACGGCAGGGTTATTGCGTTTGTCACATACACAATTCCAGTTAAAATAGATTGGGCATGAAATGACATGGAAAAGGAATATCATCGTAACATCAAAATAAATATCATGTTGATTCATGCATGTGGTAACACTATGGGAATTCATGAACGTTGGGTTTTTAGATGTTGTTAAAGGGACTTTATAATCATCTTAACAGGTTTAGGCAATGACTTTTAAACATAGTTTATAATGATATTACGTCAAGCAGGAAACGTAGTACAGTAGAAAGTATTAGGAGCGTCATTCTCCTATACACCCCTCCATTGTAATAAACGGTAGCGTGGCAGCGACTAGATAGTGAAGAGTAAAACACTGTTTGGAATGAAAGCAGACTATTTCATTCCAGAATGACTATTTCATTGCAGTCTATTTCAGTGCAGTATGCACAGTGATAGCTCTGCACAGCACCAAGATGAGTCTATAAAACAATAGGCACCAAATAAATTACAGTACAAAATATGCCCTCTGTTTCATTCGTCCTCAAATATGGCATGAGCTTTGAGCAAGACGCTCAATTCATAGTCTAAAGCTTTGTTGTTTAACACCTATCGGCTGTACGATTGAGACTTATTTCTCAGATGTGTTCATGTATTGATTATGGATTACACCAGTCCCTTTAACTGTTCGGCATCAATGATTCAAACTGATTTTAAACAACAATGACAAAAGGGAAAATGGCACTAAAAAAATCGACGTAAAAACTAACAAAAATAAAATTGACAGTAAAGTTTAGTTTAATTATGGTTTAAAGGGTTTAAAAAGCAATTTTCATTGTAGAAGGATTGAGGGGAAACAAGCCAATGACATGAAAAGAAAAGAAAAACATTCTAGAACAATCTAGAAGATCTGGTAAAAGGTTTACCTTTCTCCTGTAGCCAATCTTCTACCGGCCTCTTATAATTGAATGGGATTTTCTTATTAGCCATTTGATAGCGCTCAACATCGCTTGGTCCTTTAAAGTTTGAAAGTTTAGAGAACAGCTTAAAACAGTCGGCAAAGGCAACTGTCAAACAGTCATCATTCACATTTAGACACCGATTTAGAAAAGTTATTTAGCCTTGTTTATAAAGAAAAGTTAGTTTCAACATAAATGTTTAGTTGTAAGTTTAATTTTTTCGTGTGCAAATGGTCTACTTGCGTAAAGCACGGTTTCCAATATTGCCTAACAAATAAACATACAAAGATTCAGTAAAACCATGTCCATGAGACCAGAACACACAAAGAACGTGGAAAGACGTGTGCATTCATGAGTGTTAAACAATACAAAACATTTCAATCTCCAGAAAACCTGCATTCATAAAAAAGGAGAAAAAAGTGAAACAGGTTTCCTGTCTCAACAGCCCTGGCAGAGATACATCATTTCCACTGGACAACACCTGTTCGACGCTCCAAATGTTCTCTTAGAGGGTACTACTTGTGACCCGGCCCCTAGGGGGAATACATCAAGGTAATATGGTGTCATTTTAAACAGAACCCTCCTCTTACATTTCAAGGGCCGAGGAACAAGTCAGTTAAGCAACAGTATGGAGGGTATGAGGTAGTGAAGGACTGTAAGAAAAGGCCTGTTGGGAGACAAGAGTCTGATGACCGAGATTTGAGGAGGACACGACATACAGATGAGGTTATTAGCAGATGGTGTGTGTGTGATATTAACAGTATCGTGTGTGTGTGAGTGGCACGTGTCTGTGTTATTACCTAGGTAGTGTGTGAGAATTTGTTATAAAGTGCGCAGTGCAAGGTCTCGCTGTTATTGCTCCCCTAGCTGCAGCCAGTTTGTCTCTGAGACGAAGGAGAACGTGTTCTAGCAGAAGGAATAACTATTTTATGATGAATATATGCAGTAGGGCTTCCATATTAAGTACAATCTCCCTCTCTCCCCCCCACCCTCTCTCTCTCTCTCTCTCTCCCTCTTGGTTTCTTTCTCCATCTCTCTCTCTCTCTCTCTCCCTCTCGCTCTACCTCTCTCCCTCCCTCTTGGTTTCTTTCTCCACTCTCTCTCTCTCTCTCTCTCTCTCTCTCTCTCTCTCTCTCTCTCTCTCTCTCTCTCTCTCTCCCTCTCGCTCTACCTCTCTCCCTCCCTCTTGGTTTCTTTCTCCACTTCTCTCTCTCTCTCCCTCCCTCTCCACCCCCTCTCTCTCTCTGTCTCTCTGTCTCCCTCTCTCCCTCTTGGTTTCTTTCTCCATCTCTCTCTCTTTCTCTCTCTGTCTCCCTCTTGGTTTCTTTCTCCATATCTCTCTCTCTCCCTCTCTCTCTCTCTCTCTCCCTCTCTCCCTCTCTCCCTCTCTCCCTCTTGGTTTCTTTCTCCATCTCTCTCTCTCTCTCTCTCTCTCTCTCTTGTTCTCTCTCATTCTCTCTCTCTCTCTCTGTCTCTCATTCTCTCTCTCTCTCTCTCTCTCTCTCTCTCTCTCCTCTCTCTCCCTCTCTCTCTCCCTCTCTCTCTCTCCCTCTCTCTCTCTCCCTCTCTCTCTCTCTCTGTCTCTCTGTCTCCCTCTCTCCCTCTTGGTTTCTTTCTCCATCTCTCTCTATCCCTCTTTGTACTGTGTTCAATGTCAATATCTATGAGCTATATATCTAATGTATGTGTCTATAAGTCTGTGTGTAAAGTACAATATGATACGCTAACATATAGATTATAGAATGGCCAATACCATTCCTTTGTATGCATTGGGATAACATTATGATGCTGATTCCCTTCACCCACACAGAGGTAACCATCCATTTTTACTATCACTTTGGAGAGTTCAAATTTGATGCCAATGTTTTCAAGCAGCGAGCGGTACTAGCGACGTCTGTGAAGTGCGTACTGAATAATGGAGAATGTGAAATGATGTCACTCCCTCGATGAGGATGTTTTAGAGAAACAAAGACACTTTGACAATGTACAGAGGAATAAAGAATGTATTGACTGCAGTGTTTTGGAGAGGAAAATTGGAAGTGCGATACTTCAAAAGCGTGAGCATAGTGAATGTACTTCAAACGTCTCTTTTAATAATGCGTCGCGGCACGCTCGCCGAGTCAAACGCTCTCAGAGGACACATCTCGGATATGATAACGTGACAACATGTTTCTGTTCTGCAGGGGGACCTCTTTTTACTCCACTTCATCACATATCCCCCCAAACTATGTGACGTCGGTGGGGAAGAGGGGAGAACACAGAACACACTGACTTAGCTGACGGCTGTTTGGAGTCTCTCTCTCTGCCTTTCTTCCTCTGTTTATTCTACTTTTATTTCTTATTTTCAGACCAAAGAGAAAGAAAAAAAATGATGTGGCTTCAAAGCATTCAGGTTAGTGAGTGTTGATTGGGGGAGGAGGAGAGGAGGAGAGGGGAGGGGGTATAAAGTAGAGGAGGAGGAGGGGCGAGGAGGAGAGGGGAGGAGGTCTAAAGTAGAGGAGGAGGAGGAGGAGAGGAGGAGAAGGGAGGAGAGGGGAGGAGGTCTAAAGTAGAGGAGAAGGAGGAGGAGGAGAGGGGAGGAGGAGAGGGGAGGAAAGTTTAAGTTCCTCGGCATACACATCACAGACAAACTGAATTGGTCCACTCACACAGACAGCATCGTGAGGAAGGCGCAGCAGCGCCTCTTCAACCTCAGGAGGCTGAAGAAATTCGGCTTGTCACCAAAAGCACTCACAAACTTCTACAGATGCACAATCGAGAGCATCCTGGCGGGCTGTATCACCGCCTGGTATGGCAACTGCACCGCCCTCAACCGTAAGGCTCTCCAGAGGGTAGTGAGGTCTGCACAACGCATCACCGGGGGCAAACTACCTGCCCTCCAGGACACCTACACCACCCGATGCTACAGGAAGGCCATAAAGATCATCAAGGACATCAACCACCCGAGCCACTGCCTGTTCACCCCGCTGCCATCCAGAAGGCGAGGTCAGTACAGGTGCATCAAAGCTGGGACCGAGAGACTGAAAAACAGCTTCTATCTCAAGGCCATCAGACTGTTAAACAGCCACCACTAACATTGAGTGGCTACTGCCAACACACTGTCAATGACACTGACTCTACTCCAGCCACTTTAATCATGGGAATTGATGGGAAATGATGTAAATATATCACTAGCCACTTTAAACAATGCTACCTTATATAATGTTACTTACCCTACATTGTTCATCTCATATGCATACGTTGATACTGTACTCTATATCATCGACTGCATCCTTATGTAATACATGTATCACTAGCCACTTTAACTATGCCACTTGGTTTACATACTTATCTCATATGTATATACTGTACTCGATATCATCTACTGTATCTTGCCTATGCTGCTCTGTACCATCACTCATTCATATATCCTTATGTACATATTCTTTATCCCCTTACACTGTGTATGACAGTAGTTTTTTTTGGAATTGTTAGTTAGATTATTTGCTCGTTATTACTGCATTGTCGGAACTAGAAGCACAAGCATTTCGCTACACTCGCATTAACATCTGCTAACCATGTGTATGTGACAAATAAAATTTGATTTGATTTGATTTGATTTGGAGGAGGTCTGAAGTAGAGGAGGAGGGGGTGGAGAGGAGGAGAGGGGAGGAGGTATAAAGTAGAGGAGGAGGGGGAGGAGGAGAGGAGGAGAGGGGAGGAGGTCTAAAGTAGAGGAGAAGGGGGAGGAGGAGAGGGGAGGAGGTCTGAAGTAGAGGAGGAGGGGGTGGAGAGGAGGAGAGGGGAGGAGGTATAAAGTAGAGGAGGAGGGGGTGGAGAGGAAGAGAGGGGAGGAGGTATAAAGTAGAGGAGGAGGGGGTGGAGAGGAGGAGAGGGGAGGAGGTCTAAAGTAGAGGAGGAGGGGGTGGAGAGGAGGGGGAGGAGGTCTAAAGTAGAGGAGGAGGGGTTGGAGAGGAGGAGAGGGGAGGAGGTATAAAGTAGAGGAGGAGGAGGAGAGGAGGAGGGGGGTGGAGAGGAGGAGAGGGGAGGAGGTATAAATAGAGGAGGAGGAGGAGGAGAGGAGGAGGGGGAGGAGGTCTAAAGTAGAGGAGGAGGGGGTGGAGAGGAAGGGGGAGGAGGTCTAAAGTATAGGAGGAGGGGTGGAGAGGAGGAGAGGGGAGGAGGTATAAAGTAGAGGAGGAGGAGAGGAGGAGGGGGGAGGAGGTCTAAAGTAGAGGAGGAGGGAGTGGAGAGGAGGAGAGGGGAGGAGGCAGAAAGTAGAGGAGGAGGAGGAGAGGAGGAGGGGGAGGAGGTCTAAAGTAGAGGAGGAGGGGGTGGAGAGGAGGGGGAGGAGGTCTAAAGTAGAGGAGGAGGAGAGGAGGAGGGGGAGGAGGTATAAAGTAGAGGAGGAGGAGGAGAGGAGGAGGAGGGGGAGGAGGTATAAAATAGAGGAGGGGGAGGAGAGGAGGAGAATGGAGGAGGTCTAAAGTAGAGGAGGAGGGGGAGGAGGAGAGGGGAGGAGGTGTAAAGTAGAGGAGGAGGGGGAGGAGGAGAGGGGAGGAGGTATAAAGTAGAGGAGGAGGAGGAGAGGAGGAGAGGGGAGGAGGTCTAAAGTAAATGAGGAGGGGGAGGAGGAGGAGAGGGGAGGAGGTATAAAGTAGAGGAGGAGGAGGAGAGGGGGAGAGGGGGAGAGGGGAGGAGGTATAAAGTCGAGGAGGAGGGTGGAGGAGGAGAGGAGGAGAGTGGAGGAGGTCTAAAGTAGAGGAGGAGGGGGAGGAGGAGAGGGGAGGAGGTCTAAAGTAGAGGAGGAGGGGGAGGAGGTCTAAAGTAGATGAGGAGGGGGAGGAGGAGAGTGGAGGAGGTATAAAGTAGAGGAGGAGGAGGAGAGGGGGAGGAGAGGGGGAGAGGGGAGGAGGTATAAAGTCGAGGAGGAGGGGGTGGAGATGAGGATAGGGGAAGAGGTCTAAAGTAGAGGAGGAGTAGGGGCGCGGAGGAGAAGGGAGGAGGTCTAAAGTAGAGGAGGAGGGGGTGGAGAGGAGGAGAGGGTGTATAAAGTAGAGGAGGAGGGTGGAGGAGGAGAGGAGGAGAGGGGAGGAGGTCTAAAGTTGAGGAAGATGAGGAGAGGAGGAGGGAGGGGGAGAGGGGAGGAGGTATAAAGTCGAGGAGGAGGGGGTGGAGATGAGGATAGGGGAAGAGGTCTAAAGTAGAGGAGGAGGAGGGGCGAGGAGGAGAGGGGAGGAGGTCTAAAGTAGAGGAGGAGGAGGAGGAGAGGAGAAGAAGGGAGGAGGGGATAGGAGAAGGGGGAGGATGGGAGGAGGATATGAGGGGATGGTAAGTAAAGACTGCAGGGATGCTGTGTAGCGAGCCTTATCTGGTGTTAATAAGCACCTAGCAGGGTTCTTAGTGCCTTTGATCCAGACAGGGTGTGGAGACTGAGTCTGAAAGGCAGCAGCCAGAGACAGGCACCCTGTCGACTGTTTGAGGAGTAAGAGAATGGCCCCAGGTGCAAACTGAAGGTAGCACCCTCAATAACGACTATACCACCTCTCTCTGTCTCTCTCCCCTCTCTCACCCTCTATCCCCTCTCTCTCACATCTTCTCTCTCTTCCTCCCTCTCTCTCTCTCCTCCCTCTGTGTGGGCGTGTTTATTTCTGTTTGCTGAGAGGCTCTCACACGGATTACTGTGTTGAGAATCTGGCTGCAACTAATATGAATGTAGAAACACCTTTCATGACGAAGGTAGTTCTTAGTGTGGGTGCAGCTTTAACATTGTTAAAGGTGATTCCAGTGGTGACCTTTCAATCCAGAACGAGACAACTTTGTTTTTCTAACTTTATGGCTTTTCTTAGGCGTAGAGTAACAGTCAATCATTAAAGGTGATTCTAGCAGTGACCTTGCATGAATAGATACAATGTTTCCAACCCAGGATGACCATTCCTTTTGACCGAGGCACCAATGAGTCTGTCTGCTTGGTGTTCAATTGAACTAATACAACTTTGCAAGACCTCCTTGGCTAGCGAGGTGTAGAGTAGCTTTCAAACCATTAAAGGGGACTCTAGCAGTGACCATGTGTCAATAGGAAATCATACTTAACTGTGAAATGTTTTCAACCCAAGTTGAACTTTTCTTTTGACTGGGGCACCTATGAGGATGTCAGTGAGTCCGACAGCTTTGGAATCGCATGAAAACATTTATCTTGGATCAGTTTGCGACACTGCAGTTGAACAAGCTGCAAGTTAGTGAATGTCTGACCCTGTACCCTTCCCTTAACAACCATGGAAGTGAGACATCAAAACCACATCTGGTACCCCCTTTTCATTTGAAAGTGTGTGTGTGTGTGTGTTTGTGAGTGTGTGTGTGTAACCGTGTTTCCAATTCTTCACCTGCAGCCAAAACTATATCTGCATTTTTCCCTTCTGATGGCAGTGCTTCAGTCAGAACACACGTTGGCACGGTGACTGTCGGTAGGCTCTAGGCTCACCAGGGAAACCTGGCAGAAGTCTGTTGCTCAACGTCGAAGGCGTATTAAGATCAACCTCCTAAGCAACACTCTATCTCAGTAAGAATAGATTGGATAGCCTTCCTCGTTATCCATCCTGTCCAAAAACGTATTCTTTTCACCCTTTAGGTTATATCCATCCTACTGCTGCACCCACCCGCCGACCTCTCTTCCTGTCTGCCCCCTACTTCCTCCTGTCTGCCAACCTCACCCTCACTGTCCTCTGTTGTATCAGTCCCCTGCATCTATTTCCGGAGCACTCCCTCTTTCCTTTTCTCTCTCTCTCTCTCTCTCTCTCTCTCTTTTTCATCCTCCACTCCCTCTCTCCCCCTTTCTCTCTCCCTCCCCAGTCCATCCCTCTGTCTGTCTGTCTGTCTGTCTGTCTGTCTGTCTGTCTGTCTGTCTGTCTGTCTGTCTGTCTGTCTGTCTGTCTGTCTGTCTGTCTGTCTGTCTGTCTGTCTGTCTGTCTGTCTGTCTGTCTGTCTGTCTGTCTGTCTGTCTGTCTGTCTCTCTCTCTCTCTCTCTCTCTTTTTCATCCTCCACTCCCTCTCTCCCCCTCTCCCTCCCCAGTCCATCCCTCACTGTCTGCCTCTCTCTCTCTCTCTCTCTCTCTCTCTTTTTCATCCTCCACTCCCTCTCTCCCCCTCTCCCGCTCTCTCTCTCCCCCTCTCCCTCCCCAGTCCATCCCTCTCTGTCTGTCTCTCTTTCCTCCTCTCTCCCCCTTCATCTCAGGCTGCTCCTCTATTTTCTCGGTCTCCTCCTCTCCTCTCAGACAGACAAAGAGACAGTAGAGCATTCATCATTTATCCCATTGCCGGAGGTTTCTACAGCGTTCAAAGGATGAGCTAGACCAGAGGCTGAGGCAGCAGAGAGCAAGGCAGGCTGCTTATCTTTCTCTCTCTCTCTCTCTCTCTCTCTCTCTCTCTCTCTCTCTCTCCGGTACTGCCTGTGGATAGAGAGAGAAGCAGCTCGTAGGCGTATAGGAGAGCGAGAGATTGTGTCTGAGATGGAGGTAATCATGTTCGGCCAGTAGGTTACATGAGTATTTAACTCTCTCACTAAGGCATCGTTTGGCTGCCGGTCTCTTACTGAGACAGAGAGAGAGACTAAAGCAACTAGTGAAATTAAAATGTTTCTGCTGAAAGACACTCAGTGGTCTGGAGGTCAAGGCTAGTCATGATATCATTACGACGGGTTAATGGTGTTTTCGTTTTTGTAAAGACTTGTGTGTGAATGTATATGTGTGTGTGTTTGTTTACTGTCTGCTGGCTGTCTCTTCGCTATGGCAATCCTCCTTCCCTCCCACCCCTCTCCAAACACACAATACAAACTCGCCCTCCATCTATCCCAGCATCTCTCCCTCTATCTCTCCCCCAAGCACAAGAAGGCCACAGAGGCCAACCGTCACTCAACCAAAGCGCTGCTCGTCTAAACCTGGGCCATAATCAATCTACACGCATGATTTCCGCCCGGCTCGGTCCAGTAACTCCCTGATTCCAAGACACAAACTCATGCAGAAAGGTCATGTTGTACAAAATCAAAGTATAAACTGATTCAAATACTTACATAATGCATTGGACCAGCCTATTGAAAACAAGCCCAGTGTTTGTATTGTCTCAGTATTACATTGGATAAAATAGACATACACAAACATTCATGGATTAAATTAGAAAAGTCTCTCTGTTTTGTAACTATGTTCAAACATAAAAAGTTTTTAATCAAGCATTTAACAACTTTTCTGGCTAGCCTTGATCAAAGGCATTGACTGCATGGGAACTAGCTCTTTAGGAAGGGTGAGAGAACACTGCTACGAACTGCAGCTGGTATTGATAATGCTGTGCCTGTTATACGGGTCTATTGGGTCAGATGTCATTAAGAAGTACTGGGAAGGAAAACAAAGTGAGGACAAGAGAGGACACTTGTTCTACAAGTACAAGTCCTCAACGTGCAAGTTACTAAAGCCGAATTCTGCACGAAAAGGCCAAAAACTCTGTCCCATTTGATAAAACGTGCGAGGCAAGATAGATAAAGGTGCAGTCTCTGCATCACACAACATTTAATTCACTGTGTTGGTGTGGAACACGGATTGCTTTTGGCGCTACTGAGGTAGAATTGAGGAACTAGAGGGGTGAATAGACAAATGGAGAGAGAGAGAGAGAGGCAGAGAGAGAAAGAGGGAGGGAGAGGCAGAGGGAGAGAGAAGGATACAGATAAGCTGTAAATGACAGACAGAGAATGAGAGAGAGGAGGTAGAGAAAGAGAGATGACAGAGAAAGAAACAGATTGAGAAAGAGAGAGAAACAGAGCTAGATGTTTTGCTGAGTGGGGACACGTTGCGGTACGGATGACTGGGTCTGGAGAGAACAACATGCATCTCTCTCTCTCTCTCTCTCTCTCTCTCTCTCTCCCCCTCTCTCTCTCGTTTTTATTCTGTCTGTCTCTAACCTCCTAGAAAAAGTATACGAAGGCAGAGGGGGTGTAAAACATAAAAGGCTTTTCAGGATATCAAGGGACACCAATAGGTTGTGATGTTTATTTCTTCATACGTGTAGCAGTGTATCATCATCCTGGTAAATGTGTAAACAGTTGAACTGTACGTTTAGTGCCGTGTACAATCACGCCAGCTTCCTAGTCAACGGCTCTGTCTCAAAGCCTTTGGGTCTGTCACGTGTGCCGTGGCCGTCTACCGCACATACAGGTTGGTGGTCAGACATCCAATTTCCACGCCCTAGGGTTCTCTGTAAGGGACATTGACTGACTAGTCAAATCACAGACACATCTTCTACTCCCTATTCACCATCAGCCATGGACATAGATCTGGTAACTGTTTATTGAACGGGCAGCAAGAGCCAGGAGCAGCTAGCTACAGCCTTTCAAAAACACACACACACACACAACACACACACACACACACACACACACACAACACACACACACCCTCACACACACACACACACGCACGCACACACGCACGCACGCACGCACGCACACACACACACACACACACACACACACACACACACCCTCACACACACACCCTCACACACACACACGCACACATGCACGCACGCACGCACGCACGCACACACACACACACACACACACACACACACACACACACACACACACACACACACACACACACACACACACACACACACACACACAGGCTTTCACCGTTATGCATTCGGAGTACGAGGGAGGCAGTCGATAAGGGTGCACCCTAACCTGTAATTACTCGAGAAATGACAATGCCTTTACAAGTGAGGGGGCAAAAAAAATCAATCATTGTTGAATTACTATCACCGAGTGTCCTGCAAATTACAAGCGGGAGAAGGAAAATACATGACCACATATTCGATCTCTTACCTGGACAAAGGAATGCACACTGAATAGAAAATAACTTGATTCTATCACTTGGAAGAATTCATGGATTAAATTAGAAAAGTCTCTCTGTTTTGTAACTATGTTCAAACATAAAAAGTTTTTAATCAAGCATTTAACAACTTTTCTGGCTAGCCTTGATCAAAGGCATTGACTGCATGGGAACTAGCTCTTTAGGAAGGGTGAGAGAACACTGCTACGAACTGCAGCTGGTATTGATAATGCTGTGCCTGTTATACGGGTCTATTGGGTCAGATGTCATTAAGAAGTACTGGGAAGGAAAACAAAGTGAGGACAAGAGAGGACACTTGTTCTACAAGTACAAGTCCTCAACGTGCAAGTTACTAAAGCCGAATTCTGCACGAAAAGGCCAAAAACTCTGTCCCATTTGATAAAACGTGCGAGGCAAGATAGATAAAGGTGCAGTCTCTGCATCACACAACATTTAATTCACTGTGTTGGTGTGGAACACGTGTTGCTTTTGGCGCTACTGAGGTAGAATTGAACGCATCCTTGCCTCTGGTGGTAGGAAAGAAGGAGGGAAAGAAAGATGGAGGGAAAGAAAGATGGAGGGAAAGAAAGAAAGAAAGAAAGAAAGGAGGGAAAGAAAGAAAGAAAGAAAGAAAGAAAGAAAGAAAGAAAGAAAGAAAGAAAGGAGGGAAAGAAAGAAAGAAAGAAAGAAGGAGGGAAAGAAAGAAAGAAAGAAAGAAAGAAAGAAGGAGGGAAAGAAAGAAAGAAAGAAGGAGGGAAAGAAAGAAAGAAAGAAGGAGGGAAAGAAAGAAAGAAAGAAAGAAAGAAAGAAAGAAAGGGAAGAGAGAGAGAGAAAGCGCTGAAAAAGGTTAACTCGAGCTGCACTTTCACTGACCCCAGCAAACAAATGGGCAGACAAGACAAGAGGATGATTGTCCCCCGAGCTCTCTGGGGTTCTGAAGTAATCTTATTTCAATGATTGGAGGTCGCTATCAGCTAGCATGCCACTGGGCATGCATTTTACAGGGTTGAGGAGACTTGGGACAACTCTAAATTAGCTTGCTCTGTTCTGACCACTAGGCCTTTTTTGTATTGTGACACTCTCCGCTTTGGTTCCCTGTAGAGAGGTACGTGGATTTGTTTTAAGTTTCTGAAGGAAAGTCAAATCTTTATTAATCGGCAATCAGATAAGAAATGTTAAAAAATTCAGTTGTCTTGAATGCATATTTTATACGTCCAAAATGATGAACGCAGTCAAAATTCGCCAGAGATGAGAAAGAGATTTAATGAAGAGGTCTAATAAAAATGTCTAATAAACCTTTGGGGAAGCTGTTTCAAATAAACCACTAGATATGTCATCATTCAAGGCCTGCCTGTCTTCAGGTACGTCAGCCATTTAGAATCCCTAGCCTTGGTCTGGGTCCTAAGGCCTTTTCTGCTTAGCTAACCTGAGTGAGAGGAGTGATCCGTTGCTCTCACACACCTGGTGGCTAATAAGGGGAGAGAATCAGGACTAGGTCAGCCCTGCGAGGGAGGCGACAGGACAGAGACATCAAAGGGGAGGACAGCAGACCCAAATGAATGGAGTGTGAAGCACAGTGGAGGATTTCTCTCTCTCTCTCTCTCCCTCTCTCCCTCTCTCCCTCTCTCTCTCCCCTTCTCTCCCTCCCTCAGCTAGGTACCGCCAGCACGCCCCAGGTTCCAAATGAGGTGACGGCCTGATCCACCAAATGGAGCCGGCTGTGTTTGATGACCTCATTTGTATTCAGCCTGTGTAGCCTCCACCTCGACCTGGGAGAGAGAGATACAGGGAGGCAGGGAGGCAGAACCTCTATCCTCTATCTCCCCAGCAGCACAGCTCTCCTTAGGCTGGCTGGCTAGCAGGCAGGCAGCAGGCAGACAGGCAGATAACTTTGAAGGCTGATGTGACAGAGGACTGAACACCTTGCCTCCTTACCGCTCCATCCCCCCTCATTCGCCTATTGCGCTCTCTCTCTCACTTCTTTCCCCCTCCCTCTCTCTCTCTCTCTCTCTCTCTCTTCTTTCCCTCTCTCTCTCTCTCTCTCTCTCTTCTTTCCCCCCCTCTCTCTCTCTCTCTCTCTCTCTCTCTCTTCTTTCCCTCTCTCTCACTTCTTTCCCTCTCTCTATCTCTCTCTCTCTCTCTCTCTCTCTCTCTCTCTCTCTCTCTCTCTCTCACTTCTTTCCCTCTCTCTCACTCTCTCTATCTCTTCTTTCCCTCTCTCTCTCTCTCTCTCTCTCTCTCATCTCTCTCTCTCCCTCTCCCTCTCCCTCTCCCTTTCCCCCTCTCTCTCTCCCCCTCCCCCTCTCCCTCTCTCTTTTCTTTCCCTCTCTCTCTCTCTCTCTCTCTCTCTTTTCTTTCCCCCTCTCTCTCTCTTTCTCTCTTTCTTTCTTTCTTTCTTTCTTTCTCTCTTTCTTTCATTCTTTGTAACACTAATGTTTACATTGTCAAAGCAAGTGAAATAAACAATAAAAAATGAACAGAAAACATTACACTTACAAAAGTTCCAAAATAATAAAGACATTTCAAATGTCATATTATGTATATATACAGTGTTGTAATGATGTACAAATGGTTAAAGTACAAAAGGGAAAATACATAAACATAAATATAGGTTGTATTTACAATGGTGTTTGTTCTTCACTGGTTGCCCTTTTCTTGTGGTAAAAGGTCACAAATCGTGCTGCTGTGATGTCACACTGTGGTATTTCACCCAATAGATATGGGAGTTTATTAAAATGGGATTTGTTTTCAAATTCTTTGTGGGTCAGTGTAATATGAGTGAAATATGTCTCTCTAATATGGTTATACATTTGGCAGGAGGTTAGGAAGCGCAGCTCAGTTTCTACCTCATTTTATGGGCAGTGTGCAAATAGCCTGTCTCCTCTTGAGAGCCATGTC
The DNA here is from genome assembly GCF_018296145.1 of Oncorhynchus tshawytscha. Taxonomy (NCBI): domain Eukaryota; kingdom Metazoa; phylum Chordata; class Actinopteri; order Salmoniformes; family Salmonidae; genus Oncorhynchus; species Oncorhynchus tshawytscha. Next base: position 30,236,341 of record NC_056433.1, on the reverse strand, counting down.
TGCCTACGGCGGCCTTTCTCAATAGCAAGGCTATGCTCACTGAGTCTGTACATAGTCAAAGCTTTCCTTCATTATGGGTCAGTCACTGTGGTCAGCCTGTGTACTCTCTGTGTAGGGCCAAATAGCATTCTAGTATGCTCTATTTAAAAAAAAAATATTTCCAATGTGTCAAGTAATTATCTTTTTATTTTCTCATGATTTGGTTGGGTCTAATTGTGTTGTTGCCCTGGGGCTCTGTGGGGTCTGTTTGTGTTTCTGAACAGAGCCCCAGGACAAGCTTGCTTAGGGGGCTCTTTTCCAGGTTCATCTCTCTGTAGGTGATGGCTTTGTTATGGAAGGTTTGGGAATTGCTTCCTTTTACGTGGTTGTAGAATTGAATGGCTCTTTCTGGATTTTGATAATTAGTCGGTATCAGTCTAATTCTGAACAAGGCAGTTAACCCACTGTTCCTAGGCCGTCACTGAAAATAAGAATTTGTTCTTAACTGACTTGTCTAGTTAAATAAAGGAGAAAAAAATGGTTATGTCAAATGTTAGTTTCCTTTTCGGCATAGAAGGCACTTCTTGTCTCTCAGATCCTTCACAGCTTTTTGGAAGTTATCTGTGGTGCTGATGTTTAGGCCGAGGTATGAATAGTTGTGTGTGTGCTCCAGGGCAACGGTGTCTAGATGGAATTTGTATTCATGGTCCTGGGAACTGGACCTTTTTTGGAACACCATTATTTGTGTCTTACTGAGATTTAAGGTCAGGGTCCAGGTCTCTGGTTGTGGTTGATTGCTCAGAGGTGCTTTATTCCGAGGTGTGTGAATGTGTGTGTGTGTGTGTGTGTGTGTGTGTGTGTGTGTGCATCAGTGGAGGCTCCTCAGGAGGAAGGGGAGGACTATCCTAATATATTCACGTCACCAAATAATTGATTAAAACCCACTGTTTTGCAAAGAAGTTCTACAGTAACTTCAACAGCACTCCGTAGGGTAGCAGCATGGTGTAGCCGGAGGACAGCTAGCTTCCTTCATCCTCTGGGTACATTGACTTCTATACAAAGCCTAAGAGGCTCGTGGTTCTCATCCCCTTCCATTGATGTACACAGTAATTATGACAACTTTCAGAGGACATCCTCCAACCTATCAGAGCTCTTGCAGCATGAACTGACATGTTGTCTACTCAAGCAAAAGATCAGAGAATGAAACTACTATTGAAAGCACAAGCTACAGCTAGCTAGAACTGCAGTGCATGAACCTTGGTGAGTAGTTGTCTCAAAGAGAGAGAAGGACAATAGTTGAATAGTTGAGCAGTCTTGAACAAATACTTTTTTTTTAAATGAAGGAGAGAGAGAGAGCTATATTTCTTTCATAGCATATTTTATCACTTTCACTTAGCAAGAGAATGCCGCTAGCTAGTTTAGCCTAAGCAAACACCTGGCTCAAACAAAGACAGATGCCATGTTAGCTAGCTGGCTACGGCTATCCGACACTGGAACTCTTTGAAGTCAGGGTAAGTTTTTGGTTGAATTAATTTATAATCACTGCTAAACTGCTTGCTGCTGACTAATATTGCATTATTGTAGGTTTAGTGGGTATACTAATGCGATGGTTCTAGTAGCTATGTTAATTATGATGTTAATATGGTGACAATGATGTAGGCTGCGTGTAGCGGTTAGCGGTTATGATATGAAGGTTTGGCTTGAAAAGGTTTTTTCGCCTGGTCACAGACAGCTGGTGTGTTGTGCACTGAAGTCCACAAACGAAGGGAAAAGGTGAGAGAAGGAGAGTAATTATACAACGATCAAAGGGATCATGCTATTTGTATGTGACTGCTATGAAAGTGAACTGTGTTTGCATGTGATCAGGGGTGCATTCATTCCGCCGATTCTGTTAAAAAAGTTTCTTAAATGGAAGCAACCTGAACGAAAAGGGGATAAACATACCTAAATTTGTCCAATAGAAACTCTCGTTTGCAACGGTTGAACTAATGATTACACCCTATATCAGATCAATGTTAGATTGACCTGGGTGAAAGGAATATGAATGACAGTCATCCAATATGCTATAAGATAAATAAGACCCTGCTCATAAATAATAATACTCGTCCTCCCTCATCTTAAATGGCACCGACCACCACTGGTATGCGTGCATGGTGTGTGAGTGTGTGTGCATGCGTGTGGGGTGCATAACCGTAAGACTGGGGAAATAGACTGGAGCAATGGGCAGAGCGAATAAACAGTTCACATCTGTTCACACTTCAGTAAATTGTAGTGCTTGGCAGGATAGTAAAGTGTCCATCGGCCCACCGAGGGGGAGACTTGCTTGGCCTGCATACTCATGCTGTTATTCTGACTTAACATCCTTGTCAGTTGGCCTTTGTAAACAGGTGATGTCCAGTGGGTCTAACAGAGGTCTACCCTTCACACTACCACTTGTTCCCAATTCACTCCCTATCCCCTTCTCATTGGCTCTAACCCTGTGATATTTGCAGATCTGTAAGGTATAAGCAATATGGTGGAATCTCCACCAACACTGCTTAAACCTATTCAGAGCCTTCAGATCTTCAAACATCAAAGGGTTTGGGCCAAGAGGAAAGGGTAGTGAGTGAATTGGGACTGACTTTCTCATCAAAACAAGCCAACAAGTTCAACGGTCAGAGGTCCTAGGTCAAAATTGAGTGTAACAGACGCCAGATGGTGATTGGTGGGTACCTGTGGGGAAGTGTTCGTTGATTGGCCAGTTGTCCACCTGCAGAGTGGCGTTGCCCCCATTCCTGGTGAAGCGCACCAGGTGGTACTTCCCGTCGTTGATCGTCATGGTTACCTCCTTCACACTGATGTCTGACGTACCAATGTTGAAGGTCACGCCCACCTTGCCTTCCGTCTGAAAGAAAAGGGAAGAAGAAACAGAAATGTATTAAAAGACATCAACATTTTTCAGGCAACCCGGAAGAGAAACAAGCAGCAGGTTTGAGAGGATCAGTCTAAGGAAGAGGGTGGAGAATCATTACTCTTGATCACATAATAGTGAGTAGATATTTGGGATGCAAGTTGATTTGTAGATCAGTGTAGTCTGATTGCAAACACACACAACAAACAGGCATTTATAACCAGTATCAACCACTTTCCTTCCACAGGCAGTCTTCAGGTTGATCATTTATATTTTCCCATTGGTAAAACATTTCAATATGATATGCCACATATAGAATAGCAGAGATTTGCAGAACAGTACCATCTTCATTTCCTGGCTTAGAACCAATTCCACGATGAGCTTCAATCAAATCATCTTCATTGCATTTGTAATGCAGTGATACCAAGAGCAGGAATCAAGATGTTTGCAGAAGCTGTAAACTGATTACAGGGTTTGATTCAATAAGGCTGGGTCAACATTATATAGCCTGGACTATACAACAGTAACCCAAACAGTTGAACAACAGAGTTAGACATTACCTTGTTAACCCAGGTCTCCCCCTATCCTCTTCCTGAGCTAATACTAATCACATTGGAGCCATCTATTGGACATGTATTCTACTGTAGGTTGTGTGTTAGTACGGACACGCTAACAAAGCCCCTCATTCCAATGTCCATACCACTAATATGCAATCTACGGTTCTTTGTGGAAAGGGTTCTACCTGGAACCCAAAAGGGTTCTTCCATGGGGACAGCAGAAGAAGCCTTTTAGGTTCTACGGAAGGTTGAACTTTTTTTCCTAAGGGTGTAGACCCCAAAGGTAGGCAATATAGAGGCAATATAGTTGGTAGCTGTACTACCTAGCCTTACAGTTCATTAAACTGTTTCCTTTTGTTGAGAGTTAGCTGTAACAGAACGGTCAGTCACTTAATGATGAGTAATGTTCTGTCGAATATGCCTCTCCCTCCCCACATCACATATGTAGCAGCACATATGTTTTATTTAACGGCAAAGTTAGTGGTGTTATATCACTCAAAGAGTGGGAGAGAGAGAGAGAGAGAGAGAGAGAGAGAGAGAGAGAGAGAGAGAGAGAGAGAGAGAGAGAGAGAGAGAGAGAGAGAGAGGGATAGAGAGAGAGAGAGAGAGAGAGAGAGAGAGAGAGAGAGAGAGAGAGAGAGGGATAGAGAGAGAGAGAGAGAGAGAGAGAGAGAGAGGGATAGAGAGAGAGAGAGAGAGGGATAGAGAGAGAGAGAGAGAGAGAGAGAGAGAGAGAGGGATAGAGAGAGAGAGAGAGAGGCAAATAACAACCTCATTGGTTTCTCACCGCAACTTACTTTCTCGCCAACTTGCTAATTTTAAACAACCTGCCAACGTGTTTGATAGGAGCTGCTTGGGTATGCATGGGAACGTAGGCGTTACATGGAAAATGTTTTAAAGAGAGACAAGGATGGCGAGAGAAAGAGAGAGACAGAGAGCACGACAGAGAGTGAGAGAGATAAAAGATTAAGAGATGGAGTTAGAGAGAGATCGAGAGAGAGGGGTAAAGAGGAAGAGAGAGAGTGATGGAGAGAGAGAGAGATACTAAGAGAAAGAGTGGGGGTGTAAGGGTACATGTTTTCCATGTCATTTGTTCTAATCCCCTCTGGGAATGGTTGTGTAATTACCTGCTTTAAAGGCCCAGAGCCAAGGGGACATTTCTCACAACACAGCCGTGTGTGTGTGTGTGTGTGTGTGTGTGTGTGTGTGTGTGTGTGTGTGTGTGTGTGTGTGTGTGTGTGTGAGTGCGTGCATGCGAGCGTGGGTGCATGTGTGTGTGTGTACATGATGCACTGACCCACCGGGCTGATGACACGATGTGTTAATGGATCAGTGAAGAGATAAGAGCTAGTGAATCAGGATATACGATAGTGTGTGTGTGTGTGTGTGTGTGTGCGTGCGTGCGTTATAGCGCTCTACTTAACAATGGCCACTGCTACTTCATATCATTAACTAACCCTTGACATTGTTGTTAAACCCTTGCTATTGCCTGCTACCACTAAACACCCACACCCAACACCTTTTAATTGAATTGAAAACACTATACCACAGTGGCAATACCTGACATTCAGTGAAAACACTGAGGAAGTCAGCATCCATTTTAGGACAGTGTACAGTCTACCATCTAGCCAAATGTAAAAAATGGAGTTGGATCATCAGTGTTGACTTTCTGAAAGGAGACGAAACTCGAGATGAAACATCTTGATAAAGGTTGCAGGCCTAGTTAGTTTCCCTTCCATTGAAATGCAAAGTATTTCAAAAGGACTGCCTTGAAGGTCCTTGAGAGGCTCTCGCCCTTTGCTAACAAAAAGGTAGCTGTTTTACTCTGTATGTATTTCAGTACCAAGGCCAACCCAGTACACTGTCCAAATAGCACATTATGTTCTCTCATGTTTGGAGGAGTTGTCTACGAAACCACAAGAGTACCCTAGTATATCTCTAGTCCATGCACCCATAGTGTCACACAGTCTGACACACAGGAGGTTGGTGCCACCTTAATTGGGGAGGACGGGCTCGTGGTAATGGTTGGAGCACCATTCCATTCGCGCCGTTCCAGACATTATTATGAGCCGTTCTCCCCTCAGCAACCTCCACTGGTCTGACACAGAATCTCAAACATTGCGTGCTAAAATACACTCAGTCCTGTGATGAAAAAGGCACACTGCTCTCTCGCTCTCTCTCTCTCTCTCTCTCTCTCTCTCTCTCTCTCTCTCTCTCTCTCTCTCTCTCTCTCTCTCTCTCTTTCTCCCTCTCTCGCTCTCTCTCTCGCTCTCTACTTGAACAATCTTCCATCTCAGCTGATAATGCAGTAGGAAGTGAGTTAAACATGGGAAATGCATCTCCTAAAAGTGCCAGGTCGTCCTCGAGGAGACATGAACATGAACTCTGCAGCATGGCCAGTTAACTCCCAATCTGATCGTAAGAGCTTCTATTAATCACTGAAGCCACGGTTCAAACCAAGCTTTGGGCTTGGAGTTTAAACATCAGCTTCATTCCAGTGCATTGACAGAACACTATGGTTTTCTGAATATCGAATCATGGAATAACTTTCCCAAAAAGACAAAATGTGTAGATGAAAGCAAAACACTATACTGTACATCCCCATTCACCTGACCTTCAAATCAACTGGCAGAGCATCTGTCCCCCACAATGCCAAGTCAAATGCAGCGCTGAGCGATTAGTGCTTTTTAAGTTGGGTTTCGGATTTGATTATTTTTGTAGACATTACATGTCATCTAGTCTTTATAGTGCTGCTGCCAAAATCACTATTTTAGTAGTTCTTCAAAGTAAATAAAGCCTACTTTTATGACTGCTGAGTACCAACTATGAATCACTTACACCATGTATTTTCAGGTAGAGATACCTCGCGAAGCAACTGCTCTCTATCCCTCCCCATCAGGCATTCTTCTGTCTCTTTTATGTAGCGGGCGTAAAAGAGAACCAGACCGGGCAAGTAGGCGTGGTCAATTAGTTGTTTCAAAAAATGAAAAATAACCAACATTTCGGTTATTCGCTCAGCACTCACGCTACTCCCTTTACAAATACCTACAAACAACGACAGATCACAGCCACCGCTGTAAACAATAACAACAGACACAGTGCAACGGTGTCCCAGGGCACGGTGGATTCAGCTCTCTGTGGTACTCAAAGCCCCACACAAACACACCGCCGGCCAGCGGCCAACCACCTGACCGCCTGCCCTCCCTCCACTGCCACGGCAACGCTGTGATTGACATTTCCAATTACATTCTTTATTGGCCTGTCAGTCGCTGGGCGGGACAGCCCTTCATTGTCTCTTAAGGAAGGGAAGGGATGGCTATTGGTCTCCCAGTAAAAGATGATGACCCCCCCCCCGATATCCCTGCACTAGAAAATAAATACATGAGGTGGAAGGAGAATCACACATACACACACAATCCTGCCTAACAAAGCATAACCTTGCATTGAGCCCTAATCCATACCATCACACTGCAGCAATAAACAGCAGAGACAAGAGGCTTCAATCTCCCTGAACTGTCACAACACAACAGAACACATCAGACGACAACACAACACAACACGTTACTGTTATACTGTTATCTCCTCAGACTGATATGTGGTGCTGTGTTAAAATGCTGTTATGCTCATAGATAATATACACACTGACCTATGGAGATGCGAGACAGCGTTGGCAGCACAAAGCCACGGGAGATCGGCGGGGGGGAGGAGGGCGGTGTGGTGTGTGTCAGTGTGTGAGAGAGTGTGTGTGTGTGTGTGTGTGTGAGGTGCGGGTAAGTAAGACTGATAAAATAAAAGCACGGTTACGGGCAGAGAAGAGCAGCACATGAAGAGCTCTGCTCCGCCACCAAGTGCTCGGTCCCACGTGGTCCCTCCACATACTGACACTGGTAATCAGACCCACAATCCAATTCACCCGGCCTCCGATCAATGCCTTCAGCACAAGGAGCACCCCCAGGCAGCCAATCACTCAGAGCAGCACAGCAGCCTGACTCTCCAGGCCTCTCGGAGCCCTCTCCAGGCCCGTAACACAGACAGCATTCACATCACAGCCCTGCCAGACAGATATACAATAGACTACATTCCCTAGATGGGGTTTTGGTCATTTTGCTAAAGCATCGATATATCCAGGACTCTCCAGGCCATAGACATATCACAGCCCAGACAGTCACTATACAAAGATGGGTATTATTCCAATAGACTCCATCCTCTAGGATGGTGAACGGTCATTTTGTTGAAGCCGAGAGCAGATGTTGCATGTCTATAGGCCTGCAACTGTAGCCCCCACAATGTGGAAGACATATAGGACAGGATTTTGAATTTATAAATACAAATACACAAATACACAAGTGTGATTACTACCTCTAAGGGTTTCAGGCTTGATAGTCACCTAGATAGTCACCTCATACAAGTACTTGGGAGTATGTCCTTCTCTCAGCACATATCAAAGCTGCAGGCTAAAGTTAAATCTAGACTTGGTTTTCTCTATCGTAATCGCTCCTCTTTCACCCCAGCTGGCAAACTAACCCTGATTCAGATGACCGTCCTACCCATGCTAGATTACCGAGACGTAACTTATAGATCGGCAGGAAAGGGTGCTCTCGAGCAGCTAGATGTTCTTTACCATTCAGCCATCAGATGTGCCACCAGATGCGCTCCTTTATTATTTTAATTTTTTTATTTTACCCCTTTTTCTCCCCAATATCATAGTGTCCAATTGTTGTAGTATCTACTATCTTGTCTCATCGCTACAACTCGCGTACGGGCTCAGGCGAGACGAAGGTTGAAAGCCATGCGTCCTCCGATACACAACCCAACCTAGCCGCACTGCTTCTTAACACAGCACGCATCCAACCCGGATTCCTGGAGGAAACACCGCGCACCTGGCAACCTTGGTTAGCACGCACTGCGCCCGGCCCGCCACAGGAGACGCTGGTGTGCGATGAGACAAGGACGTCCCTACCGACCAAGCCCTCATTAACCCGGACGACGCTAGGCCAACGGACCTCCCGGTCGCGGCCGGTTACGACAGAGCCTGGGTGCGAACCCAGGGTCTCTGATGGCACAGCTGGCGCTGCAGTATAGCACCCTTAACCACTGCGCCAACCGGGAGGCCCCCACCAATGCTTCTTAACACATCACTGCACTCTATACTCCTCTGTAAATGGGTCATCTCTGTATACCCATCGCAAGACCCACTGGTTGATTCTTATTTATAAAACCCTCTTAGGCCTCACTTCCTGCCTGAGAAACCTACTGCAGCCTTCATCCTCCACATACAACACCCGTTCTGCCAGTCACATTCTGTTAAAGGTCACCAAAGCACACACATCCCTGGGTCGCTCCTCTTTTCAGTTCGCTGCAGCTAGTGACTGGAACGAGCTGCAACAAACACTCAAACTGGACAGTTTTATCTCCATCTCTTCAATCAAAGACTCAACCATGGTCACTCTTACTGACAGTTGTGGTTACTTCGCGTGATGTATTGTTGTCTCTACCTTCTTGACTTTGTGCTCTTGACTGTGCCCAATAATGTTTGTACCATGTTTTGTTTAGTTACCATGTTGTGCTGCTGCCATGGTGTGTTGCTACCATGTTGTTGTCATGTGGTGTTGCTACTATGCTGTGTTGTCATGTGGTGTTGCTACCATGCTGTGTTGTCATGTGCTGCTGTCATGCTATGTTGTTGTCTTAGGTCTCTCTTTATGTAGTGTTGTGGTGTCTCTCTTCATGTCGTGTTGTGGTGTCTCTCTTTATGTAGTGTTGTGGTGTCTCTCTTCATGTCGTGTTGTGGTGTCTCTCTTTATGTAGTGTTGTGGTGTCTCTCTTTATGTAGTGTTGTGGTGTCTCTCTTTATGTAGTGTTGTGGTGTCTCTCTTTATGTAGTGTTGTGGTGTCTCTCTTTATGTAGTGTTGTGGTGTCTCTCTTTATGTAGTGTTGTGGTGTCTCTATGTAGTGTTGTGGTGTCTCTCTTTATGTAGTGTTGTGGTGTCTCTATGTAGTGTTGTGGTGTCTCTCTTTATGTAGTGTTGTGGTGTCTCTCTTTATGTAGTGTTGTGGTGTCTCTCTTCATGTCGTGTTGTGGTGTCTCTCTTTATGTAGTGTTGTGGTGTCTCTCTTTATGTAGTGTTGTGGTGTCTCTCTTTATGTAGTGTTGTGGTGTCTCTCTTTATGTAGTGTTGTGGTGTCTCTCTTCATGTCGTGTTGTGGTGTCTCTCTTTATGTAGTGTTGTGGTGTCTCTCTTTATGTAGTGTTGTGGTGTCTCTCTTTATGTAGTGTTGTGGTGTCTCTCTTTATGTAGTGTTGTGGTGTCTCTCTTCATGTCATGTTGTGGTGTCTCTCTTTATGTAGTGTTGTGGTGTCTCTCTTTATGTAGTGTTGTGGTGTCTCTCTTTATGTAGTGTTGTGGTGTCTCTCTTTATGTAGTGTTGTGGTGTCTCTCTTTATGTAGTGTTGTGGTGTCTCTCTTCATGTCGTGTTGTGGTGTCTCTCTTTATGTAGTGTTGTGGTGTCTCTCTTTATGTAGTGTTGTGGTGTCTCTCTTTATGTAGTGTTGTGGTGTCTCTCTTTATGTAGTGTTGTGGTGTCTCTCTTCATGTCGTGTTGTGTTGTCTCTCTTTATGTAGTGTTGTGTTGTCTCTCTTTATGTAGTGTTGTGGTGTCTCTCTTTATGTCGTGTTGTGGTGTCTCTCTTTATGTCGTGTTGTGGTGTCTCTCTTTATGTAGTGTTGTGGTGTCTCTCTTTATGTCGTGTTGTGGTGTCTCTCTTTATGTAGTGTTGTGGTGTCTCTCTTTATGTAGTGTTGTGGTGTCTCTCTTTATGTAGTGTTGTGGTGTCTCTCTTTATGTAGTGTTGTGGTGTCTCTCTTTATGTAGTGTTGTGGTGTCTCTCTTTATGTAGTGTTGTGGTGTCTCTCTTTATGTAGTGTTGTGGTGTCTCTCTTTATGTAGTGTTGTGGTGTCTCTCTTTATGTGGTGTCTCTCTTTATGTAGTGTTGTGGTGTCTCTCTTTATGTAGTGTTGTGGTGTCTCTCTTTATGTAGTGTTGTGGTGTCTCTCTTTATGTAGTGTTGTGGTGTCTCTATGTATGTTGTGGTGTCTCTCTTTATGTAGTGTTGTGGTGTCTCTATGTAGTGTTGTGGTGTCTCTCTTTATGTAGTGTTGTGGTGTCTCTCTTTATGTAGTGTTGTGGTGTCTCTCTTCATGTCGTGTTGTGGTGTCTCTCTTTATGTAGTGTTGTGGTGTCTCTCTTTATGTAGTGTTGTGGTGTCTCTCTTTATGTAGTGTTGTGGTGTCTCTCTTTATGTAGTGTTGTGGTGTCTCTCTTCATGTCGTGTTGTGGTGTCTCTCTTTATGTAGTGTTGTGGTGTCTCTCTTTATGTAGTGTTGTGGTGTCTCTCTTTATGTAGTGTTGTGGTGTCTCTCTTTATGTAGTGTTGTGGTGTCTCTCTTCATGTCATGTTGTGGTGTCTCTCTTTATGTAGTGTTGTGGTGTCTCTCTTTATGTAGTGTTGTGGTGTCTCTCTTTATGTAGTGTTGTGGTGTCTCTCTTTATGTAGTGTTGTGGTGTCTCTCTTTATGTAGTGTTGTGGTGTCTCTCTTCATGTCGTGTTGTGGTGTCTCTCTTTATGTAGTGTTGTGGTGTCTCTCTTTATGTAGTGTTGTGGTGTCTCTCTTTATGTAGTGTTGTGGTGTCTCTCTTTATGTAGTGTTGTGGTGTCTCTCTTCATGTCGTGTTGTGTTGTCTCTCTTTATGTAGTGTTGTGTTGTCTCTCTTTATGTAGTGTTGTGGTGTCTCTCTTTATGTCGTGTTGTGGTGTCTCTCTTTATGTCGTGTTGTGGTGTCTCTCTTTATGTAGTGTTGTGGTGTCTCTCTTTATGTCGTGTTGTGGTGTCTCTCTTTATGTAGTGTTGTGGTGTCTCTCTTTATGTAGTGTTGTGGTGTCTCTCTTTATGTAGTGTTGTGGTGTCTCTCTTTATGTAGTGTTGTGGTGTCTCTCTTTATGTAGTGTTGTGGTGTCTCTCTTTATGTAGTGTTGTGGTGTCTCTCTTTATGTAGTGTTGTGGTGTCTCTATGTAGTGTTGTGGTGTCTCTCTTCATGTCGTGTTGTGGTGTCTCTCTTTATGTAGTGTTGTGGTGTCTCTCTTCATGTCGTGTTGTGGTGTCTCTCTTCATGTCGTGTTGTGGTGTCTCTCTTTATGTAGTGTTGTGGTGTCTCTCTTTATGTAGTGTTGTGGTGTCTCTCTTGTCGTGACATATGTTTTGTCCAATATTATTATTTCATTTTTTAGCCCCCGTCCCCACAGGAGGACTTTGCCTTTTAATAGACCATCATTGTAGATAAGAATTTGTTCTTAACTGACTTGCCTCGTTAAATAAAGGTTAAATAAAACCTTTTTTTTTCTAAAAATATATATTTTTGTGTTTAATGTATTCTTAGTGAAGTGGCTGGTGCATGGAGATTTGTAGCCTACTGAGGTCTCCATTTGAGACCATTTAATGAACGTCTTCTAAACCCACCAAGGTATCACATAGCAAACCCTGTCATACATCCTTAGGATAGTCGGTATTAACATCTGAATTACATCAACTGGCTCGAAACCAAACTCCCAACTGGGATCCAGAAGATCCAGAGGATCCCGTATCAAACTGAACCCATCCCGGTGAGGAAGCTGACATCACATACAACCTCCACCTGACATCATGCAGGGCAACAGAACTAAAATGAGGATGTTGTGGTCAGGGCCCACCAACCATCAGAACAGTATCAAGGACCACACACAGAGTTTGTCCCAAATGCCACCCTATTCTCTATGCAGTGCACTACATTTGACCAGGTCCAATAGGGAATAATAGGGTGCCATTTGGGAGGTATTCAGAGAGCGGTACAGGGAAGTAGGTCGATATGAAGATTGAGGACGAACATGTGATGGATGATTGATGCTCATGGCCTTCACAACAACAAGACATTTATCTGAGGTAATTGACAGAGATAACTCGAAGATGACAGGACCATTTGTAGCATCCCGGCGATGAGTGTAGGGTGAATTATTTCCTGTGATGACATTATCCTATGGCATACTCTGCTCTGTGCCCTTGGTAATAGTGTCCATGGCAACTCCATTGTCTAGGTCAATGAGGATGATGCAGTAAAACTCTGATCATCTTTATCATTCCTGAAATTTTAAGACTCAATAAGACTCCCGAAATTCAACCAAACTTAGCCGCACCTGAATTCATATTCAAAGAGATTTGAGTTCTTCAGGTTCATTCTACACCCCAAAGATCCTAAAATATTCACACAGGAGAAGCAGGAACGAAGGAACAGATCCACTCCACGGTAAGGAGAAGAACAAAATGTCCTCTTTACTTAATACAGCCTGGTAATTGATTAGCTAATGCCTAGAAGTCCATTAGCAGAGTGTGTTAAATGCTCAGGAGTGCCAGTCAATGTTAACCTCTAACCCCGGCTAGTCTACATAATAAAAACACATCAGTGAACATTTCATTTAAACATGAGCAGGAAGCAGTGTTGTGAAAGGTAATGGCTTCGACACTCTCTCCAGGCTCAATGTCAAAGGAAGGCAGAGACCTGCTCCTCTTTGATCCTCCTATGGCTTCAGCAGGGTCAGCTTTATGCATTATTTATACACACGCACACACACACGCAGACACGCAGACACACACAGACACACACAGTAATTGTCCCAGACACTAATGGTGGAGGGCCTGGTGAAAACATTTGTCAATGCTACCCCAGAGACGATGATATCACTTTCATCTAGGTCGGTGTCGTCAGGATGAAACACTCACTGGTCTTAGTCATCCCAAATATGTTGTTCTCTCTCTGGCTTCGAGTGCTCAAGTTTGGAGTACAGGTGCTTGAGGAGTTTGAAACGATACTGCTCTCCATAATGTACAGTACATAACAACATGTACGTCTTTGACAATTGAGACTACACAAAGTCCAGACTGATAGGAAATGACCCACAGCACGACCCACCCAATACTTTAGTCCTGCTATTTTATGCACATTTCCAAAGCATTTTCCATTTTCAGATGTTTTTCCTGCTTAGCTGTAACGGCTGTAGGGATTACTACGGACACAACATAACTACAGAGCAAAACCCCAGAAACCTAGTAAAACAACCCCATCAGTGATGAATCTCTACTGCTGTCCGGCCCAGGCCTGCTCTCCATCTCTCATTATTAGAATGTAGAATGCACCGCTGACACACACGCACGCACACAACACCAATACAATGTAGAATGCACCGTCGACACAGTAATCAGGCTGAATGCAAACGGGGTTGGGCTCGACGGACCACACAGCACACAAGTTCTGCATCCACCCATCTGCATCCACCTATCTGCATCGACCCATCTGCATCCATCCATCTGCATCAACCTATCTGCTTCCACCCATCTGCATTCATCCATCCATTTGCATACTCCCATCTGCATACACCCATCTGCATCCATCCATCTGCATCCACCCATCTGCATCCACCCATCTGCATCCACCCATCTGCATCCACCCATCTGCATCCACCCATCTGCATCCATCCATCTGCATCAACCTATCTGCTTCCACCCATCTGCATCCATCCATCTGCATCTACCCATCTGCATCCATCCATCTGCATCCATCCATCTGCATCCACCCATCCGCATCCACCCATCTGCACCCACCCATCTGCATCAACCCATCTGCACCCATCCATCTGCATCCCCCATCTGCATCCCCCATCTGCCCTCCCATCTGCATCCATCCATCTGCATCCATCGTTATTCATAGCAACATTAACTCCAACAAAAGACAGGAACCATCTATTAAATATTAATACAAACAATTGGACTGATGTTTAGGAGGCCTCTGTGTTCAATTATGAGTTTTATTTCATTCTTTATTTCCATTAAACCACAGTGGGTCTACTGGTCCATTAGGGAGAGCAGGAATTCGGCGGAGACACACAAACACACACACCACACACAGAGTGCCTGGGCTGTGAACCTCACACAGCGCTGCTTGGATCTAACACGTGGCCAGCATGACAGGGGTTCATTAAAAAAACACTAAATAGGATTTGTGCTCGATGGAATACAGTGCTGTGAAAGACCATTAGGAACCTGGCTAATGAAATTGAAACAGCTTGGTGATCAAATTAGAATCTGTTCGGTAGATATTTAATTTAATGTGCTGGTGAATTCGAAACACTTTTAATTTGGGTCTCCCGTTTGAAATTGCGCGCCATAAATCAAAGACTAAATTCATAGGGTTTCTCTCTCTCGTTCCCTTGATTTTCTTTCAAATGAATAGGAACAACCTCGTGAATTAAAGTCTGTAGAAAACAAAACAACTATTAGGGCATGAGAAGGAGTCCCTACTGTAGCTATACTTAGAAAGTGTTAGCTTGGCTAACCCAGAACTAAAATCCCAGACCTTCATCAGGCATCAGGCAAAAGAATACACTCATATCTTTTCAAATGAACAACTGTACACACCTGGATTGTAAAACACTTGCACATTATTATAAAAAAATGATTCAACCTCTGTCGAGTTGGTTGTTGATCATTGCTAGACAGCCATTTTTAAGTCTTTTAATAGCTTTTCAAGCTGATTTAAATCCAAACGGTAACTAGGCCATTCAGGAACATTCTATGTCGTCTAAGTAAGCAACTCCAGTGTGTATTTGGACTTGTGTTTTAGGTTATTGTACTGTTGAAAGGTGAATTTGTCTCCTGGTGTCACGATCGCCGTTAGAATCATCGGACCAAGGTGCAGCGTGATATGGTTTCTACATATTTATTAGTGAAACGCACAAAACAATAAAGACAGAACGAAACGTGAAGTCAGTGAAGTGCTAACAGGCAACTAAACATAAACAAGATCCCACAAACATAGGTGGGAAAATAACGACTTAAATATGATCCCCTATTAGAGACAACGATTACCAGCTGCCTCTAATTGGGAATCATACAAAACACCAACATAGAAAAGAAACTAGAACACAACATAGACATAGAAATACTAGATCACCCCCTATTCATGCCCTGACCTACTATACCATAGAGAAACAATGGCTCTCTATGGTCAGGGCGTGACACCTGGAGTCCGTTGGAAAGCAGACTGAACCAGGTTTTCCTCTAGCGTTTTGCCTTTGCTTAGCTCTATTCCCTTTATTTTTTATCCTAGTCCTTGCCGATGACAAGCATACCCATAACCTGATGGAGCCACCACCATGCTTGACAATAAGAAGAGTGGTACTCGGGGATGTGTTGTATTTGCCCCAAACATAACACTTTGTATTCATGATATAAAGTTCATTTCTTTGCAGTTTTACTTTAGTGCCTTGTTGCAAACAGGATGCATGTTTTGGAATATTTTTATTCTGTACAGGCTTCCTTCTTTTCACTCTGTCATTTAGGTTAGTATTGTGGCGTAACTACGATGTTGTTGGTCCATCCTCAGTTTTCTCCTATCAAAAAGCCATTCAACTCTGTAACTGTTTTAGAGTCACCATTGGCCTCTGAGTTATGAGATGCCTGTATCTTTGTAGTGACTGGGTGTATTGAAACACCATCCAACGTGTAATTAATAACTTCACCATTGTCAAAGTGATATTCAATGTCTGCTTTTTTTTTTTTTTACCTATCTACCAATAGGTGCCCTTCTTTGCGAGACACTGGAAACTCTACCTGGTCTTTGTGGTTAAATCGTTGCTTCTAATGTACTGCTCGACTGAGGGACCTTACAGATAATTGTATGTGTGGGCTACAGAGATGATGTAGTCATTCAAACATAATGTGTAAATACTTTCTGAAGGCAGTGTATGTGCTATTTCAGAGAGAATACCATCAGTCACTTTGGCAAACGCATTGTTCCTGCCAGCAGGAGAGGAAATAGCTATGTATTGAAGCACAAGACACAAGACTCCAGCCTGTTTGAAGAAGTACCATGTAACAACAGTAAATGTATTCACTTTTTGATTTAATAACTTGCCGGTAAATGCATTCAAATGTTGAACAGTAAATGTAATAACTTTTTCCGCTAAATGTAATAAGCTATTACATTAACCGGTGGTTATCACAGTAACCACAAGGTTGCTAGATCGAAACCCTGAGCTGACAAGGTAAAAATCTGTTGTTCTGCCCCTGAACAAGGCAGTTAACTCACTGTTCCCAGGCCGTCATTGTAAATAAGAATTTGATCTTAACTGACTTGCCTAGTTAAATAAAGTTGAAATAAACATTTTTAAAAAATCACTAACCGGTGTGTAACAACTGTATGAATAATGTAATAACTCCAACCAATCATTTAATAACTTAACAAAATATATATATTTTTTATGTGCTACTTGGCTCAATTAGGCCCTAGTATTAAATATAGAATCTGCAATAGTTCCCTGCAAACAGTAATGAGTTATTAGGACATACATGGGACATCAGAAAATGGTCGCCTAAAATTGTCAGGATGTTGTGTCATGGTCTCTTAGGGGCGACATCCAACATTCAACACATGCATGACAACAAAAAGTTATCTCAAACGGACTGTCTCAGATAGGGAGAGTCCAGAGTCTCAACGTATCTTCATGTTTTTTCATACGAATGATGGTGATCAGAGGCAGAAATATAAAATAGATCACCACTTGAAAAGCACAAAAACAGGAACCGACAGCACTGAGATTCCAGCAATTTAATGTAATCAAGTGGACAGCAGACACCCCGAGTAACAGCTCCAGAGATCCTTCACTCCCCCAGTGCAGATGGAGACAGAGCCAGGAGCAGCTTTGGGATTCGGCTGCCTGCCTTTGAACATCAAGCATCAATTGGATGAGCACTCACAGGGAGAGAGAGGGGAAGAGACAGACTCCCATCTTCCCATCTGCTTACTCACATATTTAGGCAAGCTCCGTCTTCGAGCATAGCCACACGCATGCAAACAATGGCCTTTAGTAGTGGCACGTGTAAGGCCAATGTTAGCTAGCATCGATATCGTTAGTGACGCCACTAACGGTAGATAGCACCTACACAAAAACAGCTGAATGCCTAATGCTAAAAAGCTAATGCTGTTCCTTGGCTGAGAGTGTATTCCAACAAGGGTTTAGGCCAGGCATGCAGAGTATGCTAAATACCTTTGGAGGAAGGGGGAAGCTGGGAGGAAGGGGGGTTTATGGTGATGATATGTAGGGTTGATGAGGCAGACAGTATAAGGTCTTTGTAACTCACCCACCAGTGGGCAGACATATGTGGATATTCCTGCCAAGGGCTCAGGGAGAGATAGATAGCACAAACATAGTTGTCAGGGGGTCTATCAGTGGTCTGGTTTAACCACTTAGGGATAAACACTTAGCCACCTTCCGCTTCACCTACAGAGGTGTGAGACACAGGCTGGGAAGAGCCAGGGCAGAGATCTAGTGAATCTGACGAACATATCAAGACTGTTTCAAGGACAGCTTTTTTCCATCTACGTAACATTGCAAAAATCAGAAACTTTCTGTCCAAAAATGATGCAGAAAAATTAATCCATGCTTTTGTCACGTCTAGGTTAGACTACTGCAATGCTCTACTTTCCTGCTACCCGGATAAAGCACTAAATAAACTTCAGTTAGTGCTAAAGACGGCTGCTAGAATCTTGACTAGAACCCCAAAAATGTGATCATATTACTCCAGGGCTAGTCTCAACACTGGCTTCCTGTTAAGGCAAGGGCTGATTTCAAGGTTTTACTGCTAACCTACAAAGCATTACATGGGCTCGCTCTTACCTATCTCTCTGATTTGGTCCTGCAGTACATACCTACACGTACACTACGGTCACAAGACGCAGGCCTCCTTACTGTCCCTAGAATTTATAAGCAAACAGCTGGAGGCAGGGCGTTCTCCTATAAAGCTACATTGTTATGGAACGGTCTGCCTACCCATGTGAGAGACGCAGACTCGGTCTCAACCTTTAAGTCTTTACTGAAGACTCATCTCTTCAGTAGGTCCTACGATTGAGTGTAGTCTGTCCCAGGAGTGTGAAGGTGAACGGAAAGGCACTGGAGCAACGAACCACCCTTGCTGTCTCTGCCTGGCCGGTTCCCCTCTTTCCATTGGGATTCTCTGCCTCTAACCCTATTACAGGGGCTGAGTCACTGGCTTACTGGTGCTCTTTCATACCGTCCCTTCCATGTGCGTCACTTGAGTGGGTTGAGTCACTGACGTGGTCTTCCTGTCTGGGTTGGCACCCCACCTTGGGTTGTTCTGTGGCGGAGATCTTTGTGGGCTATACTCGGCCTTGTCTCAGGATGGTAAGTTGGTGGTTGAATATATCCCTCTGATGTGTCTCCCGACCCCCCCTGTCTCAGCCTCCAGTATTTACGCTGCAGTAGTTTATGTGTCGGGGGGCTAGGGTCAGTTTGTTATATCTGGAGTACTTCTCCTGTCTTATCCAGTGTCCTGTGTGAATTTTAGTATGCTTTCTCTAATTCTCTCTTTCCTTCTCTCTTTCTCTCTTTTTTTCTTTACTTCTTTCTCTCTCTCAGAGGACCTGAGCCTTAGGACCATGCCTCAGGACTACCTGGCCTGATGATTCCTGGCTGTCCCCAGTCCATCTGGCCGTGCTGCTGCTCCAGTTTCAACTGTTCTGCCTGCGGCTATGGAACCCTGACCTGTTCACTGGACCTGCTACCTGTCCCATACCTGCTGTTTTCAACTCTCTAGACAACAGGAGCGGTAGAGATAATCTGAATGATTGGCTATGAAAATCCAACTGACATTTACTCCTGAGGTACTGACCTGTTGCACCCTCGACAACCACTGTGATTATTATTATTTGACCCTGCTGGTCATCTATGAACATTTGAATATCCAGAAGAGGACTGGCCACCCATCATAGCCTGGTTCCTCTCTAGGTTTCTTCCTAGGTTCTGGACTTTCTAGGGAGTTTTTCCTAGCCACCGTGCATCTACACCTGCATTGCTTGCTGTTTGGGGTTTTACGCTGGGTTTCTGTACAGCACTTTGTGACATCAGCTGATGTAAGAAGGGCTTTATAAATACATTTGATTGATTGATTGATCTGCACTGGGGGAGTGCTGGATCTCTGCAGCTGTTACTCAGGGTGTCTGCTGTTCACTTGATTACATTAAACTGCTGGAATCTCAGTGCTGCTGGTTCTTGTTTTTGTGCTTCGTTCGTATTAACAAACGTGAAGATACGCTGAGATTTGCGTGGAAAGAATGACAGAGTAGCGATCATAGCTGTAGTACATAGGTTACTGATCTCTTGATCGCACGGTCTTAAAGCCACATGTTCACTGGTTCGAGTCCCTCCTGTATTTGCTTTCATAAGCGTTATCAAACTAGAGCATTGAAAGTGTAGTTAGTTTTTGCACAGAAAACTATTACTTTAAGATAGACTATGAGTTATCTCCCGCTATAACATAGACTCATACCAAGGCAGATCATTTTAATTCAACCCAATTTCATGGCTGATTAACTCCAGATTCATACTGTATTATGTAGTCTTGCACTAGTAAAGTCAGAGTTTAACTGCTTACTGCAGTGCGGATCAGAGTCATTATGGGCCGTATACACTGAGTAAAAAACATTAAGAACACCTGCTCTTTCCATGACAAAGACTGAACAGGTGAATCCAGGTGAAAGCTAGGATCCCTTATTGATGTCACCTGTTAAATCCACTTCAATCAGCGTAGATGAAGGGGAGGAGACCGGTTAAAGAATATATTTTTTAAGCCTTTAGACAATTGAGACAGATTGTGTACATGTGCCATTCAGAGGGTGAATGGGCAAGACAAAATATTTAAGTGCCTTTGAACGTGGTATGGTAGTAGGCGCCAAGCGCAACGGTTTGAGTGTGTCAAGACCAGCAGCAATGCTTGGTTTTTCATGCTCAACAGTTTCCTGTGTGTTTCAATAATGGTCCACCACCCATAGATCATCCAGCCAATGGCAGGCCAGTGGTCAAAAACAGGTCATTGATGAAATGGACAATGGAGGCTGATACTAATTGTGCAGCGCAACAGACAGGCTACAGTTAGTCAACTGACAGTCCAGTACAACATTGGTGCCCAAAGACCCATAAAATAATGCACAACTTGTCGTACCTTAACAAGAATGAGGTATGGCAGACAACGACCTTACAGAGTTCCACTTCTTTAAGCAAACAACAACAAACTGGGGATTCAGTGGGTTAAGGAACAAAAACACTGGACACTGGAGAATTGGAAAAACATTGCCTGGTGTGATGAATCCCGGTTCCTGCTGTTTCATGCTGATGGGAGGAGTAGGGTATTGTCGTGTCAAAATTGCAGGCTGGTGGTGGTGGTGTGACGCTGTGGGGTGTGTTTTCGTGACCCCTTTATAAAAGTGGAGCAATGTTTGAATGCCACAAGGTATCTGAACATCATTACCAATCAGGTGCATCCCTTCATGGCAGCAGTGTATCCATCTACGAATAGATATTTTATAATGGTTCCACAAACATGACAGGTAATTCAGTTTACTGCAGTGGCCTGCCCAGTCACCAGATCTTAATCCAACTGAGCATCTGTGGGATGAGCTGGAATGAGCTATTCAGAGCAGATATCCACTACCAGCCAACTTGACACAACTGTGGGAAGCAATGGAGTCAACATGGTCCAGCATTCCTGTGGAACGCTTTCGACAACTTGTGGAGTCCATTCTCCGATGAAATTAGGCGGTTCTGAGGGCAAAGGGGGGTGCAACTCAATATTAGGAAGGTATCCCTAATGTTTTGTACACTTAGTGTATAGGATCTCCATATGTTCATACTGGGCTGTATATATTATCTCCATATGTTCATACTGGGCTGTATATATTATCTCCATATGTTCATACTGGGCTGTATATATTATCTCCATATGTTCATATTGGGCTGAATACATTATCTTCTTATGTTCATACTGGGCTGAATATGTTATCTCCATATGTTCATACTGGGCTGAATATGTTATCTCCATATGTTCATACTGGGCTGTATATATTATCTCCATATGTTCATACTGGGCTGTATATATTATCTCCATATGTTCATACTGGATTGTATATTGTTTAAACTGGGCCGTATATACACTCAGCACACAGTTTATAAGGTACACCCATCTAGTGTCGGGTCGGACCCCTTTGCCTCCAGAACAGCCTGAATTCTTCGGGGCATGGATTCTACAAGTCGGAAATGCTCCACAGGGATGTTGGTCCATGCTGACGCAATGGCATCACGCAGTTGATGCAGATTGGATGGCGGTACACCACCGCCACAAGCCCGTACTGTTGACACCAGGCAGAATGGATCCATGGACTCATGCTGCTTATGCCAAATCCTGACTGCCATCACCATGGCGCAACATGAACTGTGATTCTTCAGACCAGGCCATGTTTTTCCACTCCTCCATTGTCCAGTGTTGGTGATGGCGTTGCCCACAGATGCTGCTTCTTCTTGTTTTTAGCTGACAGGAGTGGAACCCTGTGCGATCATCTGCTGCAATGTCCATCCGTGACAAGGATTGACGAGTTGCACGTTCTGAGATGCCGTTCTGCACACCACTGTTGTACTGCACCATTATTTTTTGTTTGTGGCCTGCCTGTTAGCTTGCACAATTCTTGCCATTTTCACCCACAGAAATGCCACTGACTGGATTGTTTTATGTTTGTCGCACCATTTTCGGTAAACACTCGAGACGGTTGTGGGTGAAAAGCAATCAATTAGACTGGTATGACTGTTCATCAACAGGAATCTTATATGCTAATTGTGGTATTTATGTTTAAATAATAATGATATCTCCATGCAGAAATGGAGAATATGGAGAAAAGAGAATTATAAAGTGCATTAGATAATAATTTCACTACTGACAGATACAATTCTGAGTGGGTAAGTTTGACATGCCTTGAGATAAACCTAGCGTTTGGACCACCTGCTGGGAAGGAAGTGGAGAACATTTCTCATGCTCACTGTCTTAACGTGTCAGCATATTTCCTAGCTTCACAGCTTCAGTATTTCCTTCAGTGGTGGGGAGATGAGAGGGAAAGAGAGGGAGTGAGGTAGGTAGGTAGGGAGGAAGGAAAGGAGAGAGGAGGCGGGAATTCATTCGACAACACCACAGCCTTACTGGCTGTGATATACACACTTTTTATTCAGAAGAATTCAGAAAAACAATATACAAATTCACAGGAAGTTTTACCTGCTGGCAGTAAAAAATGTTTTGCTGGAACCCAGAACATTTTGCGATTTGATTTGAACTAAAAGAGTCACTATACGAAAATACCACATTTCAGGTTAGATTGAATTGAGCCCATATTTAAAGGAGAATCAGGCAAAGACTAACAGACAGTAATGGGAGATGGTGAAGACAGACTAAAAAAGAGAGAGAGAGAGAGAAGAGAGAGAGAGAGAGATAGAGAGAGGGAGAGAGAGAGAGAGAGAGAGAGAGAGAGAGAGAGAGAGAGAGAGAGAGAGAGAGAGAGAGAGAGAGAGAGAGAGAGAGAGAGAGAGAGAGAGAGAGAGAAGGAGAGAGAGAGAGAGGAGAGAGAGAGAGAGAGAGAGAGAAAGAAAGAAAGAAAGAAAGAAAGAAAGAAAGAAAGAAAGAAAGAAAGAAAGAAAGAAAGAAAGAAAGAAAGAGAAAGAAAGAGAAAAAATAAAAGAGAAAAAGAGAGAGAGAAAAAGAGAGAGAAAGTAGAAGAGGGGTTCTGAAATGGAGCCTGAATAGCCCGGACCTAAAATGGCTGAATAAATAGAGAGGAAATATCTAGGTTGTCTGTCTCGCTCACTTCAAATAGAATTAAGGCAATATCATAGCAAGTGGCCTTCTTCTGGAGCGCCACGGACACTTTGGGGCCAAGCTGTCTTTAAATCTCCACTCACCTATTCACGGCAAACAAGCACTACTGGCTCTTCTGGCCATGTAAATATAATGAACACTCACTGTTAGTTAGAGAGACTGTTCAGAAACCGTTTCATTATTTGACCTTGTTGCATGGCATCCTCGTTCTGCATTTTCTCCATGCATTCTTCCCTATTAGGTAGAAATAAAACGTTTACAATGTATCATTGATGTAACTGCATGGTCAGAAACATGTCAAATGATGCAATTCATTGAACACTTCATGTCTTCCTCATTTATTTCATCCTCTCCATGTATTTTTCATTAGTCTTCCTTGTCAGTAGCTCCCTCCCTTCCACATTTGTTATGATTATTTTTTCCAATTTCCGCGGCTTTATTTATCAACCACTTAATTGCTTCAAAAGTAATAAGGCACCAGTCATTTTTTTTAAAGCAATTTGCTTTTCCATAATATGAACAGCTAAAAGATAAGTGCACATCAAAGCCCAGGCAGATAGCTGTTCACCGACGCCGAGACAGAGCCAGTATGTATCTAGGCTATTGGAATGCAGGGGACGTGGGCATATTTCTGAATACGCAATTACCACTAATCATACACCTCTGAGATTAGTCTGCTGCTCCCCCATACTGGTGGGGAACCTACGCAGGGAACGATGTGTCATGGAGTCATGCTGGCTGCACAGCATATGACTATATGAGGGAATCAAAGAGTCACCGTTATCAGGCTTTTATAATGTTTATGTTTAGGATTCTGATTGTGATATGTACAGTGCCTTTCGGAAAGTAGTCAGACCCCTTGACTTTTTCCACATTATGTTACGTTACAGCCGTATTCTAAAATGGTTTCGATTTTTAAAAATTCTCAGCAATCTACACACAATACCCCATAATGACAAAGCAAAAACCCCATATTACAAATAAAAAACAGAAATATCTTATTCACGTAAGTACAGTATTCAGACTCTTTGCAATGAGACTCGAAATTGAGCTCAGGTGCATCCTGTTTCCATTGATCATCCTTGAGAAGTTTTTACAACTTGATTGGAGTCCACCTGTGGTAAATTCAATTGATTGGACATGATTTTGAAAGACACACCCCTGTATATATAAGTTCCCACCCTCGACAGTGCATGTCAGAGCAAAAACCAAGCCACGAGGTCGAAGGAATGGTCCGTAGAGCTCCGAGATAGGATTGAGTCAAGGCACAGATCTGGTGAAGGGTACCAAAACATGTCTGCAGCATTGAAGGTCCATAAGAACATAGTGGCCTTCATCATTCTTAAATGGAAGAAGTTTTGAAGCGCCAAGACTCTTCCTAGAGCTGACCACTCGGCCAAACTGAGCAATCGGGGGAGAAGGGCCTTGATCAGGGAGGTGACCAAGAACTCGATGGTCGCTCTCACAGAGCTCCAGAGTTCCTTTGTGGAAATTGGAGAACCTCCCAGAAGGACAACCATCTCTGCAGCACTCCACCAATCAGGCCTTTATGGTAGAGTGACCAGACGGAAGCCACTCCTCAGTAAAAGTCACATGAAAGCCCGCTTGGAGTTTGCCAAAAGGCACCTAAAAACTCTCAGATGAAACCAAGATTGAACTCTTTGGCCTGAGTGCCAAGTGTCACACCTGGAGGAAACCTGGCACCATCCCTACGGTGAAGCATGGTGGTGGCAGCATCATGCTGTGGGGATGTTTTTCAGCGGCAGGGACTGAGAGACTAGTCAGGATCAAGACAAAGCTGAATGGAGCAAAGTACAGAGGGATCCTTAATGAAAATCTGCTCCAGAACGCTCAGGACCTCAGACTGGGGAAAAGTTTCACTTTCCAACAGGACAACGACCCTAAGCACACAGCCAAGACAACCCAGGAGTGGCATCGGGACAAGTCTTTGAATATCCTTGAGTGGCCCAGTCAGAGCCTGGACTCGAACCCGATCGAACATCTATGGAGAGACCTGAAAATAGCTGTGCAGCGACGCTCCCCATCCAAACTGACAGAGCTTGAGTGGATGTGCAGAGAAGAATGGGAGAAACTCCTCAAATACAGGTTTGCCAAGCTTGTAGTGTCATACCCAAGAAGACTTGATGCTGTAATCACTGCCAAAGGTGTTTCAACAAAGGACTGAGTTAAGGTCTGAATACTTACGGAAATGTAAAATTTCGTAAATGTCAAATATATATACATATATACATTTGCAAACATAAAAACCTGTTTTTACTCTGTCATTATGGGGTATTGTGTGTAGAATGATGAGGGGAAATAACTATTTAATACATTTTAGAATAAGGCTGTAACCTAACAAATTGTGGAAAAAGTCAAGGGGTCTGAATTCTTTCCGAAGGGACTGTATGTGTAACTGTTTCTGATTATTTAAATGCTTGCCCGTTGTGTTTGCATAATGTTAGAGATGTTGGAGCGAGTGATGTCGAGCCAAACGTGTCGTCAGTGTTTGCTTTTTTTATTCTAGGTGTGCCTGAGAGAGAAAAAGAGGATGAAAGAGAGAAAATAAGAATGGTATAGCAGGGAGGGTTTAGAGAGAGGGAGATGGAAAGAAAGAGACAGATGGACAGAAAGAAAGAGACATGGAGAGAGAGAGACAGAGAATGATAGAGCAAGAGAGAGAGAGAGAGAGAGAGAGACAGAGACAGAGACAGAGAATGATAGAGCAAGAGAGAGAGAGAGAGAGACAGAGAGAGAGAGACAGAGAATGATAGAGCAAGAGAGAGACAGAGAGAGAGAGACAGAGAATGATAGAGCAAGAGAGAGAGAGAGAGAGAGAGAGAGAGAGAGAGACAGAGAATGATAGAGCAAGAGAGACAGAGAGAGAGAGAGAGAGAGAGACAGAGAATGATAGAGCAAGAGAGAGAGAGAGAGAGAGAGAGAGAGACAGAGAATGATAGAGCAAGAGAGAGAGAGAGAGAGAGAGAGAGACAGAGAATGATAGAGCAAGAGAGAGAGAGAGAGAGAGAGAGAGACAGAGAATGATAGAGCAAGAGAGACAGAGAGAGAGACAGAGAATGAGAGAGAGAGACAGAGAATGATAGAGCAGAGAATGATAGAGCAAGAGAGAGAGAGAGAGACAGAGAATGATAGAGCAGAGAGAGAGAGAGAGAGAGAGAGAGAGAGAGACAGAGAATGATAGAGAGAGAGAGAGAGAGAGAGAGAGAGAGACAGAGAATGATAGAGCAAGAGCAAGAGAGAGAGAGAGAGAGAATGATAGAGCAAGAGAGAGAGAGAGACAGAGACAGAGACTGACAGAGAATGATAGAGCGAGAGAGAGAGAGAGAGAGAGAGAGAATGATAGAGCAAGAGAGAGAGAGAGAGAGAATGATAGACAAGAGACAGAGACTGACAGAGACAGAGACTGCAGAGAGAGAGAGAGAGAGAGACAGAGAATGATAGAGCAAGAGAGAGAGAGAGAGACAGAGACAGAGAGACAGAGAATGATAGAGCAAGAGAGACAGAGAGAGAGAGACAGAGAATGATAGAGAGAGAGAGAGAGAGAGAGAGAGAGAGAGACAGAGAATGATAGAGCAAGAGAGAGAGAGAGAGAGAGAATGAGAGCAAGAGAGAGAGAGAGAGAGAGAGAGAGAGACAGAGAATGATAGAGCAGAGAGAGAGAGAGAGAGAGAGACAGAGAATGATAGAGCAAGAGAGAGAGAGAGAGAGAGAGAGAG
Source organism: Oncorhynchus tshawytscha (assembly GCF_018296145.1). Classification (NCBI taxonomy): domain Eukaryota; kingdom Metazoa; phylum Chordata; class Actinopteri; order Salmoniformes; family Salmonidae; genus Oncorhynchus; species Oncorhynchus tshawytscha. The sequence continues at coordinate 30,209,381 of NC_056433.1, read as the reverse complement.
AGACAGAGAATGATAGAGCAAGAGAGAGAGAGAGAGAGAGAGAGAGAGACAGAGAATGATAGAGCAAGAGAGAGAGAGAGAGAGAGAGAGAGAGAGACAGAGAATGATAGAGCAAGAGAGAGAGAGAGAGAGAGACAGAGAATGATAGAGCAAGAGAGAGAGAGAGAGAGAATGATAGAGCAAGAGAGAGAGAGAGACAGAGACAGAGACTGACAGAGCGAGAGAGAGAGAGAGAGAGAGAGAATGATAGAGCAAGAGAGAGAGAGAGAGAGACAGAGACAGAGACTGACAGAGCGAGAGAGAGCGAGAGAGAGAGAAGAGAGACAGAGAATGACAGAGCGAGAGAGAGAGAGAGACAGAGACAGAGACTGACAGAGCGAGAGAGAGAGAGAGAGAGAGAGAGAGAGAGAGAGAGACAGAGACTGACAGAGCGAGAGAGAGAGAGAGAGAGAGAGAGACAGAGAATGACAGAGCGAGAGAGAGAGAGAGACAGAGAATGATAGAGCAAGAGAGAGAGAGAGAGAGAGAGAGAGAGAGACAGAGAATGATAGAGCGAGAGAGAGAGAGAGAGAGAGAGACAGAGAATGACAGAGCGAGAGAGAGAGAGAGAGAGAGAGAGAGACAGAGAATGATAGAGCAAGAGAGAGAGAGAGAGAGAGAGAGAGAGAGACAGAGAATGATAGAGCGAGAGAGAGAGAGAGAGAGAATGATAGAGCAAGAGAGAGAGAGAGACAGAGACAGAGACAGAGAATGATAGAGCAAGAGAGAGAGAGAGAGAGAGAGAGAGACAGAGAATGATAGAGCAAGAGAGAGAGAGAGAGAGAGAGAGAGAGAGACAGAGAATGATAGATCAAGAGAGAGAGAGAGACAGAGACAGAGACTGACAGAGCGAGAGAGAGAGAGAGAGAGAGAATGATAGAGCAAGAGAGAGAGAGAGAGACAGAGACAGAGACTGACAGAGCGAGAGAGAGAGAGAGAGAGAGAGAGAGAGAGACAGAGAATGACAGAGCGAGAGAGAGAGAGAGACACTGACAGAGCGAGAGAGAGAGAGAGAGAGAGAGAGAGACAGAGACTGACAGAGCGAGAGAGAGAGAGAGAGAGAGAGACAGAGAATGACAGAGCAAGAGAGAGAGTGAGACATAAAAAAGAAAAAAGAGAGAGGCTGCCTATCTCTAGAGACATCAGGGGATCTCAGATGTCAGTGTGACACATCAAGGTTAGACAAGGATACCAGATCTGGCTTCCACCTCCCCAGCCCCTACTCTCTATCTCCTCCACTCTCCTGTGGATCAAAGGGCCCTCACTGCGTCAAATACCAACTCTGCATCTCGTCATACTCCAGACAGATCCACTCAACAGTACAGAACTGTCTTTAACACAAATAACAAAGCCTAAGCGATGTCATTTGCAGATGTCTTAGGGAGTGAACGTTATTTATATTGAAGGATACCTGGAGGTAATCGCACCTCTTTGAAATGAAAATGGATGGCCCTCACCCTGAGGAAAATATATTTGTTCCTGGTACAACCCGAATGTTTAAAAAATAAGAAGAAGCACGTAATCCTCCCCCTTCAAAATGATAATTAAAACCAAACAGCAGGGAATATTAAATCCCTTTTTAGTAGGCTATCAATGTTGCAGTCCTTATTTCGATCAAATTGATCCACGGCTGAGAACCACTGCTGTATTCAGACCATATTCATGTTATCCACTAGAGGGGAGCATTTACCAATTTAAGCTAGAGGGCGACATTTACCAATTGAAGCGTTAAGGGCCGTCCACACCAAGGACGATAACTACAACGATAAATGATACAGAACTCTAAAACTTTGGCGAGCATCGACACTAGAGGAAAGTTTATCGTTCTACAGTAGCCTACACCTGTCAATCAACCTACTGCACGCTGTATAGGCCTACCTTTAAGACAGTAACACAGACCATATAATATAGAAACTCGTATTTAGATTTTATGTAGCTATTTAACTGCATAAAATAAAATAGTATTTGTCACGTGCCGACAGTGTACCTTGCTCAAGAGCCATTCCCAACGATGCAGAGTTTAAACATAATAATACAAAGAAAACAGTAACAGTAAGAGGAATAAAATAAAATTCACAAGAATGTAGATATATACAGGGAGTAGCATACAGCCTCGGCCTGATTATTCAACCATTTGGATCAGTTACGGGTCTATTCTTGACAGAGTACAAGGTCCAGAAAGGCACATTAGCAGGCAAATCATGTGGTGGATTTTGATCACACCATCGCATGCTCTCTCTCTCTCTCCTTCCAGCCAGGGATATATTCATTCCGGAAACCATTCACCCTTTATAACCAAACGAAAGCAAACAGAGCAAAACAAGAGTTTCTATTGAACAGATTCAGGTAAGTCCCCCCGCTTTCCGTTCTGTTTGCTTTCGTTTAAGAATCGTCGTAATGGATACGCCCCCAGTTCTTTTGGTATCTGCATTTTACATTCAGCAAGCAACAGCAACCTGTAGTAGTAAAGACAATCCTCGGAAGAAGTGCAGGACAAGCTATTGTAGGGCTGGTCTAGCTCTTTCTGGGACTCCTAGAGCTAAAGAGGAATTATTATGAATAACACGGTAGAAAGATGCCCGTTTCTGACTTGAATTCAGAGTTGGATGACCATTCAAACAGATTTTCCCAGTCAGAGTTCGTTTGTTGTCTTGAACGCACTGACGTCATAGATTTCAGAGTTCCCAGTTGTTTTGAATGCATCGTTTTCTGTTGCGTGCTAGCTCCCTACGTAATCACTACAAGCCCTATTTTATTCGCCAGATACTCTGCACGCCGCGTTCTGGAGAAGCCAAGCACAAAGAGGGATCGAACAGCCAATGGAAAGTTAAAGTGAAATTCCCACCCAGCCGGGCTCAGCGAGGAGAATGAGAACGAGAGAGGGAGAGAGAGCAGAGTTGTACACAAGTTACACACAATCAAAATACATTTGTAAATTCCAAAATGCTGTGAAATGCTGACATTTAATCGATAACAAATGACATGACTCTCCCTTGGTTTAAATAGAAAAATACTAAACCCTCCCCCTGAGTGAAATTGAAAAAGCATGATCCTCCCCCATTTTCCCCCGGGTAATAAGTACATTTGGAGGCCCCTTAGAGGGATAGTTTGTGATTTTGGCAATGAGGCCATTCATTAATCTACTTCACCAGAGTCACATGAACTTGTGGATACCATATTTATGTCTCTGTGTTCAGTTTTGAAGTCGCTAACTAGCGTTAATGCTATGGGAACAGCTAGCATGCTATGTTCCTGTTGATTTCCAGTAATGCACTAACACTTGTTAGCGACTCACGAAACTAACTTTTAACTTCCTTCTTACTGGACACAGACACATAACATTTTTATCCATAGTTTGTTTTAAACACAAAATGTATCGAGGGGCACCATTTTGTTAAACCAGGGACTGAGGTGAAGGGGTTCAATTTTTAAACCAAAACTCCATTTCACAAGGCCTCACTCAGCTCACACTTCCAACACAAAGTTGTGCTTTCAGAAGAGAAGAAACAACTAAACAGAAGGATGTGGAGGTTATGAAGTTAGCCTTCAAACAAACACGCTGCAGCTGTCTTTGAAACCCTTCTCATAGCTTCTAATGGCGTATTCTAACATGGTGGAAGTACATGCTCACTCAGGCATATACTCCTGTGTGTAAAGCATACTGTACTGTATTCTCGATCAAACAGCCACAAAACAAAGACAGTGAGGAAGTGAATTGGGAGGCGGATACATCGTATCCCGAAAGACACTAACAATCTTTGACGAAGAGCCAGAGAAACAGACACATTGTGAACACGCAACAGATAATTAAAACACTGCTTTCCTGCTGTTTCTCTGCCTTCTGTTTCAGCCACAGTACATTCTCTCTCTCTCCCTCTCTCTCTCTCTCCCTCTCTCTCTATTCCCCTCTCTCTCCCTCTCTCTCTCTATTCCTCTCTCTCTCTCTCTCTTTCTCTCCTCTCTCTCTCTCTCCCTCTCTCTCCCTCTCTCTCTATTCCTCTCTCTCTCCCTCTCTCTCTCTATTCTCTCTCTCTCTTTCTCTCCCGCTCTCTCTCTCTCTGCCTCTCTCTCTATTCCTCTCTCTCTCCCCCTCTCTCTCTCTCTCTCTCCCTCTTTCTCTATTCCTCTGTCTCTCTCTCCCTCTCTCTCTATTCCTCTCTCTCTCTCTCGCTCTCTCTCTCTCTGCCTCTGCCTCTGCCTCTGCCAAAGCTGAGGTGCATTCCTTCCTTCCCCATGTCTGGCTGCTACAAAGACTCACAACACGTTGGGTGTCAGTCAGTCAGTGTGTCTGCCGGACGAGCGAAGGGGCTGTTGAATGTGTTTATCTGTCATAGAAGGACGGCCACGCCGGGCCAGTGCTCTGTCCGTATGACTGCCTCTGCCTCTGTGTACCGCTTTACTGGGGCCAGACAGATGCGTGGCCTGGCAAACACAAGAACCAGTGGGTCAAGACGGAGCAGCATGCAGGTTACAAAAGAAGCAAGGTACGGCTGACAACAGAACCAGTTAGACAGGATACAGGGGGATAGTGTAGTCTGCATATAACTAGACCCACAGGGGATACACTCTAGTGTAGTCTGGCTATAAGTAGACCCACAGGGATACGGTCTAGTGTAGTCTGGATATAACTAGACCCACAGGGGATACGCTCTAGTGTAGTCTGCATATAACTAGACCCACAGTGGATACACTCTAGTGTAGTCTGCATATAACTAGACCCACAGGGGATATGCTCTAGTGTAGTCTGCATATAACTAGATCCACAGTGGATACACTCTAGTGTAGTCTGCATACATCTAGAGGGAAGGGAGTTCAATATTCTGACTCTTGCTGGAAAAAAAAAAACATTTTTAAAACGTTCCGATTTGGTGGTCAATGACCTGTAGAGGTAATTGACAGGATGGGAGGGGGTTGTTGATTTTTTTTCTCTGCGTGTTGGAGGTGCGCTTGGTGTATAGAGAGCTCACAGAGGGAAGATCCCAGCCAGTGATCTTTGAGGCTTTCAACACAACCCTCGTTGTAATATTAGCATATTTGAAGACTGTTTTACTTGCTCCTGACCAATTGTGATCTTAGTATTTTTTGTACACAATGTTAACTCCATAGTTTCCTATGACCAAAAACAGCTTCTGGACATCAGAGCAGCTATCACTAACCTCAACGTGAAAGACATATTGATTATCCCGGACCAGGCCCAAATCCCCAACACACGTAGAAGGAGGAGACAGCGCTATAGAGACCGGCATGCAGGATACCTGATGAGACTATGTTGGAGAGTTTATAAATTGCCTCTACCCTCTGTTCTATTGGTGAACGTGCAATCACTGGAGAATAAACCGGATGATCTCCGTTCGAGACTATCCTACCAACGTGATCTGAATAACTTTTATATCCTATGTTTCTCCAAGTTCTGGCTGAGCAAGGACATGTTAAACATAAATCTAGCTGTTTTTTCCATACTGTACATCGGTAGGACAGAACAGTGCAGTCGGGGAAGTTCAGGGGAGGTGGTGTGTATCTCTATGTTAATACCAACTGGTGCACGATCTTTAATATTGAGAAAGTCTCTAGGTCTGGAGGTTCTGCTCGCCTTAGTTAGAATACCTCATGATAAGCTGTAGACCATACTATTTACCAAGATAATTTTCATCTATATATTTTGTAGCTGTCTATTTACCAGCACAAATTGATGCTGGCACTAAGACCGCATTCAATGAGCTGTATAGGGCCATAATCAAACAAGAATGCTCACCCAGAGGCAGCGCTCCTAGTGGCAGGTGGCTTCAATGCAGGAAAACTTACCAGCATGTCACATGTGCAACTAAGGCCTAAAAACTCTAGATCATCTTTCCTCAACACACAGCGACGCATACAAAGCTCTTCCTCGCCCTACATTTGGTAAATCGGACCATAACTCTATCCTTCTGATTCCTGCTTACAAGCAAAAACTCAAACAGGAATTACAAGGGACAAGCACAATACGGAAGTGGGCCGATGAAGCAGATGCTAAGCTACAGGGCTGTTTCGCTAGCACAGACTGGAATATGTTCCGGTATACATCTGATGACATTGAGGAGTTTACCACATTAGTCACTGGCTTCATTGTGCATCAAAGACAACATCCCCACAGTGACCGTAAGAACACATCCCAACCAAAAGCTATGGATTACAGGCAACATCCTCAGTGAGCTAAAGGCTAGAGCTGCTGCTTTCAAGGAGTGGGACAGTAATCAGGCCACTTCTAAGAAATCCCACTATGCCCTCCAGTGAACTATCAAACAGGCAAAGCATCAATACAACATTGAATCCTACAACACCGCTCTGACGCTCGTCAGATGTGGCAGGGCTTGCAAACTATCACGGATTACCAGGAGAAACCCAGCCGCGAGCTGTCCAGTGACGTCACCCTACCAGACGAATGAAATCTCTTCTATGCTAGCTTCAGGCTAGCAACACTGCATGAGAGCACCAGCTGTTCTGGATGACTGTGTGATCACGCTCTCCATAGCCGATGTGAGTAAGACCTTTAAACAGGTTAACATTTACAAGGCTGCAGGGCCAAACACATCACCAGGACTCGTACTCAGAGCATTCACTGACCAACTAGCAAGTGACTTAGTTTTCTACTTCACCCTGACCCAGTCTGTAATACCTACATGTTTCAAGAAGACCACCATAGTCCCTTTGCCCAAGAACGCCAAGGTAACCTGATAAAAATGTCTATCACCCCGTAGCATTCACATCTGTAGCCATGAAGTGCTCTGAAAGGCTGGTCATGGCTCACATTAACACCATCATCACAGACACACTGGACCCACTCCAATTTGCATACAGACCCAACAGATCCACAGATGACCCAATATGTATTGCACTCCACAGTGTCCTTTCCCATCTGGACAAAAGGAACACCAATGTGAGAATGCTGTTCATTGACTACAGCTCAGCGTCTAACACCATAGTGCCCTCAAAGCTCATCACTAAGCTAAGGACCCTGCAACTGAACACCTCCCTCTGCACCTGTATTCTGTGCTTCCTGACGGGCCAACCCAGATGGAGAGGGTAGGCATCTGCCACGCTGACCCTCAAAACAGGGGCCCCTCAGGGGTGCAAGCTTAGTCCCCTCCTGTACTCCCTGTTCATCCACGACTGCATGGCCGCACACGGCCGTAAAACCATCATTAAGTTTGCTGACGACACGACGGTGGTAGGCCTGATCACCAACGACGATGAGACAGCCTACAGGGAGGAGGTCAGAGACCTGGCAGTGTGGTGCCAGGACAACAACCTCTCCCTCAATGTGAGCAAGACAAAGAAGCTGATTGTGGATGACAGGAAATGGAGGGCCGAGCACACCCCCATCCACATCAACGGATCTGTAGCGGAGCAGCTAGAGAGCTTCAAGTTCCTTGGCGTCCACATCACTAAGCAATTATCAGGGTCCACACACACCAACATAGTCGTGAAGAGGGTACGAAAACACCTATTCCCCCTCAGGAGGCTGAAAAGATTTGGCATGGGTCCTCAGATCCTCAAATAATTATACAGCTGCACCATTGAGAGCATCTTGACTGGCTGCATCACTGCTTGGTACGGCAACTGCTCCGACCTCAGGGCGCTGCAGAGGGTGGTGCGGACAGCCCGGTACATCACGTGGGCAGAGATCCCTGCCATCCAGGACCTCTATACCAGCTGGTGACAGAGGAAGGCTTTAAAAATGATCAAAGACTCCAGCCACCGGCAAGCGGCACCGATCCACCAAGTTTGGAACCAACAGGACACTGAACAGCCATAAGACTGCTAAGTAGTTAGTTGAATAGTTACCCGGGCTATCTGCATTGCACTAACTTTCTTTGACTCATCACATACGCTTCTGCTACAGTTTATGATCCGTCACTTTATTCCTAGTTATATTTACACATCTTCCTCAATTACCTCGTAACCCTGCACATCGACTGTACTGGCACCCTGTGTGTATAGCCAAGGTAGCCATTATGTATTCATTATACCTTTCATTATGTGTTTTACTTTTCCATTATTTCTCTTTTTCTTTCTCTCTGCATTGTTGGGGAAAGGGGATACTTAGTCGTTCGCATTCAACTGAAATGTGTCTTCCACATTTAACCCAACCCTCTGAATCAGAGAGGTGCGGGGGTCTGCTGCCCCTTGAAAGATTCGATTAGATTCAACTTTGTCATTGAACAAGTACAAGTACAGCACAACAAACTGCAGTTAGCATCTGACCAGAAGTGCAAATAAGAGAGTACAAAAAAAGTACAAGTGAAACAATGAAATACCATGTATATTATTAAGTGGGATGTATAAATGTACAATGGAGGCAAATGGCAAGTCTAAATAGCAATGAAGGCAAATTGAAAGTTCAAGGAGGCATGCAACTGAAATGTAGGGATAGCAGCAATGAGGTTACCGAGGTAGACATGTACATGTACAACTGAATAATGTCCCTTATCAGACTTGGCAAAGCAATGTCAGAATCCAGTAGTACTGTGGAGAGTGCAAAGAGAGTAATGCAACAACGTCCCTCAGAGGCAGTACTAAGTGGTGGGCGGGTGAATATGGCTGGTGCCGTGTCACAGAGTTCAGCAGGGTTACAGTAGCTGGAAATAAACTGTTCTTGAGCCTGCTAGTGTGGGAATATAGAGACCTGTACTGCCTGCCTGATGGTCGGAGGGAAAACAGTTTGTGGCATGGATTTTTTTATTTTAAATATATATTTTTTTACCTTTATTTAACTAGGCAAGTCAGTTAAGAACAAATTCTTATTTTCAATGACAGCCTAGGAACAGTGGGTTAACTGCCTGTTCAGGGGCAGAACGACAGATTTGTACCTTGTCAGCTTGGGGATATGAACTTGCAACCTTTCGGTTACTAGTCCAACGCTCTAACCACTAGGCTACCCTGCCTCCCCAGGATGCCAAGGGTCCTTGATGTTGCCGCGCGCCCTACGCAGACCTCCTTGCGCTGGAGGTCTACGACGGCAGGGAGCTGGGCACCAGTGATGAGCTGGGCACCAGTGATGAGCTGGGCACCAGTGATGAGCTGGGCACCAGTGATGAGCTGGATGAGCTGGGCACCAGTGATGAGCTGGATGATGAGCTGGGCACCAGTGATGAGCTGGGCACCAGTGATGAGCTGGGCACCAGTGATGAGCTGGGAGTGATGAGCTGGGCACCAGTGATGAGCTGGGCACCAGTGATAAGCTGGGCACCAGTGATGAGCTGGGCACCAGTGATGAGCTGGGCACCAGTGATAAGCTGGGCACCAGTGATGTGCTGGGCGGTTTTCACCACCTGTTGCAGGGCCTTCCAGTCGGCCACGGAGCATCCGCCAAACCACACTCTGGCACAGTTAATCAGAATGCTCTCGACCGTGCAGCGGTAAAAGTTCACCAGGTTTTTAGGAGACAGGCGGGCCTTCTTCAGCCTCCTTCGCCTTTTTGACCCGGGTTGAGGTGTTGAGGGTCCAGGCGAGGTCCTCGGGGATGTAGACACCCAGGATTTGAATCTGGGCACACGCTCCACCTCAATGCCATCAATGAAAAGGGCCTGTAAGTTTGCATTTCACCTGTTTACGAAGCATGTGACGAATAATATGGTATTTTATTGGATTTATACTCACTGTCAAAGTGAATGCTAACACCGTTGACACATTGGGTCAGACATTCATGTAAGAAATGGGTCCATTCGAAAAATGTATATTAGACTGCTGTACTCGATGAGGAAGAGAGGGATAGGGAGAGAGTGGGATGGAGAGAGAGAGAGAGAGAGAGAGAGAGAGAGACAGAGACAGAGAGACAGAGAGAGAGAGAGAGAGAGAGAGAGAGAGAGAGAGAGAGAGAGAGACAGACAGACAGACAGACAGACAGACAGACAGACAGACAGACAGACAGACAGACAGACAGACAGACAGACAGACAGACAGACAGACAGACAGACAGACAGACAGACAGACAGACAGAGACAGACAGACAGACAGACAGACAGACAGACAGACAGAAAATGCTTGGTCATCAACTCCGGGTACTCTGGGTCAGGGATTAATGTAAGATATGGATCTAGTCCAAGAAAATATTGAACAGGTTTTTACAAATTGCATTAAAACAGAGTCATAGCTCTACATACCATCAAGACTTCAGGAGAATTGCTGTTGTTAATGCGTCCATTATTATATTTGGGGAACTGATTGGATTTTTGTTGCAGCCCTTAGAAATATGAGCCACACAATCATGTATATATGAGTCAATACACCACACAATCGTGTGTATATGAGTCAATACATCACACAATCACGTATAAAGGAGTCAATACATCACACAATCGTGTGTATATGAGTCAATACACCACACAATCGTGTGTATATGAGTCAATACATCACACAATCATGTGTATATGAGTCAATACACCACACAATCGTGTGTATATGAGTCAATACATCACACAATCACGTATAAATGAGTCAATACACCACACAATCGTGTGTATATGAGTCAATACATCACACAATCACGTATAAAGGAGTCAATACATCACACAATCGTGTGTATATGAGTCAATACACCACACAATCGTGTGTATATGAGTCAATACATCACACAATCACGTATAAAGGAGTCAATAAATCACACAATCATCTGTGTTCTGATCTCATAATCGTTCCCTTCTGAACAGTCAAGATGAGACGCTGCTGTCCCAGTCAAAGCACCCCCTGACTCCTCCGCCTCTCCTCTGACCCACCGGAATGTTCTTAAGTCCTACGTAAATGTATAAAAGATAAGTGGATCAATTAACCATGCTTTTCCTTATATCTCAGTCTGCTCCATCAGAGGGCTGAATCAGAAGGTTCTCTGCGAAGTCCGCTCCGGAGGAAGGGAAGTCTGCTCCGGAGGAATGGAAGTCCGCTCCGGAGGAAGGGAATACCGCTCCGGAGGAAGGGAAGTCCGCTCCGGAGGAAGGGAAGTCCGCTCCGGAGGAAGGGAAGTCCGCTCCGGAGGAAGGGAAGTCCGCTCCGGAGGAAGGGAATACCGCTCCGGAGGAAGGGAAGTCTGCTCCGGAGGAAGGGAAGTCTGTCACCGTTAGCATAACGTTGGCTCATACTGTCATGGCTGCCAGAGAGGAAGAGAGGTCTATAGGGTCAGAACTAAGGGTTTTACTGAATAAGGAACTAGTGTAGAAGCATTCTCTCTCTCTATCTCTCTATCTCTCGATGGCTGGAGAGTTCATGACCCCCTGTCTTAACATCATTTGTAGCTTTAGGATAAAGGGGGCATGACCTGCCAGATCTATAAGTATTCCCAGTCAGGTAACTGTCAATACTACAAAGCTTACAGTCTCTAAAAATAGCATTGTGATTCCAGAATGGTGTAGAAATACAGTAAGGTTCATACCTTAGTTAAAGAGGAAAACAGGCAGGAATCTGTACTACTCACTAATATGGCATTTTTACCATTCCACAATATCGGAGGAAATATGTTATAGTTTGACATATCCAATCGCAACTGACACCATCTGCTGAGACTGTTCCTGTTTCACACATGTAACCTGCCCAATGGCGTGGTGGGAAATGGAAATGTGTTTTTTTGCATTTCCCAACTCCCCCTGAGAGTGACGTCATGGACAAGAGCGCCTTGCAGACAGATTGACAGATTTCATGTAGTCAGCTCAGAGATTCAAACTAGCAACCTTTCGGTTACTGGCAAACGCCACTGCTGTGGAGGTCGATATTATATATATATATATATATATTTTTTTTTCCTCCCCAATTTCAAATTTTGTCTCATCGCTGAAACTCCCCAACGGACCCGCCTAACTGCGCTCCTTAACACCTGCCGGCTTAACCCGGAAGCCAGCCGCACCAATGTGTCGGAGGAAACACTGTTCAACTGCAGGCACCCAGCCCGCCACAAGGAGTTGCTTGTAAAGCCTCACCTAACACAGACGATGCTGGGCCAATTGTGCACCGTCCTATGGGACTTCCGACCACGGCCAGTTGTAGCACAGCCCGGGACGCCTATAGCTGCATGCAGTGCCTTAGACCCCTGCGCCACTCGGGAGGCCCCTGTAATACTTTGTTGGCAAGGGACTGGGCACTCCATAAAAAGATAAGAACAGGGACTACAGGAAATGTTCATATCTGTAGACTGCCCTCACAGCACCATTTCAACCTCCAATAGAAACTGACACAAATAAGTCACAGTCATCATGCAAATATGTATTTTTGGCAATATATCTTATAGATATCACAATAGTTATTACTATCAGCCTTTTCTATTTACAAAATATGTATATATTTGATATTCATGTGCTATTTATTGTGTCAGTTCTGCAGTCTTAGATACCAGTCAAACACACACACACACAGAGTCAATATGTGGAGATTAAATCAACAAAATAGAGAGAGGTGCTCAGTCAGTCACATTTTTGCTCAGATTGCGAGAGAGAGCTAGACTTTCCTGTTTGATCTACTCTTTCTTTTTTTGAGATGAGAGAAAGAAAGTGCTCGCTGCTTTCGCCAGCAGGTACTTAATCTTCTCTGAATACATACTAGACGAAGGAGCTCTCTCTCTCTCTCTCTCTCTCTCTCTCTCTCTCTCTCTCTCTCTCATAGATTTTTTTTCTTCTTTCCAGTAGATTTATTTTCTAATGTTAAAATGTATCAGTTCAGCAACTTGCAATTCATCATCCCTTTCTTGTCAATAATCCAAGAAGCAGTCAATTTGGCTAAATGTGCCTAGCTCTCTTCTTATTTATTTCTCACAGCCTGATATCTGCGAGCTGAGCGGAGGTATCGGCAGTGGAATCCCAGGTGAGAACAGAGGAGAGGAAAGAAACTAGAACCTCACTGTGCTGCCGAGGTGACAGAGACAGAGCTGTGGAGGGATTTAAGGGTGTCTCTGGCAGTGAGATGGCGCCTAGCCTTGTGTCTGAGATACGCTGCCTGGCATATCGATCCCTGAGCACTGTGATCTTTCATTACTCCTCGCGCCAGAGCAGGCGTCTCATCAATCACAATGAAGTCTCACCGTGTACAGAGGAAATTTGAAAATGGCCGCTGGCCCGCCGTCTTTCTCAAACCCAAGTTTGAGTTTTGATCGGTGGTGAGAAACTTTCATCCTGTCTGTAAGTTAAATCTGTCTGTGTGATGAGTGTCAGATGCACAACAGCTGCCCTGAACATTAGAAAATTGACACCTTGGCTTATCAGCTGGGATGTATGTGGTATGACGACACTACTTGACAAAGTAACAAAGTATAAGTTCAATTGAAATTCACTGGCATATCACTGTAGCTAAGACACACCCACTGAGCCGAGTCTTCTGATCCTGCTCAGAAATCACAAATATCTTCCCCTCTTTGCTTCGCTCACTTTCCTTCTTATTCTCCCGCTCTGTCTCCCTCTCTCTCTTCTGACATATTCTCCCTCATTCACTCTCTCCTTCTCTCCCTCCCTGTAGCCCCTGTTCTCTTCCACTTTCTCCCTCTGCCCAAATCTCCTCCCTCTACTCCTCTTTCTCTCGCTCCTCTCTTCTACTCAGGGAAGTGGGAACTCATGCATTACAACCGAGCTGCTGTGGAACACAACCATTTGTCCCCCAGAGGGATAAATTGTCAAGGAGCAGACACTGTTTGTGTTTCTCATTGAATTTTTCATCTTGGACAATGAAATATACATCAATGAGGGTTGCTGCATACTAAGGACCTGGCCAATGGCCATCCAATGGAAGTGCATCAATAAACCATAACACAGCCTCATCAATCATTTATGTTTAGTGGAACAATAAAGACAACAAACAATATAGCAGGTCATAGTGTTGGGGAAGGACTGGGAGGACAAGGCAAAGAGGTAAACACTAGAAATGAAATGAAAAACAAATAGTATTAAAAAAAATGTTTTTATCCACCTCCACTGCTTTTGTAATTATAACAAAACACAGTGCATAGAGCTGGGGCCAGAGCCAGGGGGTTCTAACTTGATCAGTTATGTCTCCCTCTCTCTCTCTCTCTCTCTCTCTCTCTGTGTCCCCCTCTCTCTCTGTCCCTCTCTCTCCTGGAGAAGAAAGAAGGCACAATATATTGAAATTCCCAGAATGCTTTGCGGTCAGGGTTGTTTGACTGACAGCCACATCTCCCCACGGAACCCTCAGATCTGTTTGGAGTGTCATCGCTGGTGTTCCACTGTGTGTGTGTGTGTGTGTGTGTGTGTTTGAGGGGCGTGTGTGTGTGTGTGTGTGTGTGTGTGTGTTTGTTTGAGATGCGTGTGTGTGTGTGTGTGTGTGTGTGTGTGTGTGTGTGGGGTGTGTGTGTGTGTGTTTGAGAGAGAGAGATGTGTGTGTGTGTGTGTGTGTGTGTGTGTGTGTGTGTGTGTGTGTGTGTGTGTGTGTGTGTGTGTGTGTTTGAGAGATGCGTGTGTGTGTGTGTGTGTGTGTGTGTGTGTGTGTGTGTGTGTGTGTGTGTGTTTGAGAGATGTGTGTGTGTGTGTGTGTGTGTGTGTGTGTGTGTGTGTGTGTGTGTGTGTGTGTGTTTGAGAGATGCGTGTGTGTGTGTGTGTATGTGGGAGAGAGAATATTAACACTCTAAGGCCTCTTTTCATTTAACTGGTATTACTCCTCTATGCAATTTTCTTCTGAGCCCTTTTCAAAAGTAATCAATTGGTTATGATCGGTACTTAGGTATCGTTAAGGCAAATGCTAGTGGCCAAATGTCAAGAAAGAGTATCATTATTCAGTACAGGTGCAAAATGTCAATGGACAGCCATTACTCATATATTTCAAATGTAATTTCATGTCAGTAACATATGGATCACTGATGTCTTTTGAAACAGCTGCCTTTTATACAGTTAACGTTTGTATTGCAATCTCTCTATACTTCCTTGGAGCAAGAAGACAAGAAGACAGTAGGAAATGAAAAGGACAAGAGATAACCAACCGACTAATACTACTGATCATTAGTTATAGCTATGGAACAAAAATGTAAACGCCACATGCAACACTTTCACAGAGGTATAGTTCATATGAGGAAATTAGTCACTATAAATACATTTTATTAGGACCTAATCTATGGATTACATGACTGGGCAGGTGGCGCTGCCATGGGTGGTCAGGTCCACACACTAAGGAGCCAGGCACAGTCAGTCAGAATTTAATCAGCTGTCCGAGTGGCTGGTGTCAGACGATCCTGCAGGTGAAGAAGCCAGATGTGGAGGTCCTGGGCTGGCGTGGTTACACGTGGTCTGCGGTTGTGAGGCCGGTTGGACATACTGCCAAATTCTTTAAAACGACATTAGAGGAGGCTTCTGGTAGATAAATGAACATTAAATTATCTGGCAACAGCTCTGGTAGACATTCCTGCAGTCCGTATACCAATTTCACACTCCCTCAAAACTTGAGGTATCTGTGGCAGTGTGTTGTGTGACAACTGCACATTTTAGATTGGCCTTTTATTGTCCCCAGCACAAAGTGCACCTGTGTAATGATCATGCTGTTTAATCAGCTTCTTGATATGCCACACCTGTCAGGTGGATGGATTATTTGGCAAAACAGAAATGTTCACTATCAGGTGTGTAAACAAATTTGTGCACAATTTTTTTGTGCCTATGAAACTTTTATGGCATATTTTATTTCAGATCATGAAAGATGGAACCACGTCTTCACATGTTGGATTTATATTTTTGTTAAGTATATTTCACTGAGGTAGGGGAACTCAATACAGGGCCTATACATCCTCCACTGTACACACACACACACACACACACACACACACACACAATGTAACTCCATAGATGCATCCTCCACTGTATATCTCAGTCCCTGCTTGGCTTATAAAACATCACAGTGGAATCTAAAAATTAAAGACCTACACACACACGCATACACACACACACGCACACAAGCACACAATCCACACACACCCTCTCATCTCCACAGCCTGTCAAAGAGAAAATGGACTCAGTGTGGTCTGGAATGCAATATAATATTTACCCACCCTTGCAGCCTGCCCCACACGCGTCTCATCTCATCTCACCCTGTAGGTCTCTCTGACCGCATCCCAAATGGCACCCTATTCCCTACACAGGCCTCTGATCAAAAGTAGCGCACAATGTAGGGAACAGGGTGCCATTTGGGACACATTCACTGTGTACTCTTGTCTGGAATGGGCTTTTCAATTACCTACAACTTGTACCTTTTTTCCCCCATCTGAATTAAAGTGAGGAGGCTCAAGCGGGTAATGGAATTCATTGTGGCATTGCAACATTAGAAATCCTGTCTGATTGCTTGGTAATGTATGCTGGATCCGATTGCAGGCTGGGTAGTAGAGAGACATACAGGATGTGAAGTGTCAGAGATCTCTGGGAGGAGAGGAGGAGAGAGGAGAGTAGTGGAAGAGTAGGCGAGGAGGGTAAAGGAGTGTGTTCAGACCACCTCTCAATCACCCTTTCTCATCAGACGTCTCAGGGATGTGATGAGGGACGTGTCTTTTGATGCAGTCAGTAGGGAGACAGTGTCGGACAGCACAAGGGCAAATAGATTTGGTCCTAAGGTTATAATACAGAATGTATTTGCACAGAAATACTATTTCCCTTTTATAAACAGATATTTTTTTTAGACTATGTCTAAAAGGATTTTGTGCTAAGGTATATTTCCCCCCTCTTTCTCTCTCCAGCTTTCTCACTTTCTCGCTCTCTCACCCCTCCTTCTCTCTCTCTCTCCCTCTCTCTCTCTCTCTCTCTCTTTCTCTCTCCACCCCTCTCTCTCTGTGTGGCATGTCCTGGATAAGCTTCACCTGCAGCTATGTACATTCCCTGGCATGAGACTGTGTGAGTCACGACCAACACATCAGCCTCCTGGGCCAGGAGTTTTGTTGTGGATTTAAGAGGAGACGGGACCTTCCGGTACAGAGCTGAAGTCTTATACAACACAATACACCACCACACAGCAGACACAGTGACTGTGCCACGAGTCATACCGCTTCAGGAGAGCCCAGGCATCCATTTTGTGACCATATTTTCCATTAGTATGGATATTTTGATTCAGTTGCTTTTGATGTCATCGCTTTAAAAAAAAAAAGTTTTAAATGAGGTTCTGCTGTTATAAAACAAGAGCGATATTAGCAACTTGGAGCTTAAATAAATGGCTAATCAGTAAGCTTCTTGGATGGCGTCTATATGACTATAGAAAAGCTCAGTGTTTTTCTGTTTCATACTTTGCATAAGTAGTCCTTAAACAGTCTAGACCAATTTGAGAACTGGCAAAAAGGCAAGGAAAAAGGGAAAAAAAGAAGAATTGCTCTAGTCTATATTGAGGTAATTATTTGGAGTGTCCTCAAGCCAGCCATTCAGCAATACTCTAAATCGCCCTTCACGTCCAAAAACAAACACTGCATTGTATTAGGAGGCGAGTAGCACAGTTTCAGTTCCATGATTACCAACACAAGCCTTGAGCTAGTTGTTCAAAGATGGAGAGAGAGAGAGAGAGAGAGAGAGAAAGGGGGGGAGAGAGAGAGAGAGAGAAAGAGTGAGTTGGAAAGCGATGGAGAGAGATGGAGATAGAGATACAGGGAGGTAGCGATAGAGAGAGATGGTAAGTAACAGAGTGAGTTTAGAAAGATGGAGAGAGATAGGGAGTGAGAGAAATTAGAGAGATAGAGAGAGCCCAGTTTTTAAAAGTAGATAATGCCTCTGCAGCTTTACTTTCATTGTAATAACCTTTCATTACTGTTAAAGGCACCAAATAATCCAGCATAAAATATACCATTGCATCAGTGGTTGCTAGTAGGGCAGTGGTGGTCATGAACTTTGTCAGCCGGTGATTGTCAAGCACATAACTGCTGGTCTCATGATAATTGACCGTTAATTAACAGAAACACATTTAGCATCTCCTGGCTTCCACGCATCGCCTACAAGCCACTGATGTAGACCTTTCTAACATCTGTATTTAAAAATGATAATAAATCACTGTAATATAGTCTACACCATCACAATGAATCCATGATTTATTTTAGACAGGTCTAAAGAAACATGACATGAAGAAAATGTAGTCTATTTCAGAAGACAACATTTAGCAGACAAGATTTGCTTAGATTGCCGTGCTTTTATTTTATATTATCTTATAGTATGAAGAATACAATTGAACATAGCTGAATAAAATAGAAAGGATATTTTCTCTAAACGATTTCCGACGGATTGAGCACGTGGCTATTCTGTGTTGAGGGGTTCACAAAGAAACAGGTCCTCCTAAATGCTTCATTTAGACTTATTTATGTAACTTTAGTTGTGATACAAACCTTTGGCCATATGTTTGGATTTTTAATTCATTCTAAGGCTGCATGATGTGACTAATGATGATTTGAAAAAAGTTGCATGAAAGGCATGAGCTCCGATTTGTTTCTTGTGCAGGCTACACACACTTCATCAGTCTCTCATTCACAATTTGACAAGCACTTGATAATGTTCTCACCAGGCATCAAATTTCCCAGCAGCATCCCCCTTGTGTGGCCATAATGCCCCCTAAGAAAATCCATGCCTTTTGTGGCAAAATTGTCCATTGTTCCCTTTGGCTAAATATAATAATTATAATTCCCTTCTCCCGGCTGCCATCGCCTTGCTCTGAAGCACCTCTCACTCACATGGCTCTCTCTTCTTATTAGCCAATACCTGTCACGTGATCGGGTCCTTCTCACAGGCATCTCAGCTCCGAAGTAGGCTACAAGTGAAGACAGACACATCGGGAATGCAACTGCAAGCATCCTTCTTATCCAATTCAGAGGTGCATATAGAAGAACTGTCCACATTTACTTTTCGTCAGCCAATAAGATGAGTATGCCTAACCAACAGCAAAAACACTGGCCTATGTCAATCTACATTCCCCCATAGTACAAAAGTTTACCTATTCTATTCTGTGTGAGAAATGTACTGTATATTCCAAACATAGTCTGTGACAGTTGTGGGATGCAATATATCCCAAATGAATACAACCACTAGCATCAAAACCCCTTTTTGAGGCTGAGGATCAATGAGGCTGATGCAACTGATCAGATAGTTTACCTTAAAATGTTGATAAACCATTAGGCTATTTCTTCACACTATAAGGGCAGCAATGCACACACGGCAGTAGGCTATAAGTGTGAATGTTCCATTCTCAAAAGTGACCGCAAATGCGATTATGCATGTGATGCTTTATTATAAAGGTGCATTTTTATGGTGAAAATGTTCTTCCCCAAACTTGACACTCATGCGCTGCGTATGTATGCCAGTTAGGCTCTACACCGGTTTGTAAAGCAGCTTAATGTTCTTCATTTTAAGAAGTTATTTGGTCACTTTAGTTGTAATACAAAACCTTGTCAACATATAGGTCTATGGGCTAGACTACATGAGGTGTGATACTAACCTTATTAAAACATATAGGTCTATGGGCTAGGCTACATGAGGTGTGATACAAACCTTATTAAAACATATAGGTCTATGGGCTAGGCTACATGAGGTGTGGTGGGTGATACATGAGGTGTGATAAACCTTATTAAAACATATAGGTCTATGGGCTAGGCTACATGAGGTGTGATACTAACCTTATTAAAACATATAGGTCTATGGGGGCATGAGGTGTGATACTAACCTTATTAAAACTAGGTCATGATGGTGTGATACAAACCTTATTAAAACATATAGGTCTATGGGCTAGGCTACATGAGGTGTGATACAAACCTTATTAAAACATATAGGTCTATGGGCTAGGCTACATGAGGTGTGATACTAACCTTATTAAAACATATAGGTCTATGGGCTAGGCTACATGAGGTGTGGGACTATGATTTGAAAAAGTAGCAAAAAAAGGCATACTCTGTTTCTTGCCTTCTATTGCAACACACTGGGCATCATTCACAAGTGATAGGCTAATATTGTCACCAATCAGACTATTCTTAATTTAGTCTCATCTTTACATATACTAAATAATATATGTGTGAAATTAGTTTGGATTTAGAATGGACCATTATCATGCACCTGTCTCGGAACAGGGGCAGGTTAAAAAAAAATACATGTCACATGAACTTCACTTAAATAGCGAATGGAGGACGTTTTTCCCATGGTTCATTTTCATGCCAGCCAGGTAGGCTATACACCTGTTGAAAAGCGAAGCAATGTGCTTAATATTAGGAAAGTTGAAAAATAATTATAGTAGACCCAGCCTATAGAAAGCTGTTTTCTCATGCAATTGCATAGCCTATAGAAATGAGCTCAGGGGCTCATGTTGACCGCCGGTGTGGTGGTAATACGGTCACCGTAACAGCCCTAGTTGCTAGTACAAAACCATAGAAATAGAATGACTAGAATGACCTGAACGGGATATTTATTTTTTATTTCTATGGTACCCACTAGTCATACTTTTCATATGTTTTTGCATCATATGAAGGCATAATACTAAGAGATGCTTCAAAGAATAGAGGGTTTACAGAAATCAACGATGCAATGAATAGTTTGAATGACTTAAAAACCAGATGACGCCAGTTCTCGGTTCTCCATACTTCTCCAATTCCATTCTTCTGTCTCATTAGAAACCTATCAGTTCCAAAGAGCAGTCCCTGTAAGCCATTTCAGCGACGTCTTAGCAACGGTAGCTAGCTAATCCTAACACATCCAGTTGCTAATGATCCTAAAGGCTAAGTGATCCCTGAGGGGATGAATGTCTGTGATAAGACCTTTGGTTAGACAAGTCTTCAGTGCAGTCGCTATGTAATCCTTTTAACCGTTTCTGTCTGATTCAGGGGGTAACAACACAGGATGGGTTGACATCTGTCACTTTGAATCATTATCTGCACTGTAATAGATTTGAACTGGGCTCGATGATGTTCTGTTCATTGGCGGTATTGTGTAGCGGAGGTCTTCGACTGTCCATTAGTCTTTATCTAAGGGCTATGGTTGAGGAGCTACATATGTGATATTGAAATTCTAAAAGATGTCACTGGCGGCTCTAATGTTAACGATTATTTAGCAGCCAGGTAGGTTACGGAGAATAAACAGTATTTTAAAACAACGACCAGAAATATAACTGTAAGTATTGACCAGTGTTAAACTTGAGCATGTACTGTGACTATACATGGTATTCTAATGATAAATGAATTAGCCTTTTGCTTTGTGAGACTACGGGAATGAAGAAATGTATTTCTAACGAGTTGGAGCCGAATTACAACTGATATGAAGCTTGGCTGGAAAGTGCCGCTCAGCTCTGAGATAGAAAGAATAGGATTAAAAATGCATTTGATTTCCTTCCTATCGAGGTTTCTGCAATTACGAAGCCAGTTAAAATGAGGAGCGGCATTTTCCTATCTCTCTCCCTCACACACACACACACACACAAAGACACACAGACACACAGACACACAGACACACAGACACACACCCACCCCTGCACACAGACATTCCTCTAGACTGTAAAGCAGCTATATAAAAACACTACTTGGCCTTCATGTTGTGTGACCAGATGGTGAGGCTGGAGCAGCGTACATCCAGCAGCACATTGCAACACACTCCAGAGACGAGGGGAGTCTTTGAGGAGAGAAAGACTCTCAATCTGTTGGTGTAATTGTATCCCTCTCTGCTCTTCATACTTCTCTGACTCTCTCCTCAACATCCCTACTTTCACACCCCATCAGCACACGGCACTTTTCCAATAAATACGTTTGGCATCGCTATAGTCGGTGGCCATCTTTGTTGATGACTATTATGTCAATAAGTCAACCGCAACAACAAAAACAAGGGATATTGAATAGGTCTGTTCCGGTGAACATATTACCGCCACACCGGCGGTCACGACTCATGATGGCAGTCAAATTCCAAGTGACTGCTTTGTCATGGTAATTAGGCTTCTCCAAGGTCTGATGCTGCTGATGGTCATTAGTATCCTACCAAACTTGCCTGGTACTCAGCACTGCCTGGTACTCTGCCTGGTACTCAGCACTCTCAGCACTATTGTCACGCTAATCAGTCTGACATCAATGCAAATGTAATTTAAAATCTAATCAAACACTTCATGAGAGCCCATGAGCTCATATTGCGCAACATTTCTATAGGCTGTGCAATTGCATGAGAAGAGGAGGAGCCCATCAGCTTTCTATAGGCTAGGCCTAATCTATTTATTTTTCAACTTTCCTAATATTAAGCACATTGCTTCTCTTTACAACAGGAGTACAGCCTACCTGCCTGGCATGAAAATGAACCACGGGAAAAGTGTCCTCCATTTGCTATTTAAGTGCATACATTATGTATTACATTCATGTATTTTTTTCCATTGCCTCTCTTTCAATACAGTTGGTGATAATGGTCCATTCTAAATCAAAACAAATTTCATACATATATTATTTAGTATATGTAAAGACGAGATTAAATCAAAAATAGTGTGATGGGTGGCAATATTAGCCTATCACGTGTGAATGATATATTATCACGTAATGTTGTCCATCTTAAGGCAAGAAACAACAGCATGCTTTTTATTGACTTTTTCAAATCATAGTTGCACATCTCATGTAGCCTAGCCCATAGACCTATACAGTGCATTTGTAAAGTGTACAGACCCCTTGACTTCTTCAACATTTTGTTAGTTTACATCCTTATTCTAAAATTGATGCCGCCACCATGCTTCACCGTAGGGATGGTGCCAGGTTTCCTCCAGGCGTGACGCTTGGCATATCAGGCCAAAGAGTTGAATCTTGGTTTCATGGTCTGAAAGTCTTTAGGTGGCTTTTGGCAAACTCCAAGCAGGCTGTCATGTGCCTTTTACTGAGGAGTGGCTTCCATCTGACCACTCTACCATAAAGGCCTGATTGGTGGAGTGCTGCAGAGATGGTTGTCCTTCTGGAAGGATTTCCCATCTCCATAGAAGAACTCTGGAGCTCTGTCAGAGTGACCATCAGGTTCTTGGTCACCTCCCTGACCAAGGCCCTTCTCCCCGATTGCTCAGTTTGGCCGGGTGGCCAGCTCTAGGAAGAGTCTTGGTGGTTCCAAACTTCTTCCATTTAAGAGTGATGGATTTTTAAAAATGTAATCAATTTTAGAATAAGGTTGTAATGTAATAAAATGTGGAAACAGTCAAGGGGTCTAAATACTTTCCGAATGCACTGTATATTTTGATAAGGTGTGTATCATAACTAAAGTGGCAAAATAACTTCTTTAAATTAAGCAGATTAATCCGCGTTACAATGGGTGTAGATTCGTTCTAATAAAAGCATTACACGCATACTCACATTTGCGGTCACTTTTGAGAATGGGTTTTCCTGCTAATGGAACATACACACATATAACCTACTACCATGTGCAAATTGTTGCGCTTATGACATAACATTTTAAGCTAAGCATTCTGATCTGTTGCATCAGGCTCACTGCTTAAAACAGGTTTGTTTTATGCTAGTGGTTGTATTAATTTGGGATCTATCGCATCCCACAACTGTCCCAGATTATGTTTGGAATGTTTATTTCTCACACAGAATAGAATAGGTCGACTTTTGTACTATGGGGAATAGTAGATTGACATTGGCCAGTGCTTTTTTTTGCTGTTCGTTAGGCCTACTCATCTGGTTGGCTGACTAAACGTTTGGAGAAAATATATATTATATTTTATTCACCTATGTTCAATTGCATTCTTCATACTATAAAACAATATAAAATAATGTCACAGAATTCTAAGCAAATCTGGTCTGCTAAATGAACTAGTGTAGCCCACAGCCGTTTGGCATAGCCAGATCAGAGCCTAACATAAGAACAACTCAGAGGATGCTATTCCGTTCTTCTGAAATAGACTACATTTTCTTCATATCATGTTTCTTTAGACCTGTCTAAAATAAATCATGGATTCATTGTGATGGTGTAGACTATATTACAGTGATTTATTCGACTTTTTACAATGTAGATGTTCCAAAGGTCTGCATCAGTGGCATGTAGGCGATGCGTGGAAGCCAGGAGATGCTAAATGTGTTTATGTTAATTAACGGTCAATTATCATGAGACCGGCAGTTATTTGCTTGACAATCACCGGCTGACAAAATTTCATGACCACCACGGTCCTCGTCATAACATATTAATGTTGCTGATTCACACAGGGTTTCCAGGCACAGTGATCGTGTTCTCCACATGCATCACACAGACATGGCTTATCAACTATTCATGCCTTAGAGTTTAGATTCACTGCGTTGTTTAGAGAGAAAGTCGTTCTGAGAGGATTGTGTGACATATAAAGTTAGAAAACAAGGGAGAAACAAGGGAGGGGAACATATGTGATATCTATTATGGATAGCCCCCCCCTCCTGTTACAATTTGCTTCAACTTCAGTACCTTCCCATTCTCATTGCAGGTCATTGTTTAGAACAGTGTCCCTTAGTCCTGGTCCTGGGGACCCGAAGGGGTGGACAGGTTACATTGTTGCCCTAGCGCTACACACCTAATTCATATAATCAACTCTTGATCAAGCCATGAATTAGTAGAATCAGGTGTGTAGTGCTTTAACTAATGACTGTATCTGCTACTGTATGGAATCCCTGTAAATACACTGAGAACCATATAACTAAAGAGGCCTTACAATGTGGGGCTGGATGAAGTCTCCCTGTCCAGGGTAAGACAGGAGACACAGTGTAGACTACACTGGTGCCCTTGAGAAAAAGACTTGGGGACACCATGCAGGCTAGCAGTAGACTAAAAGGTGACTTATGTGTAGTATGATATAGTTACTGTACTGTATTGTGGCCCTGTCTTGGGGAACACCATGTCATGATAACAGTAGGGACAACGGCAAGACTGAAACTGGACTTACGATGTGTAGCATGATGTAGTCACCGAGTCGCGGCGCGCTGTCGATGCGGACCAGGATGCCGTCCTTGATGGTGGTGCTGAAGCCCACAGCCAGGCGGTCGGTACGCGTGCTGGGCCTCTCGTTGTTAGGCCACGTGTACGTGATCAGACCCCCGCCCTTACCGAAGATATAGGTGGTACCAGCTGCAGAGGGAGAGAAGAAGAAGATGGAGGAAGATTACTTTATTGTCCAATGTACATGAATATGCAACGGAAATGTGTGCTCTGCATTATCCCAACCCCTCCAAAAACACAGATAAGGAAACATGGAGGGAGAAATGGAGAGAAGAGAGAGAGAGAGAGAGAGAGAGAGAGAGAGGTAGAGAAAGGCAGAGAAAGAGAAGGTTGGAGAATGAATGAGATTCATGAATACAAGGTGCAAGCTTAATGGACTGGCCTATAACTACACACCAAGGACGGTGAGGTCACCGAGTTAAACTTGAACACAACACCTTTTTCTAATGTCTCCTCCAAACTAGATGCACCTTGTTTCGGATAAATGCTGCAAAACCAAATCCTCCCCGAACCACATAGCCAATGGTGTAAAGGCAAATTCCTCCAAGTTCTATTTCAGGGTTTTAAATTCTAATCGTATTCAGAAAGACTTCCACTTGAGGTCGAAGACTTCAGCTCCCAGGGTGCATATCTGGCCTATAGTAGCTCTTAAATATAGACACTGCCTGGGAATAACTGGCACAGCAGTCAAAAACGGATAAGTCTTCCAATCCTCATGTATTAAACATAAGACTGCAACCTAAGAACAAAGGCCGGCATTGGAAAAAAAAATCGACTAACCTTCCTCGAGTTTAAGTTAACAAATGCAGAGCAAGAAAAAAGGGGACTCCGGGACTGTGGCCTAACAGATCAGGGTATAAGTCGGAGATACACCGTCCTATATATAGGCACAGTTTGATTAACACCACCGTTTGGATCCAACTTGGCTCCAAAATAGCTCTTCTAACAAACTGGGAATTGAGGCTGTATTTATGTGTTTATATATGTGTGTGTGTGCGGTTGTCTAAAACCCACTTAGACTTAGGCCATGCCACACCACCACTACAGTGGCAAACGTGCAGACGGTAGGCCAGACCTAGACCAAACCTAGGGGGGAGAAATTGCTAGTGAAGTGCAATAGAGCATTCCCTTCCTCCCCATCTCTCCATCAGTGTATTCATTCATTGTCCCAACTCTCAGTCCTTCACCTCCAACAAATGTATGGTTTATCTGGGTGGCTGTCTAGCCAACTCTTCTCTTAAACAGAAAACAGAGAGAGAAAGAGAGAGAGAGAGAGAGAGAGAGAGAGAGAGAGAGAATAAAGAGGGGGTAATAGGGAGAGGGAGAGAATAACAGTAAATCTCTATAAGACCAAAATAATGGTGTTCCAAAAAAGGTCCAGTCGCCAGGACCACAAATACAAATTCCATCTAGACACTGTTGCCCTAGAGCACACAAAATACTATACAAACCTTGGCTTAAACATCAGCGCCACAGGTAACTTCCACAAAGCTGTGAAAGATCTGAGAGACAAGGCAAGAAGGGCATTCTATGCCATCAAAAGGAACATAAAATTCAACATACCAATTAGGATCTGGCAAAAAATACTTGAATCAGTCAAAGAGCCCATTGCCCTTTATGGTTGAGGTCTGGGGTCCGCTCACCAACCAAGATTTCACAAAATGGGACAAACACCAAATTGAGACTCTGCATGCAGAATTCTGCAAAAATATCCCCCGTGTACAACGTAGAACACCAAATAATGCATGCAGAGCAGAATTAGGCCGATACCAACTAATTATCAAAATCCAGAAAACAGCCGTTATATTCTACAACCACCTAAAAGGAGGCGATTCCCAAACCTTCCATAACAAAGCCATCACCTACAGAGTGATGAACCTGGAGAAGAGCCCCCTAAGCCAGCTGGTCCTGGGGCTCTGTTTGCAAACACAAACACACCCCACAGAGCCCCAGGACAGCAGCACAATTAGACCCAACCAAATCATGAGAAAACAAAAAGATAATTACTTGACACATTGGAAAGAAGTAACAAAAACACAGAGCAAACTAGAATGCTATTAGGCCCTAAACAGAGAGTACACCATGGCAGAATACCTGACCACAGTGACGAACCCAAACTTTAGGAAATCTTTGACTATGTACAGACTCAGTGAGCATAGCCTTGCTATTGAGAAAGGCCGCCGTAGGCAGACATGGCTCTCAAGAGAAGACAGGCTATGTGCACACTGCCCAGAAAATGAGGTGGAAACTGAGCTGCACTTCCTAACCTCCTGCCCAATGTATGACCATATTAGAGAGACATATTTCCCTCAGATTACACAGATCAACAAAGAATTTGAAAACAAACCCAATTTGGATAAACTCCCATATCTACTGGGTGAAATTCCACAGTGTGCCATCGCAGCAGCACGATTTGTGACCTGTTGCCACAAGAAAAGGGCAACCAGTGAAGAACAAACATTAACATTATTTTCCCTTGGGTACTTTAACCATTTGTACATTGTTACAACACTGTATATATATATATATATATATAATATGACATTTGTAATGTCTTTATTGTTTTGAAACTTCTGTATGTGTAATGTTTACTGTAAATCTTTATAGTTTATTTCACTTTTGTATATTATCTACCTCACTTGCTTTGGCAATGTTAACACGTTTCCCATGCCAATAATGCCCCTTGAATTGAATAAAGAGGGGGAATAGAGAGAGAAAAGAGAGAGAGAGAGTATAGAAGAGAAGGAATATAGAGGGAGTGAGAGAGAGAGAGAGAGAGAGAGAGAATAGAAGAGAAGGAATAGAGAAGGGAGAGAGAGAGTGAGGGAGAGAGAGAGAGAGTAGAGTATAGAGTATTACTTCATTAATCCCGACTTGGGATATCACAGCATGCATCATCAATGAATTCCAAAGACAGGACACGCAACAATGGCTAACACATGATAAGACACATAAAGGCACATGCACCATAGTATCCCTGAAAGAATAGTCTGAGAGAGAGAATAGAGGGGCACGATGGGAGTCATCAGGTAACAGTGTGAGGACCATGTATTAGACCTCCTCCTAGTCTGTACATGAACTGAAGAATCTGGCACAGTTTGAGGTTGGGCCCTACAGATCACACAGCTGATTCAAATAATCAAAGCCGATGTTGAGTTGGTCATTTGAAACGTTTTGCTTTTTGCCCTAGTTCTTCTCTTGCTGAAGAAGGTTAACAACAGCTGATTCAAATAATCAAAGCTCAAGATGTTGAGTTGGTTATTTGAATCAGCTGTATACTGTGAGACAATTCATATGACTGTATACTGTGAGACATTAAGACAGATATAAACTAGCTAAAACTGTGAGACATTCACCCTAGGTCAGTCTGTATACTGTGAGACATTAAGACAGATATTAACCTCTAGCTAGGTCAGTCTGTATACTGTGAGACATTAAGACAGATATTAACTAGCTAGGTCAGTTTGAGAATCACTGAAATAGAGACATTAATATCCTCATGTTCTTTTCTT